>NC_089744.1:67487581-67560081 GCF_040412425.1 Macrobrachium rosenbergii | reverse complement strand
CTCTTCCCCAGCTTCCGGTTGGTTATCTTTAGTCCTTTTACTCGTTTAACGTCTTTCTTTTTATAAAACTGCCTAATCGCTGTTTATCTCTTTTTATATTATTCCAATTTTTTATCACCTTTTCTCCCCTTTTTTGTGCATCATGAACCACTTTCCATGTTGATTTGATAACTTTGCAAAGGGATTCGTCTTGTGCATTATTTCGGCTATTTTGTGATTTCTGTGTAAGCTTCCTGTCTTCCTTAAACTGTGCTTTTGGTAAGATAATCCAGAAATACTTTTTCCTTAATGATCATTCTCTTTTGATATCCGTCACCCTCTGCTTCCTTTCACTGTATGAATGCCCTTTATGTGAATACCCCGTTTACCACTTTTGACATTTCAGAAATCCCTTTTCACATTTATAATGAATCCTTCGTTCAAGCCGTTCCTACGCTCCCCTAGTTGCGCAGTTGGTTGATCGAGTGCATTGAACTAGCGTCGCCTCTCCCCTTTCCTTCTCGTCATGATTCCCATGAACCTAGGCCTCGGTTCCCTCCTTCCTTCGTTCACGTATCTCCTTTCCTCTGCGGTTCCAGTTTCCTTCCTTATTTCTATCCCCCACCTGATCACATACCTGCCCCCCCAGCCCCGCCTCCCCCACCACCCGATCCCTTAAATAACCTCGCCTCACCTCCAGCCATTACACTTGCAAATAACGCTCAAGCGAGCGCTGTTCGAGAATACCATTCAGCGTTGACCGTGCATTGAGGGCGCGCCAAGGGGAGGGGAGGGAAGGGAAGGTAAGGGAAGGGAAGGAGGGCAGGGGATGGAATTCCTGCATTATTTATATAGGCAGCGTCGCGAAACGACACTGCATGTGCAAGGTTGCCCTCGGGAGGGCAGAGACCCCGGATAATGATGGCGAGGAGGATATCAGGGATTATCAACCAGGATAATAATGATGACGCTGATGAGGCGTTGCTCCCTCCGTGATGATGGTGGTAATGATGATTATGATGATGGTGATAATGATGATGATCTCCTCGCCGCCGTGGTCATCCAGGCACGCGTATGAACCAAATTCAAATGGACCTCGGGGGTGTCAGAAGGGACTCGGTTAGTTATGTGGGTCAAGGCAAGGTTAAGTGTGGGTTAATCGTTACCGAGTTTGTTCCTTCCCCACACTGATTACGTGGCAGAAATAGTTGTTAATATTTTCAGCTTTAACTCGCGTTAAGTATATGTTCAAATGGCATATTCAAACATCAAATTATGCCTTAACACTATAAAAGCTATCTCCTTTCCTTATTGGAGCACTAAGGAGTTCTGCAAATCTCACCGGCTATAAGTCAAATAACTTCCAGTACATCTGTAAAGAAAATCTGTGAATTAAAGCTATAGTCATTTGCACATCGTTATACTGTATAAAGAAATGAGCCTAATCATTAGTAATCCTTAGTTTTCACAAACGGTATGTAATCAGTTTCCATTGTCGTGAGTTACTGAACTACTTTAGCGGTTGGTTGTTTTTTCTGTCGGCCACTTTTCCGTCTGATTTGAACGTTAGATAATAAGTGGTGTTTTAGTACAAAATCTAAACTGCAGTCGAGGTCAGAGCTGTATCTTTTTGTAAGAAAACTTGGTGCTCAGATTCAAAAATCATAAAATTCTAAACCTGTTGACTGATTTGATTTGTTTTTTTTTTTTTTTTTGGGGACCATTTATGATTATTTGTACTGCAATGTCCTTTATTACTTTTCAATAAAGTAAACTTGGACCTGGGGCCACACAGTGTCCCATCATTAAAAACATACCTCTCTCAAGAGCCTCTAGTAAACACGTCTCAAAATGTAAATACTCACAAACGTTTTTTGTCGCTTTGCTTCGTTATAAGTAAGCCCAAAAGTAGGATATAAACTTAACAGATATCGGATATAGTTATGCTTGCTTCATCTTAAAAGGCAACTGACTCGTACTTAATGAATCAGTCATCTAGTGACTAAATGTTTTTGTTAAAAACACCAAATTCCTCGTACTTGTATTGTCTGTTTTCCTGCCATGATAACCGAGAAATTGAAATCAATTCATATCTGAATCTATTCGTAAAATAATAATATCCAGAGTTGTTCATCGATGACCCAAAACTTGCCTATCGGAATTCAATCCACGTAACGCCCGAGATATGTTTACATTTCTTGTCTTGTTCAGGTCTCAGACATAAATTCCTGGAGTGGGGATTTAGGAAGAAGAAAAATCCTATGCTATTACTGCTGCAGGAGTTTTCCAATTCTATTCGACGCCGGCTTTTTTACCCCTTGCTCTCTTTTGTTTCTTTACTTTTATTCTCTTTTTTTGTTGTTTTTGTTTATTTTCTTGTTTGTCGATTATTTACAAGTCTCAGAAGTATGTCTTGGAAAATCGTTATCTTTTTAGTGGAAATTGTGAAGGTTTTCCATAACTGTATAAATCCCGGGTACATTTTCAAGGTAAATTTCCTAAAGAATTTATATCTTAAGTATTTTAGGTTTATTTTAAGAACTAACCAAGGAATTTATTTGATATAAACTGGATCTGAAGTGTTAATAGGAATGAGGGTGATGAAGCTACAAGCGCTGGATCACTATTCTTTTCAAACATCGACCCAGCGTGCCGAAGTTGAGCAGATGAATATATGAAACACCATTGGCTATTTGTAAACTCTAAAATAATTCATCGTTACTGCTCTCGGGCTTTGTTACTTGCTCTTTGCATAACTTTTGCATAACATTTAATCGCTCACGTCTAACTATTAAAAGCAAACAAAACTAAAGACTTTAATCGTAAGTCCAGCAAAAGGAATAAAAACTTGAAAAGCACAAATGGAGAACGCTACCAAGAAGAAATTAGAACTTACATGCTAGGAACTGGAGTTATAAGGTGACGGCTTTCAAACGCTAGTTTACACCTGGCAAAGGAGAGCTGTGGTAATTATAGAAGAATTTACCAAGGATATTAAGGAGAGATGTGAAAATTTGAAAGCGACATATATTTCAAGATCAGGGAGAGTCGCCAAGGCAGTAACGAGCAGGTGTTTCTAGACCAGTTGGAACTGAAGAAACTATAAAATGCAGTTTTGCAGGATATTGGTACACATGAATTACTGTAGAGAAGACAGTAACCCAAGGAGAGGTAACTGATAAAGAGTGAAATAAGAGGCAAATGAAAGGATTAAAAACGGAAAACAAACGCATGTTTCAACAACGTTAGCGCAGAGATCCAGTGGGAAATTGATTGCATGTTATTATGTATATATATATATATGTATGTATTTTGAAATGACTGCTGTTGAAGAAGAGATGCTGTTTTACGCGACTGCGGTCTTATGTTTATAAAACGAGTATTTTGAGATTACGTAAGAGTGCATGCAAGAGGAAGGAGAAAGGTCAGGCAGGAGAAAGGTCAGGCGAGTTTATAAAATGTCAGTGATATCCGTGAAGAAAGTCAGAGCTGCATAAATCTAGCATCCGATGCTTTAAAGATTTTAGTTAGAATTCTGACAAGACAGTCATTAATAAAAGGTATATAAAATTCAGCGCACTGTTGAAAAAAGGGAAGTTATGATGGACGAGAACGAGCACACAACAAAACCAGAAATTATCACAGGGACCTTTTATCCTGAGGAGAACTAGAAAATGAAAAGGAGAAACACACGGTGCTAAGAATATGAAAAATATTCAGAATAAAGACCGGGGGAGACTGGAAAATATGCAGCGTTTAGATTAGAACGAAAATAGAATTAAATAACATAGGGTGACAAATTGAAAAATAAATCTTTTTGTCCTCTGTAAATAGAGCCAAAGAGAGGGAAGATTACATGTTTAAACAAGAAAAGAGGACTGGTGCAATTACTATGATGGATAAAGACGCTAGTTCACCAATGACAGATGGCATATATGTGTATAAATACATATGTGTGTGTATATATATATATATATATATATATATATATATAGATAGATAGATATAGATAGATAGATAGATATATATATATATATATATATGTGTGTGTGTGTGTATGTATATACATATATATATATACATATACTGTATAGATAGAGAGATAGATAGATAGATAGGTAGATGGACTGATAGAAAGAAAGATAGAAAGAGCGAGAGATATAGTCAAACAAAAAGAACTGGAATTAGATATGGAAACTTAAATTGCGATGCCCGAGTTGATAATGCGTTGCTTCATTGTAAATAACATTAATAATTAAGTGCCTTCCAAGTGAAAATGTTTGTGCGTGGTTTTTCTTTATTTTTATATAAATTCGCAATCATATCAGTGATGAGCTAACCAAAACACCCGTTCATATCTGTTTAATGACAAAAACTATTTTTGGCCAAAAAACCTGTCCTACTAATATTAATAGTTTCATGGCAATTAATCTATCAGGTACTGCAACTACGACTTTTGATGTTGATTCTGTTGCTATAACCCTTAACGTGTCTGGTGTCCATTTTTTAGGAAAAGACTTTAATCTCCAGTAAGATTGAGCCACGGTCCGTTTGAGGGCTTTAAGAAAAAGATAGTTTTGAAGATGGAATCAGACAGGTGTGAGGGCGAAGAAGAAAGAAAAGAAGAATAGACTGATGGACACTATCATTCCAACGTTATCTCCTCTTTCTCAGGAGATGAAATGTCGAAATGAAGATGAAAGGGGTGTTAGGATAAGCACTAAAAGTCATTCATAGGAAAATAAGAGGAAATTGATTGAAAGACATCGCGCTCAGCTTTCGCAAATGGTAGTCGACATGTTGAGACTATTATGTAATATGTACGCAATCCGCATATATATATATATATATATATATATATATATATATATATATATATATATATATATAACATTAAAACATTAAAACACAGATACCTACTGGGAAACCACGAAAATAAAATACAAGAATGAGGCAGAATTGGGCTGGGTGCCAAATATTTTTTCTCTAGAAATATTTTTTCAGTGACTGATTGCTTAAGTGTTCCGAAGGTTGCGAAATATATTATCTGGGCACTTAAAAGTGTGTAAATTTTACTATATTTACCATAAATTTTGCTAAATACGTAAGTTTTTAAATTCGTACGATTCATGTATGTAGAATGCTGTTACAAGGGATTTTAAAGTTTAAAAAATTAACTTGTTTTACAATATCTACATCTACAATTCACTTTCATGAAACAGAGCAGGCTCAACTCCCAAGTTACCATTCATTGCTTCATATTCAGAGGTTCCATTTATCTTTATAACTTTTACTTTTGGCGTTTGTCAGTTTCAACGCTCTCCTTTTACAAACACTTCCAAACTTTTCCTATTTTCTTCAGTTTCTCTTCAATATCATTCCACACCCCAGTTCTCGTCCAACCCCCCCCCCGACCCAACCCTTTTCATACTCTGTCCATGCACGTTCTGTGCAGCTTTTTATCTCAGAGCTTAATTCAACTCTTATTTTTGCCTAAAACCTAACTGTTTTCCCAGCCTGTCAGTCTCTATGCCATTTATCTTATTTATATACAGTGTGTACGGTTGTGTATGCTGTGCACGTATACACAAGACACTTACATACACTCACACACAAACACATTATTTATGTATGTATGTATGTATGTATGCATATGCATAAAATGAAATACGTATACTGTACTCCAAGTAATCATAACCAAACAAACATCCATGAGTAAGTCAATGTATTACTGCATGACAGCAAGCAACTGCAGAGTTAAAGATCCCTTTGAAGATAGGGACACTATTTTTATTTTTATTTTTTTTTCTTTCCTATTTTTTGACTCAACGCAAAAAAAAAAAAATTGGTATCGCGAGACGATCGTAAAAAGAGACGTAAAAATTGTTGCCGTTGAAATCCCGAGGCATTGCAGTCCGTTTGTATGTCCTTCGGTGCATCCCTGGAGCGCTGCAATCCTATTAAATCCCTTGATACCGCTTTGACAAAAAATCGGTTCGCGATTTTACTATCTCGCTTTCGGTGAACTTATGGATGTCCCTTTTTTCACTTTTGTCGATAATTCAGGGTGACATATTTTTATCTTTATTCGTGTTTTTCTTATGGCATTTGCCTTTCCTTTTTCCTGCTTATGATGGTAGTAATAATTTTAGTCACCTAGCAATAGAAATTCCACGAAAGCGGCCAGTATTCAATCTGTGCCGGGGAATGTGAGGAAAGGCCTTTCCTGTTATGGAATTCTTGTAAATGTCGGGGATTTGGTTTCGTGTCGATATATTTTATCAAATGTGTTTTTATCTGCCTCTACTGTTTTAGAATTATTAACTATTGTGGAATTACTTTGCTGTTGTGAAATTTTGTAGAGACTGTGTATGCGTGCATGTGGCTCGGTGTTTTAAGAGTTGTTAAATTGCTTTTGCCTTTCAGCAATTCTCAGATATAATGGAATTTTTATGATATTGATACGCACTGTTTAGCAGTTGTGAAGTTGATTTCTGTCACGGTGTTTTTTTAATCGAGAAATTAATTTGTCTTTACCTGAATTTTAACTTTTAAAAACGTTTATTTCTTTTGGAGAATGTTTTATCCTTTGGGAAATTGCTTGCTTGATTTAATTTTATAAACTGCTGTTCATGCTGCTTAATATTTTAGTTATAGAATATTTGCCATATGTAGTGTAGAATTCTCAGAAGAGTGGAATTGTTTTTAGAGACTGAGGAAATGATGCATCACAGCTGTGCAACTCACAGCCGTGATGCTTTGCTTTTTAGGCTGTGGAATTGTTACATAATCTGTAGTTGCTTTCTTTTTAGTTTTCTGTAAAAGAAAACTGTTGTTCCGGCTTTGTCTTCCGTCACACTTTTTCTGTCCGCCCTCAGATCTTAAAAACTACTGAGGCTAATATGTTGATCATCCACCCTCTAATCATCAAGCATTCCAAATTGCAGCCTCTGGCCTCAGTAGTTTTTATTTTTATTTAAGATTAAATTAGCCATAATCATGCTCCTAGCAACGATATAGGACAGACCACCACCGGACCTTGGTTATACGCTGTACAGAAAAACTTCGATTATTATTTTAGCTATTTACGAGATGCTTTTTTATTTTCAGCTTTGGGGAGTAGCTTTAATTTTTTGAGATTTTTCTTAACGTTGGAGAAACTACTTTCTCTGTTTAAGAGTTTTACTGATGTAGAATTGCTCTTCCCCATGTTGAAATTTTTAATTAATGTATAACTGCGCTTTTTATGGAATTATGCTATAATCGATTAGCTTTTCTGGTTAGGAACTTTATAGCCACTGGAAAATTTCTTTTCCCGTTCAAAGAATACTTTTAGTCAATGAATAGTGGCTTTCCGGTGGTGAAAATTTGGATTTGCACCGCAGCCAGGTTACTGTTAAGCAAGTGACAGAGAGGCGCACCAGATTCACGTAGGGCTTAATTAGAATTGTTTCCGTCCAATGCTTTGGATCAAACTCCGTGCTCTCGCTGTCATGTTCTTCCACTTAAAAGACGTTGGCACCAGAAGGAGTCATCTTTCCGTTTACTGCCATTTTTGAAGCGAGCTTGTTTTACTGCCAAGATTATGTGTATACATTATTATTATTATTATTATTATTATTATTATTATTATTATTATTATTATTATTATTATTATTATTATTATTATTATTACATTTCAGTAGATGAAACCTATTCACTTGTAACAAGCTCAGGTGCCACTGACTTGAAATTTAAGCTTCCAGAGAATGTTGGTGCAGCCTCCCACCCCAGAGACCCCACACTGCAGCAGTAACTGATCATGAAAACAGAGCCAGTGATTTTTCATCGCCCGGGGAGATACATACATACATAATGTAGACGCATAAGATTCCTTAAGGGAAAGTGATCTTAGCCTAGCATCAACAGCGAGAGCACATCGCTAGATCCATAGCGTATGAATGAAGTGATTTGAAAGCCCGTTTCCTAAATGAGTCCGATGCGCCTCTATTGACCAGCTATGAATCAGATACTTATCAGTAAACTAGCTGTGCTGCTTAGCGGCCAGGATGCAAATCCTAATTCTCCTAACAGAAAATGGGTATCCACTGACTAAGAATTTTATAAACGGAAAGCTAATTTTGCTCTAGTTACAAATTTCATAAGCAGAACGGAAATCCAGAACAGCAAAATTTCACAACAGGAAAAACAACTCCACGTCAACTAAAATTTTCAACATGGGTAAAATGGTGCAATAGAGAAAGCATTTTTGCAAATGATAAAAAGAAGTAAAACAGGAAAAGCAATTCCACAAGGCTAAATACCATTTAAGGTAAAGCGTTTCATAAATAACATAGCTGTGAGTTCCACAACGAGATAATCATTTCCTCACTCTACAAGTAAAATAACCGTGACAGCAATCCATATGAGGTAAAATCTTCACAAAAAAATATATATATGTATACATAATATATATATATATACATATATATATACATATATAAATATATATAATATATATATATATATATATATATATATATATATATATATATATATATATATATATATATAAATATATATATATATATATATATATATGTATGTATATATATATACATATATATGACAGTAAATCCGACCTTAACAATCAGCGTTTAAAGGCGTTCACCCACGTGCAATCGTCCATTCTTCCCCTGGTCTTGAGAGGCAGTAAAAGGAGACGACTACCAAAAGTTTTCGTCCCGTTTCCCTCTCTTATCACTTGTGTCCCCACACCTTATGATTTATTTTGAAGGAAGTGTCCAAACTTTTTTTCTTTCTTTCTTTTTTTACCCCCTCTCCCCCGCCCCCTGCGGAGAGACTGCTGTCCGGACGGGTTATCCCCCCGTCATATTGAGGATGGAGACTGTCCAATTTAGTTCTTTGTTTTTATTTAATGTTTTTTTTTTTTTCTTTTTTCAAGCGGTGTTAGACCTCATTCCGATATGAAGGTTTGTGTCTCGACATTTGTATGGGATTTCTTTTTAATGTTTCTCTTTCCTCCCTGTTTTCATTACTTATATTTTGTTCTGTCACTGCTACATTTAGATTTATTACCATTATTTTTTTATTTAATTACATCAATCCTGCGATTATTTCTTTCTCTATCTGTAAGGCTAAAATATCAAATAAAATTAGGCTTCACGATCGCCACCTCTGAAGTTCAATAAGTTTTAAAGCTTTTTCGTGTAAGGTTCTTTGTTTATGGTTCTTCCTTCCCTCTTTAAATTGTACCGTTCTCGTTTTACTGAAAGCAAAAAAATTAAAACTAAATTACCCCGAGATGAAACACAACTTTTGTTTCTCAACGTTCGGAGCTCTCTTGAATTTCCCAATTTTCATCGTATTACTTAAGGAACCTCTTGAGAAATGAAAAACGTGATGATAAAGAAAATAAGTTCCCGAGGAATTAAATAAACATCTTCTGCGCCCTACAATCCAGAACCATCAGTCTTTCCCATTACACCCAGATTATCATCACCACAAGTTACAAGTTCACCCTCCGGTCGTTTACCAGAATACCAAATGCTTCCTCGAGCTCGCGATACAACTCTAATGGGATAAGACCTGTTACTGTCTCATTAACTCGCAATGTGCCTGTGCTCCTTCCTTTTACACGATAGGATCTGATGAATGGGTTTACGATCCCCATTCATGGTATGTTAGTGGCTGGCCCGTAATCTCTGTGGATGAGAGGTGTAATTTTAGTCAAATGAATGAAATATGTGTATATATATATATATATATATATATATATATATATATATATATATATATATATATATATATATATATATATATATGTGTGTGTGTGTGTGTGTGTGTGTGTGTGTGTGTGTGTGTACGTATGTATTAGTATAGATATGTATATATTTCCTTCAAATAGTCGCTAGAATCGGGTGTACGTAATCGTTTGTGCGGACATACTGCATGAAATGAGTCGCATCACTTGATTTTCTAGATTTGATAAACATGAATCCAGTTGCATGAAAATATTGCAGGGGAAAACATTAAAAGAAGTAATATTACAGGAAGCCCCGCTGAAAGCTTGAGATTATTGAGATCCCTCCCTCTTGCAGATATAAGTGTTCTAGAGACAAAAGACAAATAAAAAGGGTTTTGGTAGACAAAAGCATAAAGCGTAGTTGAAAATATAGAATCGAGAGATGTAAGTGCAGTTTAAAACATACGGTTCATAAACAAATTATTACTGAAAAATCATCTCTTATTGTAAAATAGTTGTAAGTAATCATGTACGTACTAACGAAATATATTAAAAAAAAAAACATGAAATTGAATGCGAGTGTGAAAATATAGAAAGGCTATTAGAGGAATGCTCCCATCAGAAAGCTAATAAAACAATTTTAACGGCAGGAAGATTTTGGTGGTTTTCCTTAATTATTAAGAAAATGCAAAGGAAGCGTGTTTCTCTTTTTTTATCATTTTAAATAGTTACAGAAAACAGATCTCAAGAATTGATTGCAGGAAACCGGGCATAAGAAATTGCAATGAAAGCTGTCGTCAAGAGTTGTAACACGAAATCAATTTTAGGAACTAACTGGCAAAAACAAGTCGAATAACAGTACGTGAAACCGATTGATTGAACTGGCTGAAATAATTAAAAAAAAAAAATTCTTAAGAAAGGTGTACTGAACCCTGACTGAATAAACCTGGCTTCATGAACCCGTTTCCATCGACTGTGTGAATGAATTTGTTTGTGGTGTGTAATTGCATGACATCAGCTGCGACGAATAGATGAAACCAGCCCCATTAACAAAGTGAAGCTTGTTAAGAGACCTCGATCGTTGGAATGTATTTTATGTGCTGGGAGCAAGGATCGACAACTGCGAGAGTCCTTTCAGCTTTAATCGAGTGCGTATTTTAGGTTCTGCATTCCGTTTTAATTACAAGAAAACATGAAAAAGAATGAAAATAAAGGAAAACTAGAGGTCAAAGTGTGGGCGGCATATATTCATTTTGCATGGAAAAGCCGACATTCCACCCAACTCCTGTCCTTTTCACCCTGTTAAATTACTTGGCTTAACCTTTCGAAAGCAGGCGTGACTATGCGACCTGAGCTTTGCCATCAAAGAAATGTAGAATTCGAGTTAATTAAAGAAATAACGACAAAGGACGTAAACAAAATTATGTTAAATTCAAAGTTTAACATTAAATGATACCGTAAAACATTATGTTACGGGAAATGGCAAAGGTCAAAGAAAGAAGCAAATATCAGGATCGTAAGGGGGGGGCAAAAAGTTTTGTAAAATGTAATTCACCAAAGTTAAAGAGAAGAAAGTGGTTATAACAATATAAAAGATTAAAATATCAAGGATTTAAATTGAAGATAAACATGATGTACTGTAGTTGTTTTTCAGATAATAAGTGGTCTTATTACACAAAAGAAGGAAGAACACAGATTTTAGTTTACGTGATGGCTGATTGTTGATTCGGAATTGAATAATGGCCTTACAAAGTACAGAAATAATTGTTTTGTTTTTCGTTTTTGTTAAGTCTCTTCATAATAATATTTGATCACCATTCACCTTTTCCCCTGTGGGGGTTGGGAGGGCTAGCGTCAGATGGTGTGACCGTGCTAGGTTTCAGCTGTCGCTTTGTGATGAAGATAGTAGACCTTCATCCTTCTCCATTGAGTGTTTTCTTCATTTTTTTTTTTTTTGGCCCTTCATGATGGCCACCTCTCCAGCTGTTGACCAAACGCAGTGTTGTTCAAGCTTGCCTAGTTCAAGGGTTTCAGCCTCGACATACACAGTGAGAAACCAAAATTCAATTCCACAGTGGAGAATTTTCCAGAAAAAACTGTTGTGCTCTCGTTGATCTCAATAGTTGATTACGTTCCTGGTGATTATGTTGCTGGATAAGGTGCTGGATATATATATATATATATATATATTATATATATATATATATATATATATATATATATATATATATATATATATATATATATATATATATATATATATTATATATTATATATATATATATATATATATATATATATATATATATATATATATTATATATATATATATATATATACATATATATATATATATATATATATATATATATATATATATATATATATATATATATATTATATACATATATATATATATATATATATATATATATATATATATATATATATATATATATATATATGTATATGTGTGTATATATGTGTGTGCGTGTTACCTTTGAGTCATAAGGAAAAAATAATTCGAAAACAATTGTCCAGTCTAATCCATAACTCTCCAGAGCAGAAGCCATGAGTGTTTCGGAAAGATAGCTTGCTTACAGTGATTTCACTCGCTTTGTGACTTTCATGGTCTATTTCTTCGCGGCTTCGTTTCCTTTTGAGATTCTCGCACTCTGCCAGATAAGCTGGATATTCCTTTATAGTTTCCTGCAAAAGAAAACTACTGAGATGGCTTTTTCTGTCCGTCCGCACTTGTTCTGCCCGCCCTCAGATCTTAAAAACCACTGAGGCCAGAGGGTTGCAAATTGGTATGATGATCATCCACCCTCCAATCATCAAGCATATCAGATTGCAGCCCTCTAGCGCTCTGTAGTTTTTATTTTATTGAAGGTTAAAGTTAGCCATAATCGTGCGTCCGGCAACGATATAAGACAGACTCAAACAGCATTATACCGAGACCACCGAAAAATAGATCTATTTTTGGTGGCCTTGATTATAAGCTGTACAGAAAAATCGATTGTGCCGACGAAACGTCGGCACATTTTTTACTTGTTTTTTTATATTCTGAGAATTCGTTGCTGTTTGCGCGCTGATGTGATGTTTTCGTGAGACTAAAGGAATTATGGAAGCAAGAATAGACCTCAGTATTTTTTCTGAATTCCTACTTTACCCAACACATGGAAAACCGAGAAACGTTGATATCAGTTCACTATTTTTTTTAATTGCCACCTTTAGCTGCAGTGTATGTAAGACTAAAATCATTTAAGTTACACTTTTCTGCATTTATGATAACCAGTGATAAGAGTTTTAATCACTTCTCCCGTGTTCATTCGTATATTTAAATTGAATATGTATTTCTATTTCATTTTTATGTCCGTATTTTTCTTCATTTGACTTTTTACGAGTTTTATGCTTTTGCGCCAGCCTTTCAGCATATTGCAGGTCTGAGTCACCTCCTGCCCCTCGTACTCTCAGTTTCTATATTAACAATTCCATATTTAGGACCAACCTACAGCGTATGCTTATTTGTCATTCCATAGATAACGGAGTATGTATTTTGCCTTGTTTTGATACTGTACTGGTTATCTGCGCCGAAGGTCAACTGTTTGTCAAGGTTGTTTTCACAGGTGTATATCAGGAAATAAGATCAGTTACATGCGAGAGATTCAAGAGAAAATATTTCGATTAGTTGTAAAACCATAGATACTGATTGTCAACGTTACCGGTTTTAGTCGTGTTCAAGTATGTCTTTGAATAGCACTTGTATAAACTTCAAAAGTATAGGTACGCCGAAAGAAAATTAATCAGAAAACTGAGAAACTAGTTACCAGTGCAGTGTAGTTGCGTAGAATATGCCTTGTTTCCATCTTTTGCATGTGTGTATAGGTTTGTGATGGTGTCTGCAGCATGCCAAAATTCTAAATGCTGTCATTTATTCAAGCCGATATACCAGCATTTTTGTTTCATATGGATTTTATCGTAAAGCATAACAAGGATTAACATTTATTTTTACATGCATTACCGTAACCTGCGGGAAGAGACGACTTCTGAGGTCAAGCGAAATAAAAAGTAAATAACACATAAAAAACAAACTGTCAACAAAAATGATAACAAGGCGTGTGGTGCAAGATGTCTGTGGGAAGTCTGGTGTTGCCACCACCCTTAAACACGAACATTTCATGGAAACATTCAGTGTGTGTTAAGCCCCGAAGCGTTCGGAAGTTCGGAGCGTATGCATTATTTTCCGTTTATGACTAAAGGCAGCATTACAGGCATCAGAATGTTGAAAGCGTCTAAACAGATGACAGGCGAAAAAGGTTCAAATGGAAGACCGACAAAACATGACGGGGCGGGGTTGTATGTCTTGCAGAAGTATTTAATAAAGCAGGTGTTTTTGATAAAATACAACCTGACAGTTTTCTTGCAAACTTTAATGCAGAAGTCGTCTTGAAAAATCTCTTACAGTATTCTAAAAATTTGATTTGACATTCATATTCAAAAAATCACTGCGGATTGTTTTTCAAGACGGCCATCTTGGACAGAAACTAGTTTAATTTTCCTACTGTAAAATATGATGGGGAGTCATCTAGGGAAATGATGTAGTATTCATTATGAAGAACTTCAGGTCATAATTATCCTGAAAATTGTAATAGGTAAGTTATTTATCATGATGACTAAGAAGGCAGTTCCTCTGAAAAAAAGTTTACATGGCAGTGATCCTGAAAGATATTAACTGCCAAACATCTAGAACAATTTCAGAAAAGTTCAATATGGCAGTCGCCGTGGAAAAATAATTCAATTTTAGTATTAAAAAATCTAAGATGACATATATCTTTTCAGAAATCCAGGATGGCAGCCATAAAGGGGAAATTTATATCCTGTCAGTATACCGCAGTCATTACGGTCGGTGAATTTGTGACTTTAATTTGAAGAACAAAATGCATGAAAAAACTTTTGCCCATGTTTTAACGATGTAGCGAATTGTAGGATTCTCGGATATCAACCCTAACAGAATTAGCTGACGGCCATGAGTTCTAACTTCATTCCACAGTAGTCATTGGCTGCTTCTTAAGAAACTTACTGGAAACTTTATGTACACACACACTACACACAATATATATATATATATATATATATATATATATATATATATATATATATATATATATATATATATATATATATATATATATATATATATATATATTGTTATGGACCACTTTTGGTTCAGCAGGTTCTTTAAATACAAAATATCGGAACTGGAATGACTGGCAGAAATTGAGGCAGACAAAGGAGGAAGGAGCTGAACGAAACAATAAATTACCTTAAACTAATTTATTATACTAAGATATATACATATATACAAGTGAGTCCAGGTTTAGCATACATAAATATTAACAGCAGCAGTCAAAATTAATAAGTCTTAAGGACCACACAAATGACAATCATACTCAAAATAATGCAAAAGCATCTCAAAATACAGTTACTTGAGCCATACACTGCTCTACACCATTAATAATAATAATGTAATAAAACATTACCCGAGCCATACACTGCTCGACACCATTAATAATAATAATGTAATGAAAATCATTACCCGAGCCATACACTGCTCGACACCATTAATAATAACAATGCAATGAAAATCATTTCCAGAGCCATACACTGCTGGACACCATTAATAATAATAATGAAATGAATAATTATACCAAAATAATATAAATTACTAGAACAATACAGACATTGCCCATAAAACAAACAGGCAGCATAAACAATCAAACAAATAAAGCAACAACATGAAATCACTCGGGTAACACCGATAAACAATCTCAATCTCCGTGGAGATAACACGACAGACCCAGGTGTCAAGAAGGATGAATGCAATCAGACGAACTCCTGTGAAGACACCAAAGCAGCCACCAACTGCTCAACTGGAACACAGTCATCATCACAGATGAATTACAGGAGAAACGTCGAAACAGCACGTCTGCTGTTATGCAGGAAGATCCACGGAAGGAAGGCTATGATTTAGCTATCCCACCATCCTTCAGCTGATGAGGCCAACAGGTAAGGAATACCTGCTGTTCCAACAAAGACTCCATGTTGCTAAAGCTGCCGGGAACCTGACTCGCTGCTATGCTAAACCCGACTGCCACTGTCAGAGACAACGCGACAGACGTCAACTTTCCTTCAAAGAAAATAAAA
Source organism: Macrobrachium rosenbergii (assembly GCF_040412425.1). NCBI lineage: Eukaryota > Metazoa > Arthropoda > Malacostraca > Decapoda > Palaemonidae > Macrobrachium > Macrobrachium rosenbergii. Next base: position 67,544,150 of record NC_089744.1, on the reverse strand, counting down.
AAGTAAGGAGGCAACAACCCACCAAGGGAACAATCGGCAAACGATTGTCCCATCAGAAGTACTAAACCTCACACCTCCTTACCTAACAGAAAAAAAAATTTACAAATTTTTTTTTTTACACCCTCACAAAACACTCTCTCTCTCTTTCTCTCCTCCCAAAGCTGCCACAACCCCACCAGCCAAAACAGAGCCAATCCTGGCCAAAGGTCGCCAAATGTTATGGACCACTTTTGGTTCAGCAGGTTCTTTAAATACAAAAATATCGGAACTGGAATGACTGGCAGAAATTGAGGCAGACAAAGGAGGAAGGAGCTGAACGAAACAATAAATTACCTTAAACTAATTTATTATACTAAGATATATACATATATACAAGTGAGTCCAGGTTTAGCATACATAAATATTAACAGCAGCAGTCAAAATTAATAAACAAGTCTTAAGGACCACACAAATGACAATCATACTCAAAATAATGCAAAAAGCATCTCAAAATACAGTTACTTGAGCCATACACTGCTCTACACCATTAATAATAATAATGTAATAAACATTACCCGAGCCATACACTGCTCGACACCATTAATAATAATAATGTAATGAAAATCATTACCCGAGCCATACACTGCTCGACACCATTAATAATAACAATGCAATGAAAATCATTTCCAGAGCCATACACTGCTGGACACCATTAATAATAATAATGAAATGAATAATTATACCAAAATAATATAAATTACTAGAACAATACAGACATTGCCCATAAACAAACAGGCAGCATAAACAATCAAACAAATAAAGCAACAACATGAAATCACTCGGGGTAACACCGATAAACAATCTCAATCTCCGTGGAGATAACACGACAGACCCAGGTGTCAAGAAGGATGAATGCAATCAGACGAACTCCTGTGAAGACACCAAAGCAGCCACCAACTGCTCAACTGGAACACAGTCATCATCACAGATGAATTACAGGAGAAACGTCGAAACAGCACGTCTGCTGTTATGCAGGAAGATCCACGGAAGGAAGGCTATGATTTAGCTATCCCACCATCCTTCAGCTGATGAGGCCAACAGGTATGGAATACCTGCTGTTCCAACAAAGACTCCATGTTGCTAAAGCTGCCGGGAACCTGACTCGCTGCTATGCTAAACCCGACTGCCACTGTCAGAGACAACGCGACAGACGTCAACTTTCCTTCAAAGAAAATAAAAAAGTAAGGAGGCAACAACCCACCAAGGGAACAATCGGCAAACGATTGTCCCATCAGAAGTACTAAACCTCACAATATATATATATATGTATAGTATATACATATATATATATATATATATATATATATATATATATATATATATATATATATATATATATATATATATATATATATATATATATATATATATATATATAGTTTCCTGTATCCCTACCATTAATTTCAGTTCTCCCAGGTTCAGTGTCCAGAATGCCAAATGACCTTTCTTTTCCCAAGAAAATTTCCTTTCCCTCATTCCTCTTAGTCATACGAAATCGACATTCAGAGCTGCCCAAGATTGCACAGTTATCATTCTGTATTTCATTCTCGACCTTAGCATGCATCCCACTCTTCTAGGTCTTCGAAATCCTCTTCTAAGTTCGCATCTTTTCCCGCTCGTTTCTCTCATTCTTTTAACCGTTATTTCCACTCGTCTGTATCAAACCTTACAGTCGACCTCGGCCGTGGTCGACCTTGAACCAAATCGCAGATGGTTTCGTTGCGTGCAGATGGCGACCTGCAGACCACTAATCCCCTCCTCATATCTCCCTCTTTTCTTCCTCGTCTCGTCCTCTCACTCCCTCCTCCCCCCCTACCCAATTCCCTCTTCTCCCTCCACCACTCCCTCCTTCTCTTCCTTACTCACTCCCCTCCCTCTCGTGTCTGCAACACCACTACTGCAGTGTATCTAAATATAACACAACTCACAAGTGCGCAAACTCTGGCCGACCAAAACATTCGCGAGTTGAAAGGAGACATTCGCATTCGCGCTTATGCGCTTATGTGCCCGAGTTCTTAGATTTAAGATCGTACAATGCTGGATGCACTCCCATTTGAAAGCGGTGAGATGGCGAAGTTTTGATAAATGTCAAAAGATCATTTTTGAAGGCAACAGCTTTATCGGCATTGTGGGTCGAAAAGTTCTCGTCTTTTAGATTCAGTCTGTTTTTTGTTGTATGTTCAACATTTTGTTTTGTTTTCACTTCAGTCCTTCTCTCTTAGAGAACTTGTTTCATTTAGCACGAAAGGGTATAGTATGATCATTACAAAATAAGCCTTCGCTGAATCCATATATTTATATTTTTGCATTCCATGAGTGACAGACAGAGAGGCAGACAGGGGGAGAGAGAGGGGGGAGGGGTGGAAGAGAGAAAGTTAAGGAATTCGAAGCGTACTCAGTGCCAAGGGAATTTCTTAACTGGCCTGTCTGAAACCGCCAGCCTAAGCAAGTTCCTACTGAGGTCTCGTTCATTATAGACGTGTGGTGAATGATAATTATAACGGTATTACCACTGACGTCTTGACTTCTCCGCCGGTTGATTCGAAATTGTGATGATCAATTTATGTGGTCAGGGATATTTAGCCAGGCCGTTTGTGTTTGTTTGTTCTGAAATCCCAGTAAGGTGGTATACAGGTTTTTTCCAATGACGAAATGTCATTTGGGTCTTCGAAGTCTCAGGGACACATTTCTTCAGGGACATTCCATCTTTAGGCAAGGGTAGTGGTAACTTTGGAATGTCTCACAAATATAAACTTTCCATACACGTATCCTTATGGAAAAGACCTATGGGAACTTTCCAAGGAAAAACAGAAAAAATGAAAGTTATAAAGGAACATGTCTCATAAAAACTAGAATTTATTTTATGGAAAGTAAGCAAAGGACAAAACAATCTTATTTTTTCTTGACTCCGTCAGAAATGGAATGGCAAATTAGTTGATGAAGTTGACTGGGAGAAAAATATATAATTGTTGAAGCGGAAAGAAATAAAAACGAGATCATTGCTTAAGTGGGCTTCCCTCCACTGGGTACCCGAGTTAGAACAATAAAATTCTTGGATTCTGAAGAGAAAAAAGAACATTAGAACTTCCAGATAATGTAACATATGGCCAATGTATTCTCGACTCTCGCAGTATCGACTTAGTATCTGTGGGTAAGAATGTCAGCAAACAGTGGCGCATGTGTTGAGATCAACGTCCAAAATTATATCAGAAGAAAAGGTTATGAATGAATCTCAAGGTTGCTACTTGTTTCTGCCGTGAGAAGTTCGAACAAGAAAACCTCTTAATCAGTGAAAAGTATCGTTCGATATATCATTATCTAGAATTACTTCTAGACGTTTTTATCTAATGGTATTTTGTTTCTTAATACCTTTCGCGAAAGAAAATTATGTAAAAGACAAGAAGAGAATTATTTTTTAGCGTAATAAAAATTACGAGGAAAAATGAGAGCTGCACGGGGAGATTCGAACCAAAACCAAACTGTTACAAATGATATTAGTAAGGTTAATCTAGAGGCACCCAAAAACAACAACAATGATTTAAATTCCTTATATTTACTGTATATCTAACAAGATCAGGAGGTGAACAGCCACCATACCAGAACTGTGACTTATGAGATATGCAGACAATGCAAAATTCATGAACAAAGACGGGAAGAAATTCAACTTTTTATGAAAACCTACACATTTAATTAGTGTTACACACACACACACACATTTTATATATATATATATATATATATATATATATATATATATATATATATGTGTGTGTGTGTATATTTGTGTGTGTCTGTGCGTGTGTCACCTTGACTCTTGTGAGACCAGAAGAGTTGGAAGACTCTGATCTACATTGATGAGACAATGAGAAGGGAAGCTAGAGATTAGTGGAAGATAAAGCATAGAAAACACGAGTGAATTTCACTGAGGCCTCTTGCGCCACATGGCGTGAAAGGGGCGATGATGTGGGTGTGTGTGCATATATATATATATATATATATATATATATATATATATATATATATATATATATATATATATATATATATATATATACACTGTACATATTTATAGAAAGAAAGAGAGAGAGACAGACAGAGAGAATAGAGGTCGGGAGGAGCCGGGAAACAAACTGCTCTATATATCCAGAGTAAGTTTCAGAGTTATTACCTTGAGAAGAGTCCCATATGGCTCCTAATGTGGAAGGACTTGAAAAGTACGGGTATCAATGGATCATGAAATGAAGTTTCCATCTGCCTGAACCGTTCTGTACCACTTTTTCTTTTCCTTTTCATAGATTATCTAGCGCACATTCTCGAGGAAGAGGAAGCGACATAATAATTTCTGGGCTATTAGTTTTGATGTATAATCCTCATAAAGCCGTCTGTTGTGTTTATCGAGGCATGTCAACAACTGGAGAGGATACCATCAAAGGAGATAAAAAGGGGATTTGAAAGAAATAAGAGTAGAGGAAAAGATGATCTTAAAATGATTACTATAACCTCCCCAGGTTATATTTTAAGGTGAAAAGGTACATGAAAGTTCATGATAAAAATTATTATAGAAAGCACTAAAAATCAAAAGTATGAAAAAGCAGTAACGTCGATGTAAGTAGTGAGGAGGAGGGGCCGTTTAGGAAGATGTAATCTAAACTCTTGTTTAAAAATACAATAAGAGCTAAATAAATTTGGAAAATGTGCCATAAAAGTTAACGGGGAGGACTATAACAATGAAAAAATGAGATGTGAACAACTGTTCCAAAGAAGTGGGTTTAAAAGGGTAGAATCCATGTGAACACAAAATATTACTGATAATAGAAATAGATATAAAAATGACATATAAGCGAAGTAAATGATAAAAAAGTTAATACAACTGGAAAAATGGCGAAGATATAATTTAAGTGAACTTGAAAACTTACATACAAATGAAAGTAGAAATGAAAGACGATGCAAGGAAAAGAAATAAAATTAAATAAATGTAAACGTAACACAGTCAAAAGAAGTTATCAGAAATAACTGCTGAAAACTGATGTAGCGATTTACTTCATTTAACCCAATTTTTCCAAGAGGACCTAGAGAAATCTCACTGAAATCATGACATGTTAACTAACAGAATAAGTACAAATGAATTCCTCTGTGACCACGTTTTGCCGCAGCTATTTTCCACCCTCCATTACTAAAACTGCTTAAAGAAGGAAAAAGGAAAAAACCAGTTTCGCGCAATTTGTGGACCCGGAAGGAAGTTACTAATAAAGATGGAAGTTCAGCAGTGAATTCACCTTGCTCTTCTGTCACGAAATCTTTGCACGCTGTTTTATCAGACAAAATTCATGTGATCCAATTGAATATAGATGATTGCCTCATGCGATTGTCGTATCATTTTTATTTTTGTGTATTATCAGAAAGCTTCTCACAGCAGTCTTCGAATTATTGTCAACACCGATCCCATCTCACCGTGTTCAAGACCTCTTACGAAGATTAATTGCATTCGACATTTTAAGGAATCCAGAGATCCTGAGGGTACGGGACACGAATGTTGATGAAACTGATTTCACTCTTCATGATAGATTAGAAAATGTAGTTTTCACCGGTTTGCACCTGGCATTTCAGTTTTGGGAATTCGTGCTAAAAAATAGTAGGATGATGGATCATGAAGAATCATAGACATTTATGGATGCCTTCTGATCACAACTCCTTCATTTTCCTTGCAGTAATCTCCCAATCCTTACTGCTGCACTAATACTCATCTGGCCATGAGGGTTAAGATAAATTGAATTATTAGCTCCCTGTCTCTGTTGCTCTCTCTCAATCGAAAGCTTGCCAGCCCTGCTTGAAATAGCGCTATAAATTAAGCTATGAAAGGATTTCCTCATGAAATACTACGACATACTCTGATCATATAAGATCAGTTACATTTCCTAACGAACAAATTGTTCTCTTCATTTATTTAACAGGCTTTCTGGTGCGGAAAGATAACGACACAAGATTGGTTTGTAGGTTGACTGCAAAGCCCCATTCATTGATTTACATATTAAGGTCAGAAAGACATAAAGTCATTTAAGCAAGAAAACTCGCTTGAGCACGAGATGAGGTGTTTTAGACAAAGCAAACTTTTTATTCTGCTTAAAGATCCTTATTGATGTCAGGGCTGTTGCACTATTATTAGTGTAGGGCCTATATCGCATTATAGCAAGATCACATTAAATCGTACTGCCATTAAAAGATTTGCTTCCGATCAAATACGGTATTACGCGATCAAAATAATTTATGCTTTAAATTCTTTCGATTGAGGATAATTAATGGCATCTACAACTCCAAGTCCTTTTAACTGTGTTTAACAAATAACATTATCAAACGAAATACGGTAAAGTTCAAACTTGCTCATTTTTACGTTAGCCACTACTATACTGAACAACAGCAATATTCTTACTTGCAACCCCTGTACAAGAAACAAAAATTCGGTCATTTACACCTGGAAACTTGTTCAGAGCTTCCAAGTCTCAGGAATTACGTAAATCCACAAACCGCGTCATTATTATCGCTAACAACACAATATTTTTTATATAAATTTATTTTCCGCTTCGCCCCGTACACGTTAAGAAGTCTCTGGTCTTATGGTTATCCTCAAACAGTTGGATTTTGGCCCTTATTTATAATATTATCCACCAGACGGTCATTAGGGTACCTTTTATGAGATATGTAAATGATATGCAAATCCACTCATAGCAAGTTCCCTGCATTTGTTGAGCGTTCAAGGAACATTACCCTAACAGATATGATTACGAGGGAAAGCTGTGGGGAAGGAAGTGGGTACAATTCCAGGGACATCGTTCTCTTTCTGTTTACACTGTTTAAGATTTAACATCGTTTATTCTGAATGGTATAGGCGTGGATGTTGTATCAAAAGAATGTAGGTTTAATCTTATCTTCCTGTCTGTATTTATTTCTCGTACAGTTTATAAAACTCATCTTTGTCGCATCTTCATGACAAGTCCGAACTGCACAAGAAATTGTCAAATTGTCACCTAACAGGAAACAGCCACTACCCCCTCCAATTTTTCTGTCGTCTCGTATGTTTCTATTTCCTCTGACATGGAGGACGGGAAATAGATTTATCTGAAGTGAAATTAATTTCCTTTCCCATCGCAGATTAATCGTGCCGGACGTATCCTGAATATTACACTGACCACGACTTTCATAAATTAAAACCTCATAGAAAGAGGTTGACGTAAACAGTAAAAATATTAAAGACAAGTAAAGATTAATTGAAAAAAAGTGAAAAGGAACAGAGTAGAGAGGTTAAAACGTACACACACACATACATATATATATATATAGCCTATATATATATATATATTATATATATATATATATATATATATATATATATATATATATATATATATATATATATATATATATATATATATATATATATAATCTCGCTGTGGTCTTCCCTTATTAGTACAGCCTCGCTGTGGTTTCCTTATTAGAGCTGTTTATGGTTCGTTATCTTGTTTGGGAAGGAAACGGGGCTCATGCTCATTAATTTTTCCCTTTCTTTTCCCATTAAGTCTTGGCTTTGCCAGATCATTTGATAAGTTGTTGTATTGTGGGGCCTCTCTCTCTCTTTGCATTATATATATACTGTATGTATATATATACATATATATAAAGAAGGTAATTACTAAAGATTGGATAATGAGATATTGTCTGAGTGTAAGATACAAAAGTAGAATTGCTTTCAGGAGACTTTGCATTTTTGCGCTGATGACGTTAACATTTTGAAGAACTGGGCGCTGTTGTAGATAAAATCTGCGAATGGCTGTGTGAATCACTTTTATGGATGTAAGATAGTAAAAATCAGGAACCTGGAAAGGAGATGGAAGAGAGAGCGTAATTTAGTGTCAGACGAAGGTGTGGAAGGTATGCCAACTGGGAGGGACGGCTCCTGAGGAATGGGAGAGAGGGAAATTCCTCTGCATAAGGGAAAAGATGAAAGAGACTTTGAAAATTATAGGGTTATAACTTTGCTTAGTCCACCGGGAAAGGTAAATGGAAAGTCATTTTGAAAGTGAGACGTAAAGAAAGTTTGGAAAGCGAAATCATTGTGGGCGTAGGAGCGTGCAATGGTTTTTCTAAGCAATGATGTAGTAAGTTACGTATTAAGAAAAGGATAGCAAGTAGGGTATATGGTCTTACGGTTGAGAGCACTTGTTATACAAATGACTGAAATGAGGAATTTAAGGATTTATGGGTCGAATATTCATGAGTCGAGAACGATTAAACGTTAGCATGATTAAAGTGAAGACTGCTCAAGAACTTGCAGACGATAGAGATTATTTTGTTAAAACAGGTAAGTCGTAAACAAGGCTTTTAAAGACTTGGATCATTGAAGTTATGAAATAAGTCGGGAGAGAAAAGATATTTTCGTAAGAGATGGAGTGGCTGATGTTGCCAAATGATGCTGTAATGACAGTACAGAGAAGTTGCAAAGATTGGTGAAAGAGTAAATTGAACGTCCGAAATTTTTTGTAATTTAAAGCGGTTAACTCATATGTATTGTGGATTAACTGTCCCTAATAATGATACGATTACCGAAGAGGAGAATCATAATTTGGTCAGTAGTAACTGCAAAAACTGGATATATACAAGATAACGCTACAGAGAAGAAAACGTTGAGCTTTTTATAACGGATTCGAGTAAGAATTCCGGATTCGACTGAAAAGCTAAGTTAAAAGGAAGTGTGAGACGGCAAGAAATTAAAACTGAAGGAAATACGAAGAGAATGTTATCATTAGTTAGCCAGGTATCAGAATAATTTGAGTGTAGTTTAGTAAACAGGTGCATAATTTAGAAATCTTGAGAGGAGGAGGAGGAGGAGGAGGGGGGAGGAGTAGAGGGAGATCCAGAAAAAACAAAAAAAATGCGCCGAAGCTTCTTCGGTGCAGTCGGGTTTTCTGTACAGCGTTTAATGTTGTATGAAACTTTCAGCCACGGCCCATGAAACTCTTAGCCGCGGCCCACGAAACTCAGCCACGGTCCGGTGGTGGGCTCAGCCACGGCCCATGAAATTCAGTCACGGTCCGGCGGTGGCCTGTGTTGTGTAGCGGTACCAGAAGTACGATTATGGCTAACCTTCACCTTAAATAAAATAAAAACTACCGAGGCTAGAAGGCTGCAATTTGGAATGTTGATGATTGGAGGGTGGATGATCAACATACCAATTTGCAGCCCTTTAGCCTTAGTAGTTTTTAAGATCTGAGGGTGGACGGACAGACAAAACCGGCACAATAGTTTTGTTTTACAGAAAGCTAACTAGGCTGACTGAGTGCATTAATTGTTAGAGCAAAATAGCCTTCATATCAGGGAAGCCAGAGCCCAATAAATATAGCCCCTTTTGCTGCATCATTAACTTTAAGAATTAAAAAGAATATGGCGAGGTTGTAAGGCTATGAAAACTTTGAAATTTAAAACTATTGACATCATATCTGCCTTTAACATTTCATAGGGTTCAACAGTGCACGAGAATAAATCCCTAGCGAGTGATTTGATATGACTTATACAAACCGATAACTAAACATATGTAATATGTATTAGTTAACGCTTTTTAATTTCGTTTTAAATTTGAAATCCATTCAGCCCTATAACATCATTACGTCTTGTAAGATTATTAAATATATTTCTTAAATAGCAAAAAATGCAAGCAGTAAAATAACCCGAAAACTGGACTCATCTTACTGTTCATAGTAACTTGTTAAATAAATGTCCTTAACATTTCTTTGCAATGCATCCAGTTGTTTAAAAAGCACAGTTTTCGTGGCCTCACAACCTTGCCATACACATATACAGGGGCTTTATTACCAACACATTATTGATTCTTGCAGCTAATAAAATAAAAACGGCGCCATTCATAAGTAAATTTACTGCCCTCTAACTTTTGTGATAGGAAGGCTATTTTGCTCCAACAGTTTCGTTTACGCCAAAATATACTGGAGGGTCTGGAAAGCTTTTAGTTGTGTTATGGAACAGATCAGTTGTGCACAGTTGTTTAGATTACTTTTCACATTTTTGCATATTCCTTAACAAACTAAATTAAAAGCAGTTTGTGTACTGCCGAGAATACCAAAATCTTCCAGAACCTTTTTCAAAAAAATTAAAGTAACTTAAACGCTGCCGAACGCAGTGGTAATACACGAAGAGTGAACGAACGTCGTAACTAAGGATACGTGATGTCTAATATTGCAGCAGTGATAGAAGGTAAATGTGATATCCCATTCCTCCTGAGATTAAGGAGTCAGACAGAGGAGAAACCACGAGATTAGAGTGCAAGAGATCGATGTTCTGGAGAGAGAAGGAGAGAGAGAGAGAGATGAACAGTAATATTCGATGTCCCAATATCGCTAATGCACAATATGTGTTTTCCGAAGCAACCAATATCCTGTAAACAATAATTAAGCTATGCCAACGAAGGTTGGGAGGGCGAAAATTAAGCAATTAATAACACCCCTCTGGGATACCGGGGGTAGGGCAAGAAGAAGAAGAAGAGAGAGAGAGAGAGAGAGAGAGAGAGAGAGAAACTGGAACCATGAGATGCTGTAAGGGGAGTTAAGTAAGAGGAGCGACCGCCCAATCACCAGCCATGTAAAACTTTGCGAGGCGAGCATCCTTGCAAATCCATCCACCCCATCATCAACTTTTCTCTCTCCCAGTCAATCCAATTAGCTATGCATGAGCGCGATGTCGATCGGAGAATCATCCTTCCTACTATTACCCACCCAATTCCCCCCCCTTCCTTACTCCCCCTTACACCCGTATCCCTAACAACAATCCCTAGTGAGTATCCCTCCTCTTTGGCTTTTTTTTTTTTCCTTTTCTACCTGCCTGTCTCTTTCCTCTCTTTCCTTCTCCTTTCCACGTTCTTAATCTCTCATCCACTTCGATTATTGCATATTATGCAGCAATCACACTCGTCTTCGAATAGAGTGGCAACGACTTCGAAACCAAATAAATTTAAAAATTAAGTAAACAAATTCGCTATCGACGTTCAGATTGGTAAGGGACGCTCTGGATATATTGTAATTGCTTGAGTAATAGGAAGCATGAGGAAGCGTAAGTATTATGGTTGACTGCGTGGTCCAAATGATTTACTATACGCTGTAGAAGGGGATAGGCAAAATTGATAGGCGAAAAGGGATTAGAGATTAAGCCCCCTTCACGTCTATGGTTTCTGCTGGGTCTCCTGACGCAGCGTGAGGGGTGTCTCACCCAGAAAACCCGTGTCTTCTGGTTCGCTTTCCTCGCCCTTCGTCGCCGCCGCCGCCTTCCTTCTAGCCACGGCTGCTGCTGCTGCTGCTGCTGTCGTAAACGAAGTTTCCTTAAACATGAAGAGGGCGTAGCTCATGACGTAAGAAGAGCTGTCGTCCAATCAGCGTCCGGCCTGAATTGACTTTAAAACCCGACCCTCTGAAATAACATATGACATCACGATTTTATACGCGATCGTGAGATGATTGCTCAGGTACCTTTGCTCTCTCTCTCTCTCTCTCTCTCTCTCTCTCTCTCTCTCTCTCACATACCTTCTTCTGTGGTTGAGATGCCAAGAGTCATTAATTTTTAGAGGACATTGATAATGCAAGACAAATGGGACCAATAAGTCAAGAACCTGAAATGATCTGAATTAGGGCATCCGCGCGGAAAAAAAGAGAGAAGAAAGTGAGAGACTTAAAGAGAGAGAAACTGATCGAAGCAGGAGAGATGTCCTCAATCGCCAAAGAAATGGAGAAGGAGGCGAATAACATGCAATAAATTTCTTTTTATATTTTTTCCCCCTCCCACCGCAAAGAGACGGTCCTTACGGGAGAGTTGCCAGCAAGCACTTTTAACGATCACATCTTGATTCCTCGGGTGACAATAAACCCCAAAGGAAACAAGAGAAATCAAGCGTTATAACGCCCAGATAACGACCTAGAACCGGATTCCAATATTCTCCTCATTCGAGGAGAAACAAAAATAGAGTCGGCTAAGCTCAGAGATTTGCTTCAATCTGAATTGCTTTGGCTAAGGAAGCAAAATACAAAGTACACGATGTTGTGTTTGGATTTGGGATCATGAACGACGAGAGTTCAACGCGAATAAAATCTTTATTCTAAATAAATATGATGTTCCCTTCAAAAACATTTTTCCCCGCGGTTTAGAGCTGGTTTTTTAATGGGAGCATACTTTATATTTATATATATATATATATATATATATATATATATATATATATATATATATATATATATATATATATATATATATATATATATATATATATATATATATATATATATATATTATTACTAAAGGACTTCATTCAAACTGGATGGTATCTAATGGAGTATTTATTCAGAAAAGGTACAAGCTTTCTTGGACGAACAGTCCACATTATCAAGTATCCGTTGATAATGTGGACTGTTTGTCCACGAAGGCTTGTAGCTTTTTCTGAATAAATACTCCATTAGATACCATCCAGTTTGAATGAGGTCCTTTAGTAATTCTACTAATGCACAGAACAATTGTGTATGTGATAAAGTTAATATATATATATATATATACATATATATATATATATATATATATATATATATATATATATATATATATATATATATATATATATACAGTATATACATATATATCTATATATATGTATATATGTGTGTCTGTGTGTTGTTTAAGCAGCGAAAGAAAATTAGGCAGACAGATTTCTTACATGGAAATGTCAGCACAAGTCTTCAGCAGTATTTAAGCATTTATGAATGTATACCATCAGCGTCGTGTCAGTGCTAATAACAGCACATAACACTGTGAGAGCGTAGAGGTCAATTTATTGAGGTTACGGTACAATGATTGTTTGTGAAATCATCTTAGAGAACATGATACAGAGTACACTGCCTCACAACTTGAGAGAAGGGAAATTTTAATCAAGTGTTTGATGTAATGACAAAGCTCAAGTCATTCTTACCGGAGTCAAGTCATTGTAAGCGGTACGATTTGAAGTTTTGTCAACAAAACTCTCAAAATTTGGGTATATGGACGTTAGGTTCTTTGAAAAGAATGGTGAAATGAAGGCTCAGTTATAACAGCAGTTCGAACGTTAGAAGACCGTTGTATAATGATGTTTATCGATTAGAAAAATGAAAACTGATAGTTTCTGGGACAGATTTGCAATGTCTGAATAATGGGAAACCCTCTATCTTGACGCGTTCAAAAGAGAAGATATTATTTTAGAATGTAAACAAGAGTGGTGATTACCTGCGTGGTGTAAATTTGAGGGGAAAATTGCCCTTTGGTCGTAAACAGTCATGAAATTGCTTGCTTGACTGTAAAAGAAGAGAAAAATTATCTTGTGAAGTAGGCGAGTAAGAGCGAATATTACTTGGTGAGTGAAATTTGGATATTACCCTCTGACTGCATTTAAGCTTGAAAACTGACGATAGAGTATAAATAAAATTCAATATTCCCCGCTTTGTGGAAAAGAAAGTGAATATATTTCTGAAGTGGAAACCAATGTGGAGATTTTTCCTGGAACGCAGTGGAGAGAGATTACCTTGGGAGTTATATTAGAATTTGTAAGAACGGATTAAGGGAATTTCCGTTTCGCAACTGGCCTCGGAAAAATGTAGATGCTGTCAAGGGTAACGATTATTCTCAATGGAGGAAAGGTATGAGGGAAGACAATGAACTTCTCTTTTGAAGGGGCAACCCTATCCAACGGCCTCTATTTTATTTAAATTTTTTTTTATCAAATTACTTTAAGACAGAATAAACTTAACGAACAACGTAGGCATTATTAAATTCCACGATTAGCATCCTATGAGATTAGGAAATAGAGGATCAAATTTTGCGGTTAGTTTTGATTATATCTCAAAAAGGAGTTCAGTTTACTTCTCCAACGTGGCACGTTCAAAATGAAATGTATCACAGGGGAAATCAGAATTAAATGGAAAGAGAAACCAATGTTATTGGTAACTGGAGAGGTACAATATCCGAGAGATGAGGAAAGATTTGCTCATGAGCCGATGCAGTTCATATACATGTCTTAATATACAGTAAATATTTGTAGTTAATGGGAAAACACTAGAAGCAAATGCGAAGATAAGGAAGGAAAGTGTGTTTGGATGGAACTTTAAGCCAGGGCGCATTTCAGGGTTTGAGTACATTGGTTATGTGGAAGGTTATGGAATGTGACAGCCAGAAATGCCTCATCCGACGCAAATAGTTACGCAATTACGCCGATCAGTTAAGCAAACGTTAATTGAAAGGTGGTGATAGTCACCAGTTACCCTGTTGGTAGTTATTCCGCCCAGGAATAGATTTCAGAGCATGTTCTAGATATCTGTCTGGTAATGAAGGTCACTGAAGCCGCATTACGTAATAAGGGAAATGGAATCGAAATTGTAACGATTACTGGCTTATCAGCTTCGTTAATGCTCATGATTCCTATTCCCGCTGTTGCTGTATTATATGATTATAAAAGCATTATCATAGTTTCCCATTGTGTAGCCTAAATTGTCTTTGGACAACTTGAAAGACTGGACATGGATCACGAACCAACGATGAGAATCTTTGCTTTTTGCATATATAAGAAGCACCGTGAAATGAGGTCTATATACTAACAAAAAATCGTAATAAAAAATATGACAAAAAAAATGGATAGGTGAAGACAATGAACATATTAACGACAATTTTCAGCGGGAAGACTGGACTTAACTTTTGTAATGGAGAGTTCTCCCTAGTATATCGTGAAAGGAGACTAGTACAGCAGGAACGGACCGGCCAGACTCTGTTATCCAGCCGAAATATAAGACACATCTTTTAACCGAGAGGGAGTGGAGCGGTGGTTAATGCATTCAGCTGGAAACGCTCTTCGTAAAAGCCAATCTGCATCATTCATGCCAAAATCTGAATTGCATCGAACGCCCTCGCCTATCCTTTCTCACCCAAAGCTTCCGCTGAAAGGATGAAAAAATTGAATTTTTTTTTCGTGTTTGATTTGATTTTATTCATTTTGCGGAAATGCCGCAATAAAGCTGAAGTTATACTTTTGATCCTTCCCCTTGTGTTGGTCCACCACGTTTACCCTGTTAGTCACACAATTGCTTCTCCTGGCTCTATCTCCCGCCCACACAGAAAATTGTGTATGTAGACTTGAAGTGTGTATAAACTTACATACCCAAGATTAACACTTTGCATTTGTGCCAATGTATATGTATACATATATGTGTTTAAATATATATATATATATATATATATATATATATATATATATATATATATATATATATATATATATATATATATATATATATATATATATATGTGTGTGTGTGTGTGTGTGTGTGTATATATATATGTGTGTGTATATATATATATATATATATATATATATATATATATATATATATATATATATATATATATATATATATATATATATATATATATATATATATATATATGGATTATATTTAAGCATAGGAATTTAAATGTAGCTTAATTTCTGGAGGTGTTAAGACTGAGTGAAAAGCCTTACTGTGATAAAAAAAAAAAGAGTAAGCGTGTTAAATACACTGGAAATAATGAACACTCCAGAGTTCTTGTATCCTTTCGCTCTTGGTTTTACTCCAGAAGCTTCTACAGATCTTAAACACCAAACACGGTGCAAGCAGAAGTAGAAACATACAAAAGAATTGTTTGTAAACAAAGTCTTGTCTTAAGAGTTAACGCTGCTGGCCTTTTATGTAACGGAAGTTACTTAGAGAGACATTTTAGAAATGAGTAGTGTGAAGTACAAGAATTGTATATCGAAAGAGAATTGATATATTGCGAGAAATTAATTGTAAAAGTGAAGTATAGAGAATTATCTATTATTCTGGTGATGAAAGATCAAACTGTTAGTATTGTACTTATAAAAGGTTTACCCACACACAAATAAAATAACGAGCTTCTTTAATTATTTGAGATTACCTGTGTAACTACATTTACAGTTCACACCATTGAAAAGTAAAGTCATCCATTAGTAAAAGTTAACGTAGAATGATTTCATCCACAATATGACCCAGAAAACACCAACATAGTAAGCCAAATCATATTTTTTCACAGCCATCACCGAATAATTATAATATGTCTCAAAAAAAAAGATATTAAACAACAGTTAAGCCGAACGAAGCAGTTAAAAAGTAACTTCGTTCCAAGCCTCAGCTCCGAAGTTGGTAGGACTGGAGTTTGTCCCTTTGGAAATGAGAGAGCATACCGATATCTGGCTTTGCAAAGAAGAAGGAGAAGAAGAAGGAAAAGAAGACTTCTTGGAAAACTTGATGGTTCTGTTTTGGAAGAAATTCAGGAGAAGAGAAAGTGAAAACAATTTAACGACGAGGACAGTCGGGGAAATTTAAAGGAGAGTCGGTCTTGCTTCCACAATGCCTTTATTTTGGAACTTCTAAAACCATGTCTGTTGCGTGGCTGTGTGTCTGTTCGGCGTCTTATTCTTTCTTAGCAGACGTGCCATGCACAAGACAAGGCTGTGAGGATGGTTTGCGAACTTCTGTTGTTAAGCATAAGGTTTTTCATTATTATGAATGCTGTTATCATAACTATAATAACCACAGCAGTTGTAGTAATAATAGTAGAGGAAGTAGTGTGTGTAGCAGAAAAATATTCCTGAACTCGTTTCCTCCTCTCCCTTGCACCTTATAATCAGAGAGTCTTCCATTTATACTTTCTTCAAATCCCTCTTGCGATGATTTGCTTTTTTGCACCCTCAGTCTGTCACTATCTATGATAGGTTCGGTTTAAAAGAATGGCAGCATCAGCTGAATTGATTTTATACGAAGTCTTTTTCAATTCTTATTACTCTCTTTACTTCCATGCTAACATCTGTTAAAAGTTGGCCTACGTTCATAATGTGGATAAGGGAAAGGCAGGAGTTCTGGATCCTGGCTGTCCCTTATCCATTTTATGAACATGGCCAACTTTTAAGAGATATTAACATTGAAGAAAGGAGAGGAATAAGAATTGAAAAGACTTTGTATAAAATCAGTTCCACTGCTGTTGCCGTTATTCCCAACAGAGCCTGTTTAAAAGAGGGTCTACCCCCTTCAAATAATAATAATGATAATAATAATAATGATAATAATAATGATGATGATGATGATGATTATTATTATTATTATTATTATTATTATTATTATTATTATTATTATTATTATTATTTTGGTTTTTGTTCATCACAGTCTATCCAGACTGATGTTTTAGAGAGTGGAGTTCCGGGTCACATCATCACTTTCCGTACTACCCGTGCTGTTTCCATGAGCACGCTCTTCTGCATGAGTCCCGGGGCTAATTCGACTTCCAGTTTTTCTAGGTTTCTCTTCAGAGATTTTGGTATCGTGCCTATTGTTCCGATGATTATGGGCACTACCTCCACTGGCATAGCCAGTAGCCTTCACAATTCAATTCTCCACTCTGAGTCTCACGGTACTGCGACCTCTATGCTTGTTAATAATAATAATAATAATAAGTTTCTTCGTTTCAGCAGCTGAATCATAATTATAGTAATTTACCTTTTGAAACGAAGAAACTCATGCGTAAGTTTAGAAGGCTTTTATTATAAGCTAAACGGCATACACACTGCCATTCTTTTCTATGAATAATAATAATAATATTTATTTTTATTTATTTATTTATTTATTTTTTGGTCTATCACAGTCATCTTATTGGACTGGGTGGTTTTTATAGTGTGGGGTTCCGGGTTGCATCCTGCCTCTTTTTCTCACTATGTGCGCAATTTCTAACAGCATACTCTTCTGCATGAGTCCTGGAGCTACTTCGGCTTCTAGTTTTCCCAGATTCTTTTTCAGGGATCTTGGGACTGTGCCTAGTGTTCCTATGATTATGGGTACAATTCCCACTGGCATATCCCACATCCTTCTTATTTCTATTTTCAGGTCTTGATACTTGTCAATTTTTTCTCGTTCTTTCTCATCTACTCTGGTTTTCCATGGTATTGCGACATCAATGAGTGATACTTTCTTCTTGCTTTTGTCAATGAGCGTCAAGTCTTGTCTGTTGGCACGTATCTCCCTACCTGTTCTGATACCATAGTCCCAGAGGATCTTTGCCTGATCGTTTTCTATCACTCCCTCAGGTTGATGTTCGTACCACTTATTACTGCAAGCTAGCTGGTGTTTCTTGCACAGGCTCCAGTGGAGGGCTTTTGCTACTGAATCATGCCTCTTTTTGTACTGGTTCTCTGCAACCGCCGGGCATTCGCTTGATATGTGGTTTATGGTCTCGTCTTTCATATTGCACTTCCTGCGTGTGGATGAGATGTTATTTCCATCTAATGTTCTCCAGACATATCTTGTTCTTAGGACCTGATCTTGTGCCGCTGTTACCATTCCTTCTGTTTCCTTCTTGAGTTCTCCCCCTCTGTAGCCATTGCAATGTTTCATTGCTAGCCAGTTCCTTAGTCCGTCTCATGTACTATCCGTGCATTGGTTTGTTGTGCCATTCCTCTTTTCTGCTTTTCATTCTCCTGTCTCTGTATATTTATTATTATTATTATTATTATTATTATTATTATTATTATTATTATTATTATTCGGTTTCATAATAAATATTGATTTATCTATTCTAATATAAAATGTCTTTAGGGAAAAGCGTGAGATTCAGAGAAATTTCATCAAACATTATTTTTAGTTATTGTGATTAATTAATTGAGCTTTTGTACAAGAACCTTCAGTAATAAACAATCCTGCATGCAGTACCTAGGAATGATAATTTTATTCGAGCAACTCCCAGTTAATATTACTTGTACATATGTATAAATGTCTGTAAGAGTCCATGATACCTATGCATACGATCTCACCTTAAGGTTCCAAAGATTTTTTCTTTTATGCATTTCTCACAAAGATGAGGTTGCAACCCTCACGCCTATTCCACCATTACGCCCGTCCATTTTCCTGTACAGGGAAAGATTCGACCGAGGATTCCCCGCTAATGCGGGTATGACGTAATCCGCTTTGAGAGTGAAGGAAAACAGACCACAGTAAATTGAAAGTAGATTTCAGTAGATCTTTTGCCACCGTTGTCTCTCACAACAGTTTAGATGCATTCATAAATGGCCACGGGACCTGCGAAACGTCAGCTTTATTTCTCCAGAGGTTGTCAGATAGCCCAAACGTGTTTGTGAATTTCTCCACTCAGTTTGAATGAAATTTACACAATTCAGTGGAACAGTAATTTCAAAATCCTATTAACCTATTTGTGGTATTTAGTTGTAGGTACATTCTGAGTGTTAATTACCGATGTAAATATTTAATCTTAAAGAATATTGAAACATTCAGTGATAGGTAGTTTAATGTAGGTAGGTCAGAAACATTTCTATTAAAAAAACTGAGTCTATATAAATGTCTGACGTGGTTGGTAAAACTTAAAAGAGTTTAGTAAATAATATGTAATTTATTTTACTCTTAAGTTATCATAATGCTTTCACGTTTCGTAAATATTTTCCTTTGTAAAATAAGAACGATACATTTATCTAGTTTAGAGAAGTAAAAAGGATAAAATCAAGAAAAAAAAAACACTTCGCCCTAAGTCTGTCATTATTGCCAAAATCCCCGAGAAGTTCATTTGTTCTTCAAGGCCTTAAAAAAGAGTTTACTTTACTTTTCCTTTCGAGCAACTGTGAACTTAATGAACGTCCTCTGGTTGGTATTAGTTCATTGAGGAAGTGCAAGTCTCATTATTGGAAAACGACTCTCGTGTAATGAAAGACACAAATCATGTGGGTTTTTCCAGGGGAAAAAGATTTTGCCGAGATTTATGCTTAAATTTATCAACATGCAAATTCATTCGAAAATTTATCTCGATAATTCTGAAGGCTTTTTGACTTTATGGTCATTTTAGAAGCTGAGGTATATGATATTTCGTTGTATATAAATTATAAGGTTGCTGTTTTATGCCATTTCACAGGAAAAACTTCCAGAGGCGAGTTTTCGTAAAGAATTTATTCAAAGGCGACACAAAGAGTAACACAAATTCAAAAGGCGACATTACCTTTTGAAGAGTAGTGTCATTCTTGTTGACGACTTATCAGGTTGTAGGGTGTAAAAAAGTAAATGGAAATTAATAGATACGTACATTATTGATGATATTCAGAATTGAATCGTGTTCAAGGAACCTTTCCCATTAATAGGTAGCCGCCGAACGGAACAAAACATTACTAGCAGTTTATAGAAAAATTTATTCTTTGGAATGGTTATCATTGTCTCAGAGCGAAGTACAAGATAAACAGTGTGGATTGAGTGCAAATATAAAAAATCTCCTAAGACGTTTACAGCTCTTTAAGTTATTAATTTGCTGAAGAACAGTTGGATAACCTGACAAATAAATGATGAAAGTAAACGAGGGAAAGAAGAATTATAAAAATGGTTAGGTATTAAAGTTCTTTCTTAATAAGTAGCGTCAAATTTTACATAGATATGACAGTCGTGAGATTTTTTTCTTCGTCTTACAGTACTTTTAAGCGAGTACTACAGATATCCGGTGAAGCTAGTTTTGAAAACATGTCAACTGAAGAAAAGTGGGTCTGTTTATTCTACAGGTACCGTGATGCCTTGTTGTTCAGATGCGTCAACACAAAAGGGAATATGTTGTGTATTTCGTTCACTGTTGAATGTGTATCGTGAGATCGTTCATTCTACAACGACCATAAAATTTCCAATTTGGACAATGTAGATTTCGAAGAAAGAGAAAGCCAACCGATGCACCAGAAAGTGCTTGACGCAACTCTCAATACTTGAAAGATATCTTTCATAGAAGGTCAGGTTCATCTTCCACTTTAAGAATACAACATAGTAAGTGATTAGAGTTATAAAAACAAAAGAGAAAACACAGTAAAATTAATCACTATAAGATGAGGCAATCGAGAATGACAAAGAAAGAAAACTTAGATGCATATAAAAGAATACAAAAAAAGAAAGATGCCAGTGGGTGCCTATCATCCCCCACCCGTTGGATCTTCAGTATGAGAAGCAGGGCCAGGCCCGGTAACGGGAGACGACGAGTTCCGCATCATCATCCGTGACTCATATTGCAATGTTGACTGAGATACGTCTGGAGGAGGGGGAATTAACATTTAGTGTTGTCTCTCCATTGTGTCTAACCCTTATTGGGATGTACCGAGAATTCGGTAGGTAAACAATAGCCTCCTCGCTTGATACAAGAACCTCGCTCCTAGACATATTTCAGCATTCAGCTCTTCCCTTTTGTTGTTTTCTCTTTTTGTTATGCTCTGTGTATGAGTGATTAAGATATCGTTTAAAATACATGGTTTTCCCTGCATACAATGGACTATATCCTTATGGTAATAAAAATGAGCAAAACAGGGTTTATAATACCATTATGACTTTTAAAACTCCATTTTGCTGTATTGTCTATCCCATTGATGTTAACAGAAACAACTGCAGTAGGGTTTTAAATATTCGCAGCATTATGAAGTCTAACAATCCAGACACACATCTATACGATACTTTTAGATTAGAATTTCATTCAAAGCCAGCGGTGCGCTCCCAGATGAGCAGAACAGCGAACTCAGAATAATGATTAAGCAAGATTCTTGACATTCAGGAATAAACAGTCAGCAGACAAACAAAACTGCAAATAGTCGAAGCTACTAGTGCGCTCTAGTGACGTGAATCAGTAGGAACAGCGATACATTAGAACATATCGCAAATTCGAGGATTTCGACAATTTTTTAAGAAAACTTGACATTATATAATGTTCCTCCATTGAGAATAAGTGTATTTGATGAATAACCCCAACGAAACTTACGACTGAACGTGTTTCATGTGACTGTTCATTTTTCAGCCAACAACGTATCAGTTCTTGGGGTCAAATCCCTCATCTCATTTTACATTTCTTGTTAGGTACTTGAGTAACTCAAAGGCTCCATTTGAATCTATTTTTATTTTTGTGAATGTACATCAAGAGTTCTTATTATTGTCTAGTGTACTCTTCCCGTTGCAACCTGATCATCCGGTAGTATTTTAGGAGCACTGAAAAAAGTAATTAATGGTAAAAGAGGATTGGCAAGTGCTGTATTTTACATTTCTTAGTCAATTCAAAAACTACTCCCACTTCATGAGCATGTGTGTGATATATTTTTGTAGAATTTTGACGCTCGGGGACATTTTTACAGTAGATTTCGCGAGGAAGGTGATGCTTTATCAACTAAATATGTAACCCATACGAACGTAAGTCATAGCAACTTTAATGGTATATTGGTAATCAATGTTGGTCATAGTATGAACACTGGAGTAATATTTTGTCATACGATCATAAAAACACCTGGAATAATATGAAAGCTTTAATGATATTAAACATAAAGAAAGTCAAGTTTGCATTTAGTTTGATAGTATTACGGCCAGGAAAGAGTCAAAAGTTTGTAAGCGACTTAAGAATACTGACATATAAAAGGATTCTCTTTGAAGATAATGAATCATTTCCGAATGAGAAATTAAATCTGGAATTGATTTCCGTTTATTTCATTCTTGTTATTATTGTCTGCAATCTTCCAGCGTTTCTCTCATTGTCGAAGGGTGGACTATGAATGATCTGAAAACTGTTCCTTCTTGCGAATTCATTGTTGATTGCAATTCTTAAAGAAAAATTGAAGCAAAGGATCTTTTAAATTTTTTTATGATTTATTTTTTATAACAATTTCTTATTTTGTTAAAGTTTTGCGAATTATCATTGGTTATTTAACATCAGTTTTTAAAATTTAATTCTTACTTCTTCACTCATCGATTTCAGGACATTCTTGCGTATCATTTACATACGTTGTTGTTAAGTTTTGTAATATTTTATCATTTTTGTGTCACTTCTCTTATCATTGACCTTTGGGCTTAACTGTAGACTATGTTGAACGCCAGAAACATCTTTGTTCACAAATGTAGGGCGATATGTAGAACTTGTAATATTGAATGACTAAATGCTAAAAGATGTTTTCAGGTATAATAGAAATAATTATATCTGAACTCTTGTAAACGAAAAACTTGTGTCGTGTTATTTTTTTATTGTTAAAAGATCCATAGTTGTTTATACATATGATATTTGTAAATATAGTAAGAGGAACTTTTGCATTTGTGTATATATGTCTGTGAAAAGTATATACCCCATAGCCTTGTTATACAGTCACACTAAAGATTTATAAAAAAAAAATACACCGATGCCACAGTAAGAATTATATCTCTTTATTTTTACTCCTATGCATCGTGGTATTAATACCTCTCAGTCTCGTCCCCTCTTCCCAGAATCTCGTAATTATTCATGTTTTTAACCAACCTGCCTCCTCTGATTCTCTCTCTATAACCAGATCCGATCAAAAGTGGTCAGTGCTGTTCATCACATCATCGGCATATTTCTACCATTCTCATTTTTCAGCCATATTTGTCAGCTAAGATGAAAATTTGCCTCAATAGCACATTCCTGTTTCACAACTTTTACCTTTTTAAACACCTTTTTTTTCCATAATTAAAGAACGGTCGTCACGTTTATCGCATTTCTTTCATATTTTACACACTCAAACCCATACGCGCAAACAAACTCACACACGCAAACACACACACACACACACACACACACACACACACATATATATATATATATATATATATATATATATATATATATATATATATATATATGTGTGTGTGTGTGTGTGTGTGTGTGTGTGTGTGTGTGTGTGTGTGTGTGTGTCTGTGTGTTTATGAGTACATAATTAAATCTATTTCTGATGATACACGAACATTCCCCTTCCCCCCATAACGCATTCGTTGTGATTAGAATTCCGTTAATAGACCAGCTTGATATCACCAAAAGAGAACCAAATACTTCCGAACTACCGTCACTCTTCTTGAACTATTTCCGTGCCTTAAAAAAATCCCATCATCGTTCAAGTTGAACTATCTCTCTTAGTCTTAGCAGATTTATGATGATGGAAAGTGTTTAGGTCAGCGTCCACCTTCGTGGATCCCTGCCAGAATTTACTTCCTGGATGGATTAAGGCTTATGCTCTCCCTCATCTTCTTTCCACGAGGGAAGCTTCTGGATATACATAGCTGTTCTCTCTCGTCTAAAAGAAATATGTGCCTTTAGGCAAAATGCGGGGTTAACATTACTGAGAGGTATCAGATTCAAGGGAGTATATCTAACTTTATGTTATTGACGTTATTAATGTTATTAAAGCGGTTTAAGCAGAAGTTTCTCTGCTTGCTTTGTTTAAGAAGATGTTGGCATCTCATCAAATCTTTTGATAATATTCTTTGAATATTGTTTTGCTTAATAGGGAAATTTTCAAAAATTCAACACTGCAACGTCATGTTACCATCAATAACAGCGTGCTCGACCTTATTTTTTAAATATGTCTCCAATTCAGTGTCAGTGTACTTGCTAAATCTTGAGATGACATCTGATGCAGTTTCATTGGTGGCCTTTGATGCTCCTTCTATAGTTGAATGCTAGGGAACGATAATAAAGGACGTTTGGATTGCTCTAACAAAATTCAGTGAAATATCTTAGGCCGAATCTCATTTAAACCTTTCATTTTTTCATATAAGTTTAGTAGTATTTCTCAAAAAAGTCTTCATCTCTATGTTGATACGTCGATTAGCTTATACTAAACATGTTTTAAAAACTAACTTTTTTCAGGACACTTCAGTGTGGTTTTAATTAATTTTATACCCATGGACAAAATTTTGTATATAATAATCTCTCATATCGGTATTGCAAAGCCTTGAATACGTTCGTTTAGATAATCAGTTCATAATCCGCCAAACAAACAATAGGACGCATAAGACGGAGCTATGATCGTGCATTACGTATCCTGCTCATAAACTAGGTTAGTCACGACAATAAAACTCGGCCATCCATCTGTTATCTGCCGTTTGTATTTACTATGGTTGAAGTGACCTTGTTTGATTGACATTGACAGTTTAAAGTAGCTGAGCTTTGCATTTCTTTTGTTCTTGAAATAATACAGAATTTTTTCAGTTACAATCATTTAGCAAGAGATTTTTTTACTAAATTAACAATATTTTATAACATTTTAAAACTTATTATTCCGATAAAGACCCGCCTCTACGCAAGCAAGGGCTCGAGTAACTTAAATCTGGGTATCAGTGACCGTAGAGTTTTTCACTCCACTTTGTCCTCAAAGTTGTTGATGATGTGAGTCAGTCGTTTATCTCCAACTATTTAACTTTCTGGCTAGACGGCTAGACATTTATCGTACATGCCTTTTTTTATCTCTGAATCCTCCTACGCGTTTCCTTCCTTGTTGAATATGATTTATTTCCTATTTTTCCCTACTTTTTATTTTTCTTCTTCCTTGAATACTTTTCTGTATCTGCAGTGCGCTGGTACTTAGACCCGTGTATTGAAGCTCGTGTAAAGTGCACAAAGAATTTTACTCAAGTTTTAAAGACATAGCATTTCTCAAACAGTCATTCATATACAGTTAAATTTTCTAAGTCTCTTTCCGTGAAATCAGAGTAGTTAGTGAATATTAATAGAGAAGAGTTGCTGAATAAATTTCAATAAGTATCTAGAATTTACGCTTCTGATAGTTTTTATACTTTACTTTCATTTAATTGAATAAGAATAATAACAATGATTTGCGTTCGTATCTCACTGTGGAGGACTGGGCTCACATTTGCAAAGCCCGTGGTTACATATAAGATTAGCACTATTGATCTGGTTCCACAGCTTTTGCCTTCTTAGTTCGTACCTCTGGTTCATTCATATATTAATTTATGCACAGATAAGAGGAAGAATTCGTCTTATGACGAAGTAAATGGAGAAAAAGGTTAAAAAACAAATGTGCCTAGGAAAAAAAAGACCCTAATAAAAAGATGTCTGAAGAGAGTGTCTGGTTCATGTGTTGAATGTGGAGGATAAAATAGAGGCAGAGCTGAATGATGCAAGAGAGGAAGGGGTTAGTGAATTTAAGAATGCTAGTGAAAATGAGATCAAACCAGAATATATTTGATTACTTTTAGGCAATAATAAAATCAGGGAACTCTTTAGGAGCATAATAATCTAATAACCCCTAATTCAAAACGAAGATGCTGTTTACACGTTGACGATTATATCTTATATTCATGTACAATCATTACACTCTCATCCATTACTCAGACAAGAGTTGAGAAACAAAACTAAAAAAGAAAAGGAAGACTAATGAATAAAACATAAATAAGATCAAAGAAAAAAACTCGTGGAATTCAAACCCCATACAGCCTCTGCAGGATCTCCTAGACATCTTTGATTTTAACAAACTTAAAATCTCCGACCGACGGTGCAATGGGCTTGTAAATGAATGAAATGAATATTCGCCCCTCCCTGATTTATTTATTTTTTCGGAGATACAAACTCGTTGCAAGATAATCTAGTTTCGCATGCCGCGTTGGGCTGCCAATATTTTGAATAAATCCAATCAGGCAGACTTTCTCTCTTCCTCTCCCTTCCGCAGCGCTGGCGAGGAATATCAAATAGAGCAAATCAAGCTTCCCATAAAATGAGAATATTTTGTGGGAGTAATGCAGACGACATGTGAACCTCTTTATAATTTGGAGTAGACTGCATGCATTATTAAACTAGTAGATTTAGTCCTTAAAGGAAGTGTTGTGTGTAATAGCAAAGCATTAAATACAAGAAAATTGCATGAAAGAGCATAAGAGATGAAACTGGCAAAATTTCAGGATGATTGGTTTTATATTAGTTAAATATATCACCTGCAGAGGTGAGAATAATTATGGTGTCGACGTAGGCTTGTAATAATTGTGGCACATATATGCAGTAAGTTTAGGCTACTCTTATAATAATTAAAATGGATGCAATGTGCGTAGATTTCAAACGCAGTATGGTTAAAAGTATATAGAATAAGTTGGAAACTACAGTTATACACACACACACACACACACACACACACACACACATATATATATATATATATATATATATATATATATATATATATATATATATATATATATATATATATATATATATATATATATATATATATATAAATGCATGTATATGAGACCCTTGTGAACATCACAAAGCATAAAACCTCGACGCTTGATAG
Source organism: Macrobrachium rosenbergii (assembly GCF_040412425.1). NCBI lineage: Eukaryota > Metazoa > Arthropoda > Malacostraca > Decapoda > Palaemonidae > Macrobrachium > Macrobrachium rosenbergii. The sequence goes on along the minus strand of NC_089744.1, from coordinate 67,516,918 downwards.
CTTTTGTTCGTGTTATGACATCTTGCGCTGTAAGGGAGAGAGAAACGAGGTCAAGACCTTTGAGAGCCATTGGTCAACAAACACGTAACAGCTTCTCATTGATTCCCTCGGATTGTCAAACCAATTCACCGAGTCTGCGACATTTTCGCGATATATTCACAAAACTCTTAATTTCTCTCAACTTGTATTTTTGAAGTGAATAATGGTATAGATTTGTTTATGCCTGACTGGACAGCATTGCCACAAGTTGCACATGTATTCATGTTTAAAAAAGAAGTTTCACTGAAGTTTATGTAACATAATTATTCCACAGTTTCTTGGATAACGTCCGTGATATTTTCAGAGTTGAATTGGTACAGATGTACAATATTCATAGACCCAGAACGACTTGGGTGAGAAATCTCAGAAGGGAAGCTGAAGCTGACTGAAGATTTGTGGAAGATGAAGCTCGTGAGAGACACAAGTTGTGGAATATGACGGAGGTCCTTTGCGTCACGCGGCATTGGAGGTGATGACGATGAAGATATAGACTTTATCCCTTGTTATGAAGATCTTCCCAAGTAAGAGCCGTTAAGCTTATTCTTCCCACCTGAAACATGTCAGTGGTGAGAAATATGAAAGAGACTCAAGAGTGTCATTGCACTAAAGAAAAGCAATATGCAGACTGGAAAATGAAAACAGAAGTGACAGCAGAATAAGAGTGTAGAAAGGTACCCAGCTGTCGAATGAAGCATTACTTCACAGATGTTTCGGCCGATACCTTTGCCTTTTGCAAGCGAAGTCAGTTATTAAATGCAAAAACTCTGTCCGTGTTATCAGTGGCAGTATTGCATAGATATCGTACACATTAGTATCCTGTAAATGTTAGGTGAAGATTGCACATCTCTATAAGGAATCCGTGTCTAACAAGAAATCGTGTAGCACGATGGGTCGTAAAACCTTATTTTATCTAACACCAGAATTTTAGTACCCATCTTATCTGTTTCTCTGTGATTCCGTTATTTGCTCATTTGTTTGTTTTATGTCTTTTTCTTCACTTAATTCCTTCTCATATTCTGTTTATTTTCCTACCTTGTTTTGGCAGTTTACTTTTATATTCATTTGACTATCTTGCATTTATGAATAACAAATTACGAGCAGTTCTTCCCCTGAATATTACTTTAAATGGAAATTCTAAAGGTTATTGTGTGTTTTAAAACTTACAAAATAATACAGCACAGTAAAGCTTCACGAGCCTCAAGTCTCTTTCCTTTGAGCCAGACGGTTCTTATGCAACCGTGGACTCGCCTCGTTGCATGATTACAAGAGACGTCTTTTCTCGCACATGATTAGAATAAAACCTTCTGAATTTGAATAAGTTTTCTGGGCGCCGTTCTTTATTCATTCACTTACAACACTCTGTACGAAATGCTAATCGTTCTTTATTCATTTACATACAATACTTTGTACGAAGTGCTTATTACCAGTATGAGTACTGAAAATTATGTAATTATTAATCCATGATATTTTATCATGTTCAGGTGCTAATTAAATTCGAAACTGAGGAATTAATTCGCTGTATATTTAGAATATTCTGGAAACTTGATAAAGAATTGACGACGCATTTTAAGCAAAGTTATGAAAAAAAAATAGGTGTTGTTGCACAGTACATCCATAAATGTTGCACTTACAGCTGAAGTACTCTCTTTTTCGACTTATCTTTCTTTTGAAAAAGAAAGAACATGGACCTTTCAAAGCATAAAATGCCATGCTCTCCTCCTCCCCTTCCCAGTCGCGCGCGCTTCCCCGTCATATCATTCATAATAGAGGTGAATGAAGAGAACACAAAGAACTAGCACTCATTAAGAAGTTATAATGGAGGAAAGGCAGGAAAGGAGAAGTTTTACTTGCCAGTACGACTGAGTCACACTTTGCATTCGATGACTCCATGGCGTTGAATGTTGTGTTGCTTCATTCACTGAAGACCCCTCCAGGCAAACAGACAGACAGACAGACAGCCGTGGAGAAAGACAGGAAGACAGAAAAGTTAAAACCAGGTATACAGTGTATATATATATATATGTATATTTATATATATATATATATATATATATATATATATATATATATATATATATATATATATATATATATATATATATAGAGAGAGAGAGAGAGAGAGAGAGAGAGAGAGAGAGAGAGAGAGGAGAGAGAGAGAGAGAGAGAGTCCATGGCACTGATATAGTGTTGCTTCAATCACGGAAGCTCTCTACAGACAAACAGACGGACAGACAGTCAGGGAGAAAGACTGGGAGAGGCAGACGGAAAACAACAACCGAGTATATGTATGTGTGTGTATAATATACACACACACTATATATATATATATATATATATATATATATATATATAGAGAGAGAGAGAGAGAGAGAGAGAGAGAGAGAGAGAGAGAGAGAGAGAGAGCCACGCAAGTAGGAATCGCGAAGGCAGGAAAAGTTCATGCAACTGTCTGTATCTTTCGAATGAAGTTGCTTGAGGCAAGAACTACACACTAGTCCTATTCAGTTCATCATGCAATTATAAAAATAAAGATGAAATCCTCCCTCCTCGCAAAACCACTCATCCTGCAGCCTCGAAGTCGAATTACTTATATACTTACATAAAAGACTTATCGGTTATAAATTGGATCCTCTTTCTGCGTCATTTGCATACAAAATGAATAGGAAATATCCATGATACGCGTGATTTACATTATGGACGAGATTTCGTTATAATGTTATGATAATAAAAGACATATTATGATGCTCCTACAGTCATTATTACTACCACTTGTACATTATTATGTTTGTTATTATTTAAGTTGCATTGTTGTGACTTATTAAATCAGTAATAATAATTGTCGAATAACTATTTCATCATCATTCGTGAGTTGTTAATGATGGTCTTATCATGAAAGCTAGTATTAGCATTGTCAAAAAACAACAGAAGGAGTAAAACAACAACAGCATCCGTGTAAAAGGACTGGCAGATCCCCCTAGGAAAACGAGGACACTTACATATAGTTGTTATACTAATGACAGCATCAACGGCAAATAAAAGCGTAATCGAAATGCTCTCAGGCTGCAGTAAGCACATATTAGAATGCTGAAATAAGCAGACGGCGTTTTATCACGCCGGCCGTCGTTGTTCACGTGGTCGGAAGGACTCCATTGGATAAGAGACGGGTGAGGGGCGGGGCTGGGCGGGGGAGGGATGGGGGAAGGGGAAGGAGAAGGAGAAGGATGTCCTTGCGTGGAGGGGTTAGGAGAGGAGGAAAGGGGAATGGATGCAGGAGGCATGGAATGGCAGGAAAATGGGGAGGGGGAGGGTAGGGGTTGGGGTGGGGGGAAGGATCAGGTATTGATTGCGACGGTGGTGGTGGTGGTGGTGGTAGTGGTGGTGTTGCTGCAGGACCCAGACTGCAGGAGAATCCACACCAGAGGCTCCAACGTGCATCGTTTATGCCGAGTGTGGTCATTTCTCCCTTTTTTTTTCATTTGGCCAAGACATAATTCTTGTCGTTCGTGTGTAGGGTTCATGGTATGCCTTTTCTTCACAACTTCCAATGTATATCCTTTCCGCTCCTTAAATAAAAAACGCTAGATCTAAGGATGTCCTTGCAATGTGACTGTGGGAAACCTCTGGTAGACTCCCACTTTCCCTTCATATCGATTTCAAGGGAAAACGAGTGCTACAGCTGATAGGGATTTCTCTGCGACCTAATAGATGTAATCAACTTTCAATGTATATCCATTTCGCTCCTTAGGAAAATAGATGGTAGAATTAAGGATATCCTTACATAGTAATTGTGTCTGTGGGAAACTTCTGGTAGACTCCCAGTCTCCCCTCATATCGATTTCTAGGGAAAACAAGTGCTACAGCTGATAAGAATTTCTCTAGACCCAATAGATTAAGCGGAGGTTCACATTAAAGCCTCCGTATTTAGATTGTCTTGGTGGGATGAAAGTTCATGACCTGTCCTTGAAGAAATACATGATCGAGTCCTTATGGCTTCCATTACATTATCATTAATTTCAAGCTTGGGTTCTCGTATAGAATCCAGTGTAAAAGGCGTGTTTTCTGTCTTTAATTTAATTGCTTTCATTGCTTTCATTTCTTATGAAATTAAAAATTTATAAGTAGACTTTCTTAGCCTGTTCCGGGTAGCTAAAAATGATTGTTTACTATTTTATTTTAAGACATAACGCATATTAAAAACAATCAGTGCATAAAAAGTCTCGAAATGATTCGCTCCTGCTGACATTACGGTGTCATGTCTATCATATTTGCCTCACGGAGAGTTTTTCTGTGCATTTATATATTCTAGATATATTAGCCTTGGCATGCATCTCGACTTTAGTTAGAGAATCAGTATTAAACATCTTGTATTGGGAAAGTAAGATGAAGCATTAGTCTTGTAAGATTTTTATTGTTATACAGATGTGAATCATGACATGAAATAATGACTATAATATGAACGATTTTGTCCTTTCGAGAAAAATTTTAATAAGAACATTAGGAATCACATGGCTTGACGAGTGAGAAATGATACAGTAAGGGAAATTCCTTATGTGCAGCAGAAGAAATAATGATGAAGGGGATTTGGAAATGGCTAGGACATGTCCTTCGCACCAAGTAAGGGAGGGTATGCCCGAGATAGTTTTGGCTGGGCTCTTCTGGGCATAAGAAATGGAAGACTGAGACTACTTGGATGAGAACTGTTAGACAGGAGGCTGGAGATGAGTGGATATTTGTGGAGGACAAAACACAGGAGAGACATGGGAGGTGGAATTCCACATAGGCTTTGCGTCACGTGGCGTTGTAGACGTTGATGATGAGGGCGGTGATTAGAAATCCGAGATACAGGTGTGGACGAAGAACGTGACGGGCACCCCGATGCTTTGTCTAGACCAAGACTCAAGGAGAAGTCAGGGGAATGAAAGGTTATGGCCTCTTAAAAAATGATAATGGTCATACAGAGTTGGGGATGTTATAGAATTCCTTAGTTTGGTAGTGGAGTGAAGGAAAATGCAGCCAAAATCACTGGGGTGTTTTGGTGGATATATCTGCAAATTTAAACCTAAATTTGGTGCGCTGAAATATTGCCACCTTGTTTGTTTTTCGGTGTGTAACGTTGGTTCTCTGTTAATCTGTTTGCTTGTCACTGATTACTAGGTACATATTTCGATTAATATTTAAGTGGAATTAATGTGCTGAAATATTGCCACCTTGTTTGTTTTTCGGTGCGTAACGGTGGTTCTATGTTAATCTGTTTGCTTGTCACTGATTACTAGGTATACATTTCGATTAATATTTAAGTGGAATTAATAATAGTTGCTTATACGCATAACAATGGCCGTTGTTTATTCCAAGGCTGAGCATTAAAATTACATCCGGCCTTGATGATTACGTCACCCGTTCCACTGGTTTCAATTTAACATAGGGCATAAATCTTTCACTCACATATAATATTCATCTACTCATACAAGAAGAGTACTAATAGAAATACCATGTCGGTTAAGCATTACAAATCAAATTAGTTCTGTTTTTCAGTGCCCATCAACCTGCACTAATGATAGTATGAGGAGAGCATTACTCTGAAAAACAACTTCTCCGCACTTATTAGTCAAACAAAGTCATTTTGAGAATTAAATTTTCTCATTACCGTAGAATTGTGTATTATTAAGCCTATTTACGCCAAACTTGTGGTACATTCTTTAATATCATTCAAAGAAAAGAAAAGAGACTGAAAGAGGATTTTCAGTTCATAATCAAAAGAAAACTCCAACCATATGAAATACAGAACAGAAATATAATAGGTAAAACCTTTCATTGTTTAAAACATGTCTAAGTCCTCCAGAGTCCATGAGGAATTTTGTAGGATAGGGTAAATAGAGGTATTTTTTTTAAATTTTCTCTTGAATTTTTTATATAGATAATTTTAAAGGAAATTGCTCTCTAAGCAGAATATGTTGTCTGTTCTCCAGTTTTGTAAAAATGTGCCATTAAGAATATTGCAAAAAATACGTCAGCATTCATTATAAGTAGCATATGAATTCAGTAAATCAATAATGATAAAGAGACGCGAGTAAATGAAGTAAGTGCCTTGTATTTCATCTTAATATAACCAAATATGTGTGTTAACATATTACCATGGTAAGCCAAATCCCAAAAAATAGGAAAACACAAGTTTTTTTTTTATTTCATTGACATTGCAGTCTGAAGTTGAGTCGTGGGGAATCGTACTAAGAAATGGAAATTTACACGTTATATAAAAGGCACAATAACTTCAGGTAAATTCTATATATATTGTTATGAATGTTCCTCTAATATCATTCAATGAATGTCTTGATATTTATGTAAATTTTGCCAAAGAGAAAACGAAAAAGAAACTAAAAAGTAATTTGATTGCACTTATTGATGTGTAAATTGTACAGTACATGTATGCTTCATTCTAGAGGACACTGAATAATTCGAACTGGATATCTTTCTAACGACATAAATGATTGAATATACTTGAAACCTTCATTAAGAAGCGTGAAAAAAGAAAGAACTAGATGCTATTTTATCGTGGAGTGAAAGAAAATAATTAATGGTTAATTATGCTCTCTTGCCTCTCCATGAGTCAGCCACTCCTATAATTATTCTATTAATTAAGACCCTCTCCTGGAAATTTGTTGTTCAGAGAATTGCCGGTAATTAAGAGGGTTTGATTAAGCTTCATTAAATTACAATATGAAAGCATATCTGAACACAAAATAAATTATACCGGGAACAAATAAGTAATATTACATTTTCGGTATAGAACTTTTTTTCAAATTTTTATTTTTCATAATTAAATCCGATGTTCGCAAGTTAAATCTGAAAAGAGAGAGAGAGAGAGAGAGAGAGAGAGAGAGAGAGAGAGAGAGAGAGATGTAAAAGGCATGTTAAACTTACCCATATCTGTAAATATCTTCAAATATCTTGAAAACAAATTTCTCTCTCTCTCTCTCTCTCTCTCTCTCTCTCTCTCTCTCTCTCTCTCTCTCTCTCTCTCTCTCTCTCTCTGAATTAATCACCAAAACTAACAAAAGCTTCGAAACGCTTGACTGAAGAGCTATTGTTTTTTCGAGCAGCAAGTACTCTTCGGGTGTGTTAGTTTTACCATAGATGAATTTGTAAACAAGTAACAGCGTGCTGACGTGATTAAAAAAACATAATGGAAAACAGTGGCCATGTGAATAGCTGCTGATCAGCTGATCTCTGTAGGATATTGCCACAGATTTCGTGATTCAGTTTGTTATGCAAAGGAAGTTTTTGTGCTGAACACAGAAGAAATTTTCGGTGAAGTTTAGTATGACAGTAATCTTTGGTGAATTAATAACTTCATTAAATAAAAATTTAATTAGAACTCCCCACACCACCTCTCTCTCTCTCTCTCTCTCTCTCTCTCTCTCTCTCTCTCTCTCTCTCTCTCTCAAATAAATTATTTTGGGCTTAGATTGTCTTGAGAAAAAACTATGTTTACAATATAAACGCAAAGGTTTAAACACATGCACAAACTCAACTCACACACACACACACTCTCTCTCTCTCTCTCTCTCTCTCTCTCTCTCTCTCTCTCTCTCTCTCTCTATATATATATATATATATATATATATATATATATATATATATATATATATATATATTGGGCTTAGATTGTCTTGAGAAAAACCATGTCTACAATATAAAAAACCATGTTTACAATATAAACATACATGCACAAACTCACACACACACACACACACTCTCTCTCTCTCTCTCTCTCTCTCTCTCTCTATATATATATATATATATATATATATATATATATATATATATATATATATATATATATACATATATATATATGTATATATATATATATATATATATAATATATGTATATATATAGATATATATTATATACATAAGTATACATACATACATACATGTTATCTCGAAAATGTGTTGTAAATATCGCGAAATCATATGGTATTTCTTTCTGTTATTTTCCTTGCAGCCTTAAATGAACAAGCATTATATATATGGGGATGTGCGTGTGTGTGTGTGTGTGTTTGTGTGAGTGAGTGATGCAAGCCAAAAATAACCCATCCCTGCCCTGATCCCATAACCTTTGCATAACCAACCCCAGGACTCCAGAGAGCCAAGAACACTATAAACGTGTGGAGCAGTAACATTCGCACAGTATCCTCTTTAACCAAACCGTTCTATACTTGTACACGCACAGAGGGAGAGAGCGAGAGAGAGAGAGAGTCGTTTCCGTTGTCTGACCTCCCCACTGCGAATGCGAGGCTAATAAGACGTCCCTCTCTTTAAGCCAACCCCCTCTCCTCCCCTCCTTTCCCTTTATGCATTTGTATGAGCCATGTGTCTTTTCGGACACGTGTTAAGTTCCGCTGAATGCATCTGGCTTCTCCCCAAGATCGATATGTCCTGGGGCGAACGACCATCTTGGCCGCTGAGGGGAACCGGGCAAAGAGGACCCAAGGAGAGTGATTGTGCCATTGGTAATTTGCTATAGACTTTTGTAAGGCTGTCTGCGCAATGCATTATTACTCTAGATAATAATAAAAAAATAATAATTACTCTACAGTAATCAAATTTATCATTTTTTGGCATGATCTTAATTCAAAATTGGCAAGGAAAGAATGAATATCTACATAGAAATCATTAAGCATATGCACAAACTTAAATCACCACTATTGGAATAAAGTCAGAACTCGCATGCTTCTGATTTTACGTATGATCCAGACCACTGAACCTTTCATCCATATTGTTAACATTCCTCAGCATAAATCCCACGTGTCAATAACTGAATTATTTTCCGTGATAGTACCCTGTCTCGCCACCCGCATTCGTTGGCGCCGCTGTGTCTGTTGTCATAATTTTCTCCGGTATTTATGGCAAACCATCGAGCAAAGAAAGTAAAAGGCACGAATCGTAACATTCCTGCGAATTTTCTGACTGGCTGTCAATTTTTGGCTTGTTAAGTTAATTAGAAATACAATTATTCTATCATGCATTTATATATATATGTGTGTGTGTATATGTTTATATATATATATATATATATATATATATATGTATGTATGTATGTATGTATGTATATATATATCTCTCTCTCTCTCTCTCTCTCTCTCTCTCTCTCTCTCTCTCTCTCTCTCTCTCTCTCTATATATATATATATATATATATATATATATATATATATATATATATATATATATATATATATATATATATATATATATATATATATATATATACAGTATATATATGTGTGTGTATGTTTTTTGCATATATAAATGGGTGCATGCAAGTATTCATGCCTGCATACCTATCAATACTGACTCAAAATACATACTGTCATGGTTATTTTCAGTTCGTTGTCTTCGTTAATGTAAGAATCGTGTTAGCTAGAATATATAGTCAATCTCCTTGAAAGTGAAAATGCTGAGGAAAATAAAGAAAGTAAAACAGGTCGTGAGTGAATCGTCTCGAAGTTTCTGTTTTTACTTTGGGATAACCATTAAAATTCTCGCGTGAATGTCTGTGTGTGTTTGTGTGACCTTCTTGGTCAATGTTATCTGTTACGTGACGCTTTCATCGATCTTTTTAGTCGGATCTGTCCTCCAACTTTCTGACCTTACTCGAAGTTGATAAGTAAATCTTTCTAAATCAGTAAATGTTGGTGTTAGGAAATGCTCGGCTCAATATGCGTCGTTTGTAAACAGTGAAATGGAACTTAGGTATACCTTAGTTTTACCAGACCACTGAGCTGATTAACAGCTCTCCTAGGGCTGGCCCGAAGGATTAGACTTATTTTACGTGGCTAAGAACCAATTAGTTACTTAGCAACGGGACCTACAGCTTATTGTGGAATCCGAACCACATTATAGCGAGAAATGAATTTCTATCACCAGAAATAAATTCCTCTAGCTCTTCATCAGCCGGCGGGGGGAATTGAACTCCGGCCCATCGAGTGACAGTCTGAAGCTCAACCGACTCAGCCAACGAAGGGCTTTGAAATGGAACTGGAATTCACAATAAATGCAGAATTATATATGCAAACAATTTCATACTCCAAGATGATGAATATCGTGGGTCAGGGCTCAATACGAAAAATTTCCTTGTTTGCGGAGTCACTGCCCTTGGAAAGAGGAAAAACAAACGCAGGAAGTAAATAAACCAAGTCTCCTTCTCATGCAAATGAATGTCTCAAGTTGCATGTCGGTCTGTACTCTTTGCAGCAGTCGCCTTGTACCCTCTGAATCCGTCGGGGCTTCACAAACCTCTGCATTGTACTCCGCCTGTCAGTTGCTTTGCAGTCAGTTCCAGGAATACGTTCCATGAGACTGGAAACTGAACCAATTGCTCTTCCAGCTAATGATAACTACACCATCATGAGGATGATGACGGTTTATAACCCTGTTGGTTCTGCTTTTACTGAGTCATTTCGAACGACGAAGGAGAAGTGAGAGAAGAGAGAGAGAGAGAAGCGGAACAATGGGTACATGCTCATTTTGTTCCTTTGTCGTGTCTGGGTCAGCAGACGGGTAAACGGGCGCTGTACTCGTTTGCCATTTGAGTTGAGGAATTTTGAGGTCCTGTGCTATAACTAGGCCAGTTATGCTTCATTTGTCGTAGTTCATTGCTTCTGTTGGATGTGGTGTCCCTGAATGTTGTCCCTCAAGTTTATCAAGGGATTTTTAGCCCCTTCCTCCTTGCATTTGGAAGTTAAACTGTTTTCAAGGTTTCTATAGCTTACGTTTGGGACTAAGAAGTTACCGTTTTCTTTTGCTTGCCGTAGTTGTTACTGTTGACGCTGTCGTTTTCAGTGGCAGTTGTTTTGGTTGTTGATTTTTTTGGTACAGAGGGTTATTTGAGGGTTATTTGCTAAGTTTTGACATTTATGATGCCATCTAGATAAAAATGCTTTTGGGAGAATATATGCATGTATAGAAAGGCGTTGAACGTGATCGGTTGTAGCTTTGCTCCCCGTCTCGTAGGAACGTGCTTGTGCGTTTGTGTTTGTGCGTCTGTGTCTGTGAGCGTGCTTGTGCGTTTGTGTGTGTGCGTCTATGCCTGTGAGCGTGCGTGTGCATTTATGTAAGCCGTTTTGCCTATGAGACGGGGACAAAGCCACTACCGATCACGCTCAACGCCTGGTTCTGTGTGTACGTGTGTGTGCTTATGACTGCATGCGTGTGATATACATATACATACATACATATACATTATATATATATATATATATATATATATATATATGTGTGTGTGTGTGTGTGTGTGTGTGTGTGTGTGTGTGTATGAACCTCTGTCGTATTACGCGTAAAACTGGTGTTCTGTCCGCCCCATACGTAATTTATCTGTGATTTGACCCTATTCTTAAAGTACAACTCAGTATACTATATCCATGGAGATTTTAAGTGCGTTTCATCACGACATAAATGCTACATATTCTACAAGATGGAAGGGTTGTTCTCTTGACTTTTCCAGAGGTTTCAATTCTTTACGAGGCAGTAAATTTGTTTCATTATTAAACTCCGAATTTAACACTAGCTTTTATAGTTTGAACTCTACTGTTTATGTGAACCATTTACCGGATTTTTGTTCCGGAAAATGCTTCCTTTTTCGCGTGCAAAAATACATCAGTTAAAATAAAAAGAGAAGAGAAGTAAAAGCGCTTATTCTAAACTAGGATATTAAATGTTTTGGGAATTTATCTTATGCCAGTAAATAAAATAAACCATCCATATAGAATGTCGAAAATGATTTCGTTAACAATACAAAGGCATCAGTTTCGGAGAGCCAAAGACCGAGCTTTAAAATACGCGTAAAATTTTACTGAGTGACTCCAATGGATAATTATCCCACGTCGTTATCCAGAAACTTATTGAAAATCAATTGAGTTTAGCTCAGCATCGAGAGCGTTTTATGGTGCCATAACAAACCATTAAGGGTTACAACTTACGCAAAGCACATAATTCTCTCGTTTATGTCTGTATTTCTCTCTGTTAGGTGTGCGGTAGAGGTAAGGGCGAAATGGTATGCAGTCAACAAGGTTAAAAATATACTAACATTTGATTTATTTTATTTTCATTTTATTTCACCATTACCAGTACTAATAACGTTTGTGGTCCTGTTACTCTCTATTAAACTTGACAGCATATCAGCACATGTTCTGAATGTTTCAGTGCAATTTTCATCAATAAATAAAATTTAGAGTTGAATAACCACGAAATCCGTTTATTTTTTAAACTCGAAACGTCCGCCAAATCAATTAGAACGAGGTGAAATGATACGAATAAGTTTGCAGGTTTAACACAGCCATCCGTAAACTACCTGAGGCTGATAAAACTTATCACAGTCAAAACATAAGTAGCTGTTTTTATATTATTTGCACTTAGAGTTGCCAAAATTGAATGATTTTTTTACAATAATCTGGCGTCACGATAATAAAAATCATCAGATCCAATGACATAATAGCTGATTTTCCAGGATAAAATAGTATGATTATGGTAATATATTAATTATGACCCCCTTTTTAGGTATTTTACAACAGTTTGGCAACCCATACTCCACATTTCCGTCGGCTCCGAACGTAATCTTATGAGTCAAAGCCAGTTATCGTAATTATGACTGAAACAACCGTAAAGTCTTGAATGCAATATAGCAAGGTAGAAGGAACTGGCGATGTTGTTTTAAGAGAAAATTAACTTCCATGAACTTCCACGAGTATGCTGAACAAAGAGATGATCAGGGGGTTTAGCAGTTAGCCTGAACGACCACATCAGGTTGAAAAGTTTTTATAACCAAACAAGATGTTGGTTAGAACTTTGAACTCGATTTATTCCACAGAATGTGCTGAAGAACTAGAAAGTCCCAAGAATGATATCTCAAGTGCAGATAAGCCAAAGAAACAGTCAGCATAGTGAGCAAAAAAGATGAACGAACATTTAATCACTTTAGATAGTTTCTTTGGCCCCAAGAGTGTTGCGGAGATTGATTTTAACCTTATGACATGTTGGTAAATCCAGATGCTGAACCATACCCTCATTTAAGTAGACCATCTTGAATTCTGACTGAAAGTCTGTTCCTCAAATGGGAAGGACGGAATCAGAACCAGGAAAAATTATATTTAAAAATCGACTTTTACTTATTTCTTGGTATAACTAGTTAGTTGAAGATCAAGAAAAGATTTTGTGAGTTTCCATTTCTTCAAACTCTTTCTGTTTAAGATGAATATCAGCCTGATTTAGTGGATATGAAACAACGACAAACAGTTTCATCTTTCTAAGACAAACAGCGCGATAAGGGGTTAAGAGAACAGCAGCCCAAACTAAATATTACGGAAGAGAACAAAAGCCTCTGCAATGTGTATTGAAAATAGATGTATAATAAGAAATCTGCTGGATTAAACAAATATTTGAGGAGCTTTTAATTAAGGGTTATATTAGCTTTTCTCTAATTAAATAGAAACAGTAAAGCACAAATGAGCCAGAAATATCTCTCCTCTGAAGTTTCTTTTTTATGTCAGGGATTATTTTTAATTCGTGTTTTTAGTGTGAAAGAAGTTGTCTTCGAGATTAAACAGTAAATTGCCAGTTTATATTTCATTTTTAAGAATTTATCAGCGATGATTAATTATTTATGAGGAAATAAACAAATGAAACAGTAAAACAATGATCCGTAAACATATTCGTATTATGCGCTAATAAACATCTCCATCGGATAATGAAACAGCAACGAAAAAGAATTGAGTTAAATATCAATTATGATATGCCCCCGAGCAATATTCACTTGTGATGAAAGTGTATAAATAAACGACCATCCAAAAATAACTTCGCTGAAAAATCTGTCATTCAACAAATCCGATTACTGATTCTAGTTAAAAAAAAACCTGCATTCAGTTTCCTACAGTAAGGCTGTGTGCATTGTTCATAGCAAAATTGGAAAATGCTTTAGCTCAACATTTTCAGGATAAGAATAAATAAAAGTTCTGTAATTGAATGGTCATGAAAATTAAAATGGTATCAATACAACAATGGAATTAGATTATTAGAAAATTGTTCGACGACAGCACGTGGAACTCAGTCAGTGAAAATAAGTGTAAATTAAGTTCCACCTCTTTTTAATTCATGAAGGCCATGCTTTGATTTCTTTCTAGATCAGAACGTGAAATAGAGGAAATATCAGTCATGATGCTAATGAAAAAGAGATAAAAAAGAGAACTATTGATAAGATTAACCCAGATTTAACTGATAAGGATCTTGCCGGGAGCAAATACGAAAGGCCCTCATTTCGTACAATGCTTTAAAATTAGCTCAGATCAGAAAAAAGTAAAGGATTTAAGTTTCTAATTGGTGCAGAAAAGTAAACCAGGTCTTCTCGTTCGTTGAAGATAATAGGACACAGGTTACCTTAAGCAAAGCGACCTAAAAGGGAATTCTGGCCCAATGTTTCATTTTTTTTTCATTTATTAAGCTACTTACAGCACCATCCTAAGCGGTTTGTAATAACATTTTTTTTTTTTTACATTTTTTTCTCGTCCTTGATACTTGCAGATATATCATCATGATATTTTCATCTGTATTACATATAGGAAATTCATTATCAGTATCATCAGAATGTTGAGGCTCAAAGATATTTGAAACCTGATTATGTGGCTGACATACCTCTAAATTAATACCGTTCATGTGGAATTCCTTCGTCATTATTGTTCGTATGCCCACAGTTGATATAATCTTCCTTATTATTCCAATTATTTATTTTGTTTTACTGACGTTTTACTTTTTACACCACCATGGGAATGATGCTTAGGAAATAGTAATGGTCTCGATATAAAACAGGACTGGAACTTGTAAGGCATAAGAATTGTCCTTAAGAAATAGTATTTGTCTCGTACTGAAACAGGAACGGAGACGTTAAGACATATGAATGAGGTGTTTAGAAAACAGTAACGGCTTCGTTTTGAAAAAGGACGAGAACGGGCCAAAGATAAATAAATTCGTAGTCATTATTACAAAATAGCAGACTCATTCCTTAATGAAGTTTCTTATCTAAAAGTAATCAGTTGATAGACAACAACAATTTGAAAGAAGAGTTTTACCTTTCCAAAAAAGATAAATGGGTAAAGAAAACAGAAAAATATTTACATTTGCTCATGTATCGCTTCTCTCGTGAGCATCCATACGAAAACAGGCGAATGTCTATGCAAGTTACCCAGGACATCATCGCAGCGTCTGAACAAACAGTGGAAAAGTGTGCCAATGCAAATACCACTAATGCGATGAAGGATGGCAGGGCAAACACCCGGCAGCAGGATCGATCAGGGACCTAAAAATACAGTAACAGCCAACGCAAGCACCTCATGCATGCGTGTGCATTAAAGGGCTTTCAGACTAGTGTGTTAATCGCTTTACGTGCTTGTGTGATCTCTAGTGGTCAGCGAATCCTTAATATCCGCGTGCTTGGAATGCTGTGGGGCTCTTCGTCGACTGGATTCAGTGCCGTATCAGTTCGTCGGATATTGAATTAACGAAGTGGAGATTTTTTTTTCTTTGAATGAGATAGCGGTAGGAAATTGTCAGGCAAAAGTATAATCATATTTTTAACTGTTGACGAGGACGATTGTACGTGAAACAAAACCAATACTACTACTGCTACTAATACAAATACTACTACTACTACTACTACTATAATAATAATAATAATAATAATAATAATAATAATAATAATAATTTATTACAAATATCATATTCACGTAAGTCACTTAATTGGTAAAGAAATCCTAAATGATGTCTGTAAATATTAAAATTTTATTAAAAAAACGAGAGCTCTGGAGAACCGGCTCGATTTTCCTTATCAGTGATTGATAAAGAGGATCGTTTTATATTAATTTTAATAATAATAATAATAATAATAATAATAATAATAATAATAATAGTAATAATGTTACCTTACGACTGTTTCGTATGAAAAGCTAATACATGACCTATATTCGGAATTCACGAAGAAATTAGGTTAATGGTTTATAGTTAATTTCTGTTTAGTTCACTTGGACCCAAAGGATGATTTCGAGTTTCATTGGTAGTTGAGGGTTGGTTGTGGAATGACTGAAGGTTAGATAATTAAAAAAAAAATAGAAAACTACTAGAGTATCGAACCTATTTGTAAGTGGTCCGGACACCATTGAGATCGAAAGGTAAGAATGAAAAGGAAAAATTATCAAGCAGTTCACATACATTGGGAACACTGCAGAATGGAATCAGTAAATGCAAGGGACAAGACCAGCCGAAAAGATGAAATTGACCAAAGGAGGGAAACATATATAGGAAAGATGTAATCTTGGAGAAAGGAAAACATTTGATTTAGGTAGACAGCGTGTTACTGAATTAAAAACGAAAAGAAAATTAAAATTCAGGAAAAAACTAGAAAATATGGGTGATCATGAAAGGAATAAGATGAAATCGAGACAAGAAAAAATCTTAACGAGATAGTGTAAATTATCGTTACAGTAAATTTATTATTTAGGGGCATCCCTGATGACAGTCATCAGAAGAGACGTAACACATATTTCATTTTAAAAACAGGCCGTTTCCCATCCCTTTTTGTTACTGTCGCCCCATGTAGTACCTGGTACTTCAAGTAATGAAGAGTTGCATTTTAAATCCTCGTATTTTTGTATCCTTTCAAAGCACATTAAAGCGATCATGACTGTGATTTAAAGACAAATGTCAACCATTTTTCTTCCTGCCAAACAATGGGGATTTCGGATAGTCAGTCTGACGCGGGACATCAACAGGACTGAAATGATTATTTAAAAACAACGTTATGAAACAAAGTCAAAGCAATGGCTGTTTTAGATGTTTTATGATATTTGCATAGGTAAATCTCTATAAATCATGCAATTTCAAAAAGATGTCAATGGTAAAAAAATTAAGAATGAAGTACGGCTAATGAGAGGGAGAGAAAGCATCACTAGCTTCACTCAAAACGAGAATAACCAGGTACCTCAGAATCATCAATTTCTTAACTCCTCCCCATTTTTTTGTCCCTCCTCACTCTTTCCTTCCTGATTCCCTCACACCAGCATTTTCCCCCTCACATGCGAGTTGTGATTTGAGGAAAGCACCACAAAGTAGTATTTGGAGGATGAGAGCATAGCTCCATGTTTCATCTCGGTCCCGATATGCTTTCAGGGCTATTTCTCAGCCTAATTCAAACTGTCTGAAGATTGCATCATGGAAGGAGAAATGAAAAATAAGGAGTTACGGATCTACGAACCATATTTACACTGCATTACGATGTGTCCAAACAATCTCGTACCTTAAGGTCATCTTACTTCATAAGATAGGTGAGAAATGTTAATGCTTTTTACCAAAAGTTTTTATATTCCATAATACATGCATATATGTATATATGTGTGTATATATATATATATATATATATATATATATATATATATATATATATATATATATATATATATATATATATATATATATATATATATATATATATGTATATATATCAAAAAGATCAAGGCTACAAAATTGTGGGCCCCATCGAAATAAGTAGTAATTTAGGTACCTGTAGTCAAGCGCAACCAAATCAAGGTGTACTAATCTTAAGAGAACAGAAAAGATGGGAAATGATTAGCAACCTCATTCCAAGAGGCTTATTAGAACTAAAGGTTAACAATTTCCGTTGCTGTGCCCTCTAAGGGTAAAATGCGTACGATAAATAGTAAACATGCGAATAAAAGAGAAAAAGTGGTTATAGCCACTTAAAAGTTTTATTGAGAATTCATATGAGTTTCCCATTGGTCGGTGACTGAAAGAGATGGTTTCTGAACCAATAAAAGTGGTTACCATTTTTAAGTGACTAATTCCCTGTCAGCCCAGCGGTCCAGGAGTAGGCAGAATACCATAAAAGTGTCAGCTCAAAGATATTTGTGCTCCGAGTAGGTTAGTGTGGCACATTGAATTAGACAGGTATTTGAACCTAGATACATGCGTGCCCTTAACCTGTTAATATAGTTTACCGTTCCCATGACGACTGGCTTGTGTCAAATATGGTGTCAGTTTTGGGGTTTTGTAATCAGTGAGAAACAGATTTGAACCTCTGAGCAGCAGAGAGACAAGAACTGATTCCAAGTCCTACAAAAGCGTGCTAATTCCCAAGACAAGCAGCATTTAAAAGACACTGGCCACCTTCCTGACCATACAACTAAGCAGTAAGGAGCCTGGGTATACAAGAGCGCGAATGGCAGACATAGTTTTGCATAATCAGGTGAACCCAACCGCGCCCTCTCTACCTGAACCAATACACCCTGCGGGAATACTAAGGCCATGTGTAGTAAGGAGAATGAAAAAAATACATCTTTCGATACTCTCGGGGGAACGAAGGTTTTCTCTCGATTCTCGAGGAGAGACGAAGTATCACGTTCCCTAAAATCCAGTGTGCCTCTGCTGACCCGAGCAGTGAACTAAATGCCCCGTTGTTAGTCGCCTTTTGTGGGCCACAGCTAGGGTGGAGATCAAGAGAAAAAAAGAAACACCCGAGGTGAGTGTTTATTGTCCGTCAAAGCGAAAGGAACTCGAAGAGGTGTCCTTCGCCCAACTGGGGCGTAATCATTCAGTAGATATTCTCTACGTCTTCAACCGGAGCATATTGATTCAATTAGCCTTTCTCCATTACTGCAAATACTATTTTCATTCACTTCTTCTTTAAAGCTGATCTCTCATATCTTTCTCTCCATCTCTATCCCTCTTTCTGTCCCTCTCTGTGTCCTTAGCTGGCTAGGACGTTTTCCGCTGTTTGCGAGTATTGGCCTTTTGACCTGCGATATATGTAGGGTAATAGAAACGGATTTCGCTGATCTCTCTCTCTCTCTCTCTCTCTCTCTCTCTCTCTCTCTCTCTCTCTCTCTCTCTCTCTCTCTCCCCTCCTTTCAATAACTTATAAATAATGTCCGAATCTAAATAGGGAAGGGCCTCGACGAGATAATCCCCTATCCCAGGAAGCATGTAACCAGTCTACAGGCAATTTCTCTCTCTCTCTCTCTCTCTCTCTCTCTCTCTGTGTGTGTGTGTGTCCTTGATCGTAGGGCGTAGAGTGATGTGTTTTCAATTTGCCGATAGTTGGAAAATCAACTGACTGAAGGTGACCAATGTCAGCCCATTAGTAAGAGATTTTTTGCAGGCGAGTTGAAATGAATTTGACTGTATTTTGTTACTTTCATTTCCGCTCACTGAATAAATTTTCAGTTTGTGTATGTGTTGTTCTGTTTCAGGCCTTCGGGTTTGGGTTCTGTAAATAGCTTGAAAATAAAAATACACTTTTGTTTCTACACAATTGTACAAGTCTCAGTGGTGTTTTTGCGTTGTGATTGCTTCTATGGAAAGTGAAAATTAGATCTAACTGAATATTACCTTTTGAAAGGTCCACGTCACCAAAATTATATTCTTTTGCCGTCCTAAACTTAAGTGTGTACTATGGTGTACTGAATGATATGTTGCGAATTAAAGAAGTGTAGGTGGCAAAATATTTATTGTAAACTTATCTATCTCAGCATGGACACCCTAATTACCTCCGATTCAGCACCCTAATGTCATGAGCCTTAGAATTTTGCTGCCCTAAATTCTCTGCTTTCTGTTATTTAAGTAAAATTGAGATTTTGTATGGCCTAATGTGAACCCGCAAGGTATTATAAAACCTCTGTATGATTGATATTTATTATTTATGCTCTTACTGTATACTAACGACGTAAACTAATATCCTTAGACTTGGGTAAACTAAAATATCTAAGAAATAACACCATAGAAGGAAATTATGAACTACATAAAACTTTCAATTTGTGATTTGACCTAGCATGAAAAACGATTCGTGATTGAACTCTTATTATTTAACATAATAATAATAATAATAATAATAATAATAATAATAATAATAATAATAATAATAATAATAATAATAATAATAATAAATATCACGACTATCTCGTGAAATGTTGCTCACCCGTGAAGGTTAATTACAGTGACCCGGGAGAAATATGGAAGCTTGCAAAATGGATTTTTTTTTTTCACTTTTATCTCTTAATTACCGGAGAGCCTCCCATATGATATTTAAACGTTAGTAGAGCATATTTTTAAACCGTACGGGATTCGAAGGGTTGGGGATGGGGCTGTGTAGGAGATGGTTGAAAATACGTGAACATTAAATGAAATTGGCGATGAATTTGGGAGGATTACGACGTTTGTGAGAAAAAAAATTGTCCCCAAAAAAGTCTCTGAATTTAGATGGAATGAATTTTGAGGCTGTGAATTTTGGGTGCCAGTAAAAGTAATTCCCACTTGGTCACTTTTTAGATTATTTCAGGGAAAACCGTTAAAAGCAATCAAAAGAAAATTATTTTTCAGTTTATTTTGTTTCATTTTCTATTTATCATTCCCTTATGTGATGAGTGCACACGAAAATGGGAGATAAAATGTTATCGGTCAAATCATTTCACTTTCAGTTTTCGTGTAAGTCGAGGGCAAATTTCTAATCATTGATAATAATTCTATGTTGACTTTTGCTGTGTTAATCAAGTGACAAAGTTAAGAAGTACTGAAAGAGCATTTCATTCTCACTTCACTGCGCGCACATGTATCTAGTGCTGTGATTGACCGATCAGAATAGGTAAAAAGCCCAGACTCTTTTCTTCTCAAGAACTTTGTCATGCGAGAAATCGCGTTGTTTCCTTAACCTTTCTGAAAGACGTCTGTTGTCATTTCACATGGCTCCGGTTATTATTAAGAATTGGAGATGTGTTGCAGTATCAAGATTGTATCAGTCATTGGTTGCCTCAATAAGTACAACGTATTACATTCTATTCAGAGGTCTTTGGTTTACCACGATACAGCATAAAAAGGAGGAACTGAAAACCTTTTTCATACGCAAAAGAAGAGGTTATGCAGTATCTGATAAGGAACAACAAGCGAATACATGTAAAACACTCGAGTTGATGTCTCTCTCTCTCTCTCTCTCTCTCTCTCTCTCTCTCTCTCTCTCTCTCTCTCTCTCTCTCTCTCTCTCCTTCCAGAAGTTCGTAAAATAGAGCAAGGTTCTGCAACGAATTCCTGCTGTAATAAAGACTTGTTTTAAACTGGCAAAAAGAATGTCACTTCACATAGGTACGTGATAGCTTTACATGTTCGTTACCACAATAGAAACAGTTTTATTTAAAAAAAGAAATCCTTTCAGGGGATAAAATGTAAATGTTCATAGGGGATCTTTCGTAGCCTCTTCTATTTCCATTATTCCTTAGACAATTTGGAAAAGTCTGTTTACCACTGTTCTTAATTCGAGGATCTGGAATATTTATTTTGGTTTTCACATTAATGTTCAACACAAAATTTAACAGTTCATCTTATTCCTAATTATGAACATTTATTCAGTCACTCATTTTTTTAATAGTTCGTCTGTCATTTTTTCTATTTCTTTATTTTATTACTATCTTTGAAACGAAGGTTGCAATGTAAATTCTTTGTGACAATAAATTCAACTAATCAGCCTTTTAGTTCCTTTGTATAAAGTGTCGTTGTGTTTGGTACAGTTAGCTAACTTCATTAATCATATCAAACAACAGTCACTTTGTTGTCTCATCTCAAATCACTTCATGCGTTTAACCACCTACTCTTTCGCAGATAAATTGCTCCAGAGCATGAAATTCCATTTTATGGACAGCTCCCGCAGCAATGAGTGACGTGGAAAACGTTGGTCAAAGTCTAAGTTATATATATATATATATATATATATATATATATATATATATATATATATATATATATATATATATATATGTGTATGTATATATATATGTATATATATATATATATATATATATATATATATATATATATATATAATTATATATATACATATAAATTTATATATATATAATGTATGTGTGTGTGTATCACAAACTTAGACTTTGACAATTGCCATCCACATCACCTATTACCTCGGGCGCCATCATCAAAATGGAATTTCATGCGCCGGGGCAATTTATCTGTGAGAGTGTAGTCGATTAAATTTATAAAGAGATTTGAGATCAGAACGACGAAGTGACTGTCATTTGATGTCGTTAATGAAGTTGGCTAATTACGCCAAACACAACGACACTTTATAAAAAGGAACAAAAAGACTATTATTCTAATATATTGTCACTACGCAACCATCACAACGTAACTGATAAACTGATCTAGTAAAAAAACAATGAAGAAATATGATTGACGAATGAGTAAAAAAAATCATGAGTTATAAAATAAACAGTTGTATTTTAGGAATCAAATGAATTGTCAGTGTTAGTGTTCAATGTAAAAACGAAAATGAGTGTGCCGTATACAAAAAGTGTGAGGAAACTGGCCATTACAAATTAATACACACAAAATATATATATATATATATATATATATATATATATATATATATATATATATATATATATATATATATATATATATATATACACACATATAGAATCACATGTAGAATTCAAGATGGAGGAGGAAATTCAAAAGGTGGAGGAGGAAATTTTAAATATAAAATATATGAAGATAGAGGGATATATATATATATATATATATATATATATATATATATATATATATATATATATATATATATATATATATATATATATATATATATATATATATATATATACACGTCACAAAAGCCAGTAAGAAATCACGACTCTCCAAAGTCAGAAACTTCTTTTTCCTCCATTTTTCCCTCCACCTCCTCTACTTTTCCCGTCCAGTTTTTCCTCCCTCACCTGAACTTTCATCTCTCGTGCATCCAGATTCTGTGTGTGCTTGAGAATAGCGTCATGAGAAAGAAGTTGGGAAATGAGAATATATTTCCGAATTTCATCTCAGTCTGGCGCGGGGATAATCTTACAACTAAGCCTAATGGAATATTTATTCATTAACTCTCCCATCGGATTGCGAATGCCAAGTTGGATTTAGATCTCATGAAGTATATTTACATGAGATCAAGATGTAAGGATTTTTTCGAATTATTTCGTGATAGTGAAATCGGTTTATCGTAGGAATTATATAGACCTGATGGTGTTTACACGAACGCACCAACTGGAAAAGTAACATTCTAATCATTCCTACTTATGGAAGAGTATATTAAAATCTAAGACATTTCCTCTTATGACGAAATAAATGTTTTATCGTCCATGCCAAGCGTGACCGAGACCAAAAAAGTAAATATTATTTCGCTCTTTTGTTCACAAAGGGTCAGAGGAGATGAACTCCTGATGGGTTGAATTAAACATATGAAACACGTATTAGGATGTGAAATTATTTGCGAAGTTGTCAACTCTCAAGAAGTTATCACTGAATATTACTTTTGTCTTAATGTTAGAAGTTTGTGACAAGTAAGGCTTTCCTCTACTCTCGTGGGCTTTTAAATAGCCGACACATTGAGTCAAATCCAGTTGCTTTAAATATATCAAGGAAGCCATTCTCAGCCATGTTTATATTGATAAAATAATGTGCAATTTGAATCCAGTGGAATTAACTGAGACCACAAATTATACCTTCATTTTGATCAAATCGGTGAGACAAGTAACTTCACTCCAGGCATGCTCAAAGGGATGTGAAAAATTTCTGCTATATAAAAAAGTCTTTTCTTAGATTAGAAAGAAACGGAAAAGCCGACTCTTGGAAAAAATGTTACAGGAATATGATTTGAGGGCTGATATTCCTTGCAAGACTTATATATTTGTTTCTTATCAAGAAGAAAAACAAGCGAAGAAAAATCATCATTCTTAAGGAAACGTCAGAGTGGAATAATGGCGGAACGTTGTCCTGCGGGCGATAAACTTTCTCTAAATGCAAGGAAGTTTTGAGATAAAAGCTCAGCAAGAAAAATGCTGATTTATTTCTTAAGATTTGCAAACGGTAAATTGCATGTCTTTTTTAAGCTGTTACATGCAGTTTTAAGACTTCAAAATATGTGGAATATTTAATAAAAACACAGCAATATTGTAACACTAGAATTACCAATATTGATGTGATTGATTTTTTTAAACCTATTACACTGAAAAGGATTAGTGTTGTCAAAAAGGCCATGAACTTTTGAACATATACTACTGTCCTTCAGAGAATCTATTAGCGTTTAATGTTTATACACTGTGACCTTCTAGATGAAAGATGTCTAAACCATTTCAAGAAAATATTTTGTAACTTGGTCTTGAAAAAATCTGTAAGCTTACTCTTCAGAGTTTAATAGCGAAAAATCATCCTTCCGCTCGCGTAAAATTTGTAATGTCTTTCCGAAAGGTGCTAAAAAATATTTTGAATATTGACTGGCTTCTATACATGCAAGGAGCTGGGAGCCATTTTTTACTTTTAGTAAAGAAAGTACCGGAAAAATTAGTAAGTAAAAACATGACTGGAAAACTAAGGACATAAGTAGAAAAATGAGGGAAATTATAAAAAGATAACTAAGTTAAAGTAACATGAAATTACAAGAAAGTATAAATGTGTTAAGATTTAAAAGTATTTTCATACTGTTTACACCTTACTTATACAGTGACGAAACCATTTTTGGTTCCCCTTACAAAGGATCGTATTCAGTTGAACTGAGAGTGACCTTTAAGCTTTACAAATACTGTACCCTTTTGGACATCGAAAATAGAAAGAAAAGAGTGGGGAACTAAAATAAAATAACGTGAAAAAGGTGTGGGTAAAAAAAAACAACAGTAGCAAACACAACAACGAAATTACCAACTCTGAAAACAGAGGCGCTTCAATAAATCAAGAAATACATAACAAATGGATACGAGGTCAAAGTCTAGCACGATGAACGTTGTTTACCGCTTCATTAAAGTTGTTTACTGACCAATGATTGCTGGCAGCTTGGGCTCAATTACCTTGATAGCTGCAGTGTTCGGTAAATGAAGCCACTAATCAATTTTGAAAGCTACGCTGGATTATGTCAACTTTTCTTGATTGTCTCTCGAAGCAAAACAGTCATTTGTTAAGTCACTTTTAATCCCAAGGTATGGACTTATGTTATCTGCTTTAAGAAAATTCTTTCAGTGGTTGGATAAAAGTACGATTAGCAATAAGCCAATGAAATAATGAAAAAAACTGATGCAAATGCGCAGGAGATTTTCAATTCCAAAGGTACTGTTTTCATCCCTATTCGTGGGATTCAGTTTCAAACTGTTTCATATGCCTTAAATTGCGTACTTAACCTATTTTCTGAAATAATGTAGTAGTGTAACTGTGACCTGACTCAGTTGCCCTTGACCACGTATTCGTTATTTCTCACACATTTTAATGACGGTCGATATTTATCCGAGGTTTCATTAACAAAATACCGTTTGTTGAATTATTACAAATTGTTTCTATTTTTGTTTTCATTAACAGTTACAGTGTTTATTCATTTGATGTAATTACGTATATCAGTTTATCGAAGCATTACGTGCTAATGTTAATTAAGTTATTCCGGAATGGTAATATTCATTGATTAATAAGCATTTTGCTTTTGATGCTAAATTACATTAGTATTTTTTTACTCTGCACCATTAACTTTTAATGTGTTAAACAACTTCGATGGTCATCAGTTTCAGCAAACAAATGAAAGTGTATTGGTTGGCCTCAGTGTTAAGTACAGATTTTTATGCGAAGAAACCTAGACAACACTTTTGGTTAAAGCAAGGTCGCTTTCAGCTAGAGAGACTTGAGAGGAAGTCTTCAACGACTTCCTTGTTGCCTGTTGACGAAGAGAAAATATAAGATTCGGGAAACAGGAGGCAGAGTTCACATTTTGGTAACGAACCCACAAGATTTTTCTTTCTGCAGGTGGCGTTAAAAGCATCAGTTTTCAATATAACTTCCACGATACAGGGATAATCACAAGGAAATATTATAAATACATACACAATACATACATATTTATTTGAATGAATGAGCATCGGAACTGTATTACACAACGGCAGTTAATGGAACATTGTGTAGAAATTTCATGTAATCCAGCATAATAAGCAAATTAACATGGGAATTCGTTCCTAAATTAGTGCAATAATATATATATTATATATATATATATATATATATATATATATATATATATATATATATATATATAATATAATTATATATAAATATTATATATATATATATATATAAACACATATACAGTATGTATGTATATATATATATATATATATATATATATATATATATATATATATATATATATATATATATATATATATATATATATATATATATATATATATATATATATATATATATATATATATATATATATATATATATATATATATATTTCAGCTGAACCTACAGGAGAATCTTGAAAAGAAACGACAGAGTGCCAAGTGCTTTCGTGTTAACACATCTTTGTGCCCCGAAGATGTGTTAATTACACGAAAGTACTCAGCACTCTTTTCAAGCTTTTCCTGTGGCTTTGGCAGATAAACAAATCACGTACATATTTTTTGTGACTTTCTAATATACATACATAAATACATATACATATGCGTGTGTGTATACGTTTATGTGTGTAGAAAAGAAAATACGTAAAGTAGGGCACTGGAAGAAAACTGCTTTGTCATGTTCCCAATGGGCCCTCAGAAAGCTCTATTTCTTTCTTAAAGAGGCGAGTCTTGCCGATGCCACAGACTCCATTTCCTTAATGATATTTTAATCTCTTTACTTTAATGCTATGTTCCCGAAGTTCCGTAGAATGTTTTCCTGATTTCTGAGGAAATGTTTTTCATAAGTTTATCTATGCAAGATTATGTAAAAAAAAAAATGACGGTCAAAATTAAGAAATTCTAGTCTTGGTTAATGTAAATAAGTAGGACACCAAGTGCCCCATGCGACCAGGACCACGAGGGGATAGAATTACAAAATGGTTTTTTCTTTTTTCATTGGCTTACATGTATTAATACCAACTCTTTTCCGTAGGGGGATAGTGCCATCAGTGCACCTTACGCGGTGCACTGTAGGCATTACTTGAAGGTTCTTTGCAGTGTCCCTTCCGCCCCTAGCTGCAAACACTTTCATTCCTTTTACTGTACCTCTGTTCATATTATCTTTCTCCCATCTTACTCTGCACCATCTCCTAACATCATCGTGAAACTGCGAGACCTTCCTCCTCTTACACCTTTAAAACCTCCTTGACTTTCACTTTCCCTTTTCAGCGTTCAGTGACTTCATAGGTCCCAGCGCTTGGCCTTTGGCATAAGTTTTATATTCCAGTTCCATTTCCAATACCAACTTTAATGTTTTTAGAAAATTCTGGTGTTTGTTTGGCAAATGTTGAGTGCATTACTTTAGTGAGTTGCGTAACTTTCTCGCAGTCCATTTTGTTTTCGTAAGTCTTCATGGATTTAGCATTGGTTTAAAAATAAACCAGCCTTCAGTAGAGCTATGTGGCTGGTTATCTCAGCTCAAAATTTCATCCATCCAGAAGTCATTAAACCCTTCCTTATGAGTTTTCTTAAATGTTGTTTTAAAACTTTATGGATGAGAGAGAGAGAGAGAGAGAGAGAGAGAGAGAGAGAGAGAGAGAGAGAGAGAGAGGCCTAAGTAAATATGATACCGCCTATATACAAAGGCTGTCATGGAAACCACAATGCAGAATTAGTCTTAGAATTAAGATCTGGCAACAAGTTACAAATGCGAATCGTGCATGCGCGTGCTTTAACGTACTTGCACGCAGATAGGTTAATCGCTTTACGTGCTTGTGGGATGTGGAGAAGTTAGCAAGTTATTAATATCCACTTGCTTGGAGTAATGAGGCGAGAGGTTCTCCATCAACTGGGTCCAATACGCCCATTAAATGCAGTCAATTTGACCATCTCGTACCTTGATTACTAAGCTGATGGACTGATCGTTCGGTTGTGTTTTTATTATTATTAACTGGAAAAACGAAAACTAATTTACACCATTTCCACCTCCACTAAAAGCTGCAAAAACAACGGCAAAAGCAGCATCACCAGTAAGAAATAATGATGTTCATAATAAATTCCTTTTATAATACAGGAAATTCTAGAAAATTAAATAAATACTCAAGAAAAAGCGAATGCACAGACGATGAGAAACAGTACAAAATTCAGTTAACCTTCTGACTTTTATTTTAAGTAAAATTGTAGTTAAAATTAATGTCCAATAAAATTATTATAGAATCATACTTTAATTCACGATGACCTTAAAACTTATTTTGCAGTCAAGACGTCATTACACTTCCGTATATTTTTTTTCATAAATTACCTTGTAAAACTATGAGAGAGAGAGAGAGAGAGAGAGAGAGGCAAATGCAGTCGCAATATATTGCAGTTTGCTTGCAGCAGTGTTTGTCTTTTTCAACTGATTTCCGATCAGTTTCAGGTAAGAGTTTTAATTGTCAGAAATACTTATTTTTTCCCTCTGGACCATTAAATAATGGCATTCAGGAATTATAGGAGACTAAAGAAGAATGGAAAGAAGCGACCAATAAAACCATTAAATTTTTATTAGGATAACGTGATTCAAAGAGAAATCTTGAAAGTAGAAAGCATATAAAAGATGCATAGGAACGAGGAAGAAAGAAAAATAAAATCAGTTGGTAATGCATTCAAACACTACAAGACATTTCAAAGGATTTTTGGTTAGAACGAAATCGAATTAACTCGTGCATGAAATTAAAACACATGAAAGCCCCATACCCCTTAATTATTTGCAAATATACCAGAAATGTAAAGGGATGCTGCATCTTGGAGTTTTGAAGCTGAGTCGCTGTAAACAAATGAGAAGAAATGTAAAGTAACTTACTTGTTAAGGAGAGTTAAGCCGAAGGTTTCGTTCCTGATTGAGACGAAGGTGAAAGGGCAATGTGTACAAGAGTAGGAGGGACAAGGGCCGATTATGTCCTTGGTAGCTAAAAGGGGTAGAACGATGGCAGATGTATCAGGGAGATTCTGGGAAAGGATGAAAGAATAAAAACCCGTTAATTCGAGACCTGAATGGGAAAGAGTGGCTATGGCAGGAGAAAATGTAAGTACCAGTGAGCGTGTATGGACCAGCTTTGGAAAATATTGAGAGGATAAAAAGAGAGCCTTCTTAGGAGAGTTTAAACTTACTCCTTGCTACATTTGGAGAACATAAAAGGGTGATTGAACCAAGTGATTTAAGCAAAGGTAGGTGACAGAGAGAAAGATTCTGTTGTAGTCGGATATGGTGTTCCCGAATTAAATGAGAATGGAGAGTC
>NC_089744.1:67455081-67485081 GCF_040412425.1 Macrobrachium rosenbergii | reverse complement strand
TCTGAATCTTCCATTTCTAATGGTGACCAGCTGATACTATCACGTACTGGGGCGGTGTGAAGGATACGTCTAAGTCCCCATCATCATTATCTCATCTGTACATGAAACATCGCTAATTTCTCTTTTGGCGTCATTCCTCACGCTACCCTGCCATATTATTTCTGGTATTCTTGAAACTTTATTTTCAAACCGACAGAATCTTTTAGGTATAATTTTTTTTTTAATACTGTTGTTTATTTCCGTAGGTCACTACAGATTGCACTAGAAAAATTTGTGATCTTACTTCCGTGCAATTTCAGTCTATTTTACTTCTAAATCTTATTCAACCTACCCGAGGTCCGATCTGCCTTTATATAGTTTTTCACTAAATTTCAACTCAAGTGAACCTATATCGGGTATCATTGTTCATATATATCTGAAAAATTCATCCTCAAATCTGTCTTTATCTAAGTGTTATTTCATCCCTTTAGGCATGCACTGCCCTCATTATTTTTTTTTTTTTTTAGGTTTATCTTATGCTCTGTATTTCTAGATATATGATGGATTCTGTAATAATTATTCGTTTCTAAAAATCCAGGAATTTGCAAAGTTGATTACATATTTCACAAGGCCATCTCTTGTCCTTTATTCCACTCATTTTTTCCTTTCTGAGTTCTGCCTCCCGTGTGTAGCATTAGTCTCTTGGAAGCATTCACAAAGTGATAAGAATCTTGCTTGTGCTATCACCTTTGTTCTTTTGTGTAAAGTTCGGTGAATATGGCCACAAAGTGCAAAAGTTGGGATGCCATCAAACCTGTCCAACGCAAGAGGATCCATAAAGAATCTGCTTTAAGAGAGAAAATACAAATTCTCGATGTTGTGCATAAAGATGAAAGTTCTGTTTTTGATGGGGTTTGAGTGTACACCCAGGGTGATTTGACCATTGCGGAAATTGTGACAACAGAAGTGTGAAATTTCTGGACCCTTTAAAGATGGAAAAAGCTTTATAAATTGTTTGGTAAGATGTGAACATAAAAAGAATGTCGAAACCCTAAAGAATTCGTTAAAAGTCACCCCCAGAACCGAGCAACACTAACCGGTTCATAGCAAATAAAGTAGTGCTGTGCAGGTTCGAAATCAATAGAGCCTGAAAAATAAACTAAAAACAAATATTGGTTGTATCAACTTTTACTGAGGATGATTAGATTTCAAGCAGAATGAAGGTGATTAAGATTAATGGTTGGCTTCCAGAGCAAGTTCTCGGGTGTCCTGAAATGAGGTTTTCTGGGGCAGATGATGCTGAACAGACAAATATCCTAAAAAATACCAAACAATAGGCTTAAAGAATTCGAAACATAAAAGGGCAGACTCACACTGGTACCCTGTGGTAATGTTGTAGGGCATGCAATAAAGCCTGGTGTCACCTGTCGGGCCAATAAGCCGAGCACCCTCAAAATCAGCGAAAAGCCATCTGTCCATGCGCTGGAATCACAATTAGGCAGCTTAGTTTACCGCCATTGTGTCCAGCGAATGGTTTTAAATTTGGTTCATCCCTGAAGTCAAGAAAAACAGGGAGGAAAATAGTTTTGTCGTTTAAAGTTCTACCAGCAGTGAACCTGCCTATTCTGATATCTACTAGATTTGAATGTGAAATATCATAAGGTAATGATTTTATCTGCCAACAAGATTTCTTTTGTGCAGCCTCTTGATCAGGGTGATGGTTTTATGTGATGGTTTTAAACCTGGATATCTTGCAGTGCTAAAGTCATTCGCCGTGAATGCACAACATATATAAAAAGCTGTAGTGAATGAAGTACAACCGGGTGTCAGAGCATGCTGGAAACCTTTACGGAGAGGAGTTATGAACGACTTTAAAGGCTGTGCTGAAATGAATGAAAGATGTCAGTGGGATAGTAGAGGTCGAAAGGGAGATTTGTCCGTTATGATGGATGAAGAAGTAAAAAAAAAGATGTTTTAACAAATGAAGACCCTAGAGAATCTATTAAATCAGGAATTACAACAAAGACAGACCAATCAAAGAAGTGGAATATGAACAGAGAAATTTTGAACAACGTTTTCAATTACTCATTGTATCAGAAAAAATATACAATCCCTGCAACAGCCTTGCACAAAAACGATTTCCTGTCACGATGTCTCTGAAAGAGGACTTCCTAAGAAAAAAAAATCGACTTTGGCTGCTCCTGACATCCAGAAAGAAACTCCGTAAACTTTTGCTTCTACAGGTTGGGTGTCCCGAGCTCACCTTCTGACGTTTGTGAGGAGATTCCTACCCAGGGTAGTCCTTCAGTACTTGTATGTCCTTCACTTCGCTTCATCTCATGGCGTGGGCGTTGTAACTTCACTGAGATCATCATCATCATCATTATCATCAATTTCAGCAGAAGATCAATGGATCAATATCCTGTGTAATATTTTTTTAAGAGAGAGAGAGAAAGAGTTCATAGTGATCACTTATTTTTCTTAGATTTATGTAATACTGTTTATTATATTAATTATTGTATTGATGTCTCAATATTCAGAATTTAAAGAAAGATTAGGTATCAGATTCGCACGCCTAAAAGGACGTTGAACCAGATCTTGGCATATTATTGGGACAAATATATATAAATATATATGCAAAACAAATTGAAGCTGTTTCAGTGTTAATCTTTTTGTGTTCGAACTTTTACTATTATCTGTAAACCTTCCTTCCTTCAAAAGTCTGTGAGACGAGGAAAGTTTTAAATGCCACTGCAATTGAATCCGTTTAATACTTTGCAAACAATCAAGTTTGTAGACAATTCTATTTCTATCAGTGAGTATCTAATTTAAGCGTTTATCTAGGGGTGAGTTTATAGACCGACAGCATCAGTGAACTCTAAAGTTCGGCTTAAATTATTCTCTCTCTCTCTCTCTCTCTCTCTCTCTCTCTCTCTCTCTCTCTCTCTCTCTCTCTCTCTCTCTGAGTTCCATATCCCAAGGCACATTTCACTCTGTCTTCAGTATGATTAATTATTGTCGATCTCTCTCTCTCTCTCTCTCTCTCTTTGCGTTCGATATCCCAAGGCACATTTCACTCTGTCTTCAGTATGGTTAATTATTCTCTCTCTCTCTCTCTCTCTCTCTCTCTCTCTCTCTCTCTCTCTCTCTCTCTCTCTCTCTCTCTCTCTCTCTCTGAGTTCCATATCCCAAGGCACATTTCAGTGTGTGTTCAGTATGGTTAATTATTGTCTATCTCTCTCTCTCTCTCGCTCTCTCTCTGCGTTCCAAATCCCAAGGCATATTTCAGTCTGTCTTCAGTATGATTAATTATTGTCAATCTCTCTCTCTCTCTCTCTCTCTCTCTCTCTCTCTCTCTCTCTCTCTCTCTCTCTCTCTCTCTCTCTCATCGTACAGAATACTGAAGGATGTCGACTGTTATGATATGATACTGCTGAATGCATTACCTACATGTTTTGTAAGGGAAATGTAAACGGCTTTGGCTGTAATGAAGCAATTAGATTTCGCCTTACTGCACTGTGAACAATTTCAGACCCTTGTTTATTTAGAGCTGTTGGTTACAGGTTTCTGTAGACTAATGGAAAATAGTACCTTGGCTTCTGTTGACATTGTAGGAGTCTTCTCAGAGTTGTAGCATTGTTACTGTCTGAGTTTGGTTTCAATGGTTTTGAGTTCTTGGGTCTATATGTAAATTAGGAGCTGATTCAGTACCTTTCTCTTCACTCTTCACTCACCAAGGATCTGTATTTTTTCGTTACTATAGATAACATTAGTTTAAGCAACTGGCATATATATATATATATATATATATATATATATATATATATATATATATATATATATATATATATATATATATATATATATATATATATATATATATATATATGTGTGTGTGTGTGTATATATATACATATATATATATATATTATACACATATATAAACACACACACATATATATATAACATATATATATATATATATATATATATATATATATATATATATATATATATATATATATATATATATTTTATATATATATATATATATATATATATATATATATATATATATGTATGTATATATACCCCAGTTGCTTAAACTAATGTTATCTATAGTAACGAAAAATACTGATCCTTGGTGAGTGAAGAGTGAAGAGAATTTACATATAGACCCAAGAACTCAAAACCCTTGAAACCAAACTAAGACAGTAACAATTCTATAACTCTGAGAAGACTCTTACAGTGTCAACAGAAGCCAAGGTACTATTTTCCATTAGCCTGCATATATATATATATATATATATATATATATATATATATATATATATATATATATATATATATATATATATATATATATATATATATATAATGTATATATATATATATATATATATATATATATATATATATATATATTTTTTTTTTTTTTTTTTTTTTTTATATAACGTCCACACGAACTGTTAACTTGCTGATATATTTCCAGCTGGTGAAGTCCAGTCCAACGCTTTATCCATTATCTCTGACTTGGTGGTACAGTGGAAAGCTATGGACTCGACTTCTCTTGCCGCTGGTTCAAAGAATGTCGAGAATTTTCCATATGTTTGTTGTTTTTTCTTATTAAGCGTGAGAGTTACGTTGTGAAAAATGTAAATACTCCTGGAGGAATTCCTCAGCATAAGAATCTTTACATATTTGTGGATTTTTCAACCTTACATTTTCGAATTGGTATAGTGTTTTTTTCAATAAAATTTAGAGTAATGCTGTGCCTCTATAATTTATTAGTTATAGTCGTGTCCTTTCCATCCTTTACATTTGACAATTCTTCTCAACACTCCCATTGACACAGGGCTGCATTCTCATCAGATAGCATCTCTCCTTTTGCGTGTTGTATTATAAGGTCCAATTACCCACTGACCTTTCTCTTTAAAAAATGTGGTTACTTAGATGTATTTTGATTTCTCAGCATAAACGGAATTAGGACTTAATGATAAGAAGTCGCGCCCAGCGGAATGTCACTGTACCATCAAGTTGATTTCCCTCACTGAGGGATCCTACCGACTCTGCAAAGCCTCTGATCGTCGCTTTACGAGAGAACAGGAAACCTTAATTAATGCAAATATTAATTCATTTCTTGGGTCACAAAAGATCAAACGAAATGAAAGAGAACTCCCCGGGGCGTTGAATTAAGCTGATGAGGCAGTCGTACAGATGTAGAATGATTCAAATATTTAAACAATTATCAGTTATAAAAAAATTCGGAAATTATGTTTGTACTTTGAAATGTCTTTTTTAATGTCTGTCTGAAATTTAAAACTTTGCCTCAAGCAAGGCTGTACTTCAGTTCACCGTAATGGATTTTTTACAGAGCTATGAGAGTGAATCATTCTGGTTTAAATTTCTTTATTTTTATGGAACCTGAACCCCTTTGAGTCAAATTACTCCCGGCACAGCGTATCTAATCCATAGTGTGATGCAAAGTATGTGGACCAAAATGATTTCATTGGGAGATATTCATCTGAAGCAAATAGATGAAGTTGAAATCTAAACTCATGTGGTGAGAAGTGAAGTTTCCGAGAAAATATCAGCCAAAAAAAACTACATTTGTAAGAAAGCATCAAAACAATCGAAGTAATGAATACGTGGTGCCGGTTAATGATGTTTTTTATAGCTTATTGTTCAGTAGAAATTTTGATTACTGATTCATTACAAGTTGTCACAGTGAGGAATAATCATCTGTTTAAATTTGTATGGCTTCGAGTTCAGCGTGACCTTGCGTTCTTCAATTGCAGATGGAAATAGGAAAACCTCTCGAGGATTATTCAGGCACTTTTTTAAGGATCAGAATAGAATTTATCGATAGCTTATGCATAAAAATCGTAAAATTTTGGTCAAACTCAAGATAGCCGGGGCATTTGAGAAAGTGTTAAACTTCGGATGCACGCATCAGCATTACTGCCAAGACGATTTATAACGCGCCTTCCTTTTATTACAGGTGAGAAAAAAAATGTAAATGCCCGAAATGCTGTGAACAAAAAATCCACGCCATGAATTATGAGCTTTTATTCTCTATGTTTGTTCCTGTGTGGAGATATCTTTGCGTTTCTTTCATGGGATTTTCCGAATGGAATCGTTTTATCATTTCTTTCATAAAACTTCTGTAAGCGTCCTCGGCAAAATTCTTCAGCTTGAAAAAAAATGATGTTTCACCTAATGTGAAATTGACGTATCTTTAAATCTTTAAAGGCATTTTAGAAATAACAAGATTTTTCAACATGAACACGTTAAAAGCATTTATGGCCCGAAGACAGAAACAACAGGGGAAAAGAAGAGAAAGTGAACCGTGAAGAGGAAATAAAAGAAAGTATATTGAAGTAAAACGTTTTGAAGAAAGTGAATAGGGAAATATATGAACAGACCAAGAATGTATAGAACATGCAACTAGTCAAGAACGAAGGATTTCATCTTATCTTTTCAAACTAATTGCTTCAAATGCTGAAGGAAACAGCAGGACGCATGCCCTCCGAAAGTCAAAAGGTGTTTCTCACTAGCAGCAAGTTCTGGTATCTCATGAGGGACCCGCAAATTATAGAAGCGCTGTCGTTATAGGCATGAAAGAGACACAGAAATTAATAATAGGAGGAAAATAATAAAATGAAGATTACTAAGAAAAACTAGCAAGAGCAGAAACATAAACAGCAGCGTAAATAACAAGAGCACCTAATAGTGTGTATACATCGCCATAAAGGGAGCAATACCACCAACAGTAAACACGACGTATAAAGTTTGACCTTGACCGCTGTTCCTTCGTCCAAGTAACGTGCTCTGGAATATTCAGGTGCCGATCTACGCCAATTCTTATTGGCTCTCCTTGTACAAAAGTAACCATTAAACAGTATAGTCCTTGAAATGACTCTAGATATCAGTAATGACATAGTGAGTGAAAGACTAATACTCGTTTTAGAGAGAGAGAGAGAGAGAGAGAGACTCACATTCATTCACCATTCAACTTTTTCCCCTATCCACTTACTCAACCAGCTCTCCATCCTTTTTTATATTGGTAAAATTTTCTACTGCTAAAATTTATGTAGTTATGTAACTGCAACAAAACGCCACCTGTGTGACAGTAATGCCGCATTTGTTGGACCTGAAGTTCTTATCTCTATACTTAATTCCAAGTGACTCATCGCTGTGGGACGATAACGATGATTTTTACACATTTTGATTGGTATTACATCCACACACTTTCACTTGATATATATAGTAGATATAACTAACAATTAATATAATAAGTATAACTGACAATTAATTAAGAGAATTCAGCTTCATTTCTCAAGCTACATCTTGTGCCGTTTCCTATCTCTTTGCACCCATCCTTCGATAAAAATATTAATTAAACAGCCGTGGAGGATAAAATGCTCTTGACTCAGGTCCAGTTTTTATATCAAACCAAACTCTTTTACTTCTAAATTATTCAAACACATACTTCATGTTCACCATAAAAGTGATTATTGTTCTTTTTAAAAAAAAAAAGTATCACCTGCCCTTTAATCCTCAAATACCATCCCTCCTCCCTTCCCCTATCCACTCGCCACTCCACATTGCAGTAATGTGTCATTAACTTTTGATAGTTCCCTGTATGCCACATGTAACTGTTCCCTTTTACCTTAGACTTTGCGCCAAAAGAAATGTTTCATAACAAACAACTAATCTACGCAACCTCTTCCTTCTCTAAACTCACTATGTTCTCCTTTCTTTCTGTTTTCTATCTTGCTTTCTCAATTAAACTCCAATTCTAAACCTTTCCTGGTAAGCTCATCAATGTTTTGCTCCCATCATCTAACGATTACCTCTGTCACCTTATCTTTAAATACAAGAACGAGCATACCGTCCTCCAAGGATACCGTGCACACCTTCAGTCTGTCCTAATTTGAATCGTGTTATCTCCAGGCGCCTTCCCATTCTTAATCCTCTTACATCGTCAGTAAGGAATCACTTCCACAAACATTATTACTTTTGCATAATTAATCTGAAGATCCATTTGCTCATTAACCTTTCTCTATACATGTACTTCCGTGATATGCGTTTTTCCCTCGAGTATTTGCTGAGGTTACGCCTAATTTTCAACATCCCCACCTTATTTGGCCCATGTTGGCCTTTAGTACTCCATTCCTGCTCTTGTATACCAATAAGTATTGACTTATAACATGTAAATACGCTTCAAATCTCCATTTTTTTTATTCACTATCCTGATTTCATACTACCAAATAATGAAGAAATAGATTAAGAGAGAAAGTGGGAAAGATGTTTATGTATGTACAGAGAGAGAGAGAGAGAGAGAGAGAAAACGATTAAAAAAAAGGGGCTGCTTCATCATGTTCCCGGCAGACCTTTCGAAAACTCCATTTCCTTCTTAAAGCGGCAAGGTTTATCGGCACCAGTTCCTCCATTTCCTTAATGCTTTTTCTGTTCCTTCTGCTGATGTGATTCCTGCATCTGTCCTTGAAATTCTTTTCTGTTTGTTAACAAAATGTGAGGCCGACCCGCGTTTATGTAGGAAAATGTATATGTATAACATTTCCTTGGTGAACTTGAGAGAAGTAGATATTGAAATGGATATGTAGATAATGTCTAGCATTAAACTATCTACCTCAAACTCTAAAGCTCTGAGAAACCATGACCTCACATTATCCTTTTTCTTTGATTGTTGGAGAAAATGTGAACAGTGTTTCCCAAGTCATGAGGATGTATTAATTCAACTGAGTGGTTGTCGACAGACCCTTGATTATATCATCGGAATGCATAACTGCTAATTCATTCCTGTGTCATACCTATAACCCTTTACAAAACAAAAGCTGTTTGAGTTATTTCTAATCGAAAAATTGACTATAAACTTCAAAATCCTCTTACAGAATAATCATTGAAATCAAGTGATATGTTGTCAAAGAGAAAACTGCGTTTTTTTAATGGATAAAAAATGAAGAATTAATATGAATAATAAAAATCCCAACAAAACAACATTTTACACCAATGTTTCTCACGGAATTTTCCTGTAGGGTTTATGAAATTTACCCAACAGCTTTCTGCCACTGTGTATGTCGTGAAAGTCCGGGAAACTGCCTCATGCCTTAAATTTTAATGCAAACTCAGAAGAAGATATTTAGTGGCTGCCGTGCTATACATACATACATATACATGTAGTATACTTGAGAATAAGGGTACTATAGTGAACTTGGTTAGTGAAACCAAAGATTAAGACTAAGGCATACAGGAATGGGAAAACGAAGAGTGACTGTGTCCGGTGTAAAGGAGTCAGTAAGTAGCTGTGGAGATTTCCATAAAGCTGTGCGCACTTGTCAAAGAGTACAAATGTGGTAGAATAATACGAACAGTAAGCAGTCTTAAGAAACAATATATATGGTAGAAACAAAAAAGATTCTTAGCTTTTCTCTCTCTCTCCCCTTGTCTACGCTTGGAATACGAAAAGGGTAATTGCGACTGTTGATCTAAAAGGGTTGGAATTTCTAAATACAGTGCTTCGGAGGGAGACTTCATTAGAATAATTATGTTAATGAGATGAAATCAATAAGGAACACTCTGTTAGATTTTGTGTTAGTACAGAATAAACAGATTAGTTGATGAATGTAGTTTTAAGAAGAGAAGTGTCTGTACATTTAGTCAAATGAGTTTGATGTGGAATAAAGGGAAGCAACTAGAGAAAAAAAAGTAGGAAAGGAGACGGAACGAGGATACAAAAAAGGAGGACTTTCAGAAGTTAACAAAAATGGTCCGTGGGCAGTACAGAGCCTTTGTGCGTATCATCAGTTTGGACGGGAAATTAAAGAAACTGGTTTTTTGGACACAGAAGTGAGGAAAAGTTTTTTGTTAATGTTAACGAGAGATTTCTTGAGAAACGGAAGATATTTGAAAAGGAAGAAATGCCAAAAGAGGCTTTGTCAACCGGAGGACTTTAAGATGAAAATTGAAGATGGCAAGATGCTTTCTGAAAAATACACAGTTTTCCTTAAATACCAAAGTACAGAGATACGATTTGAGGACGCGCTGTACCGGTAATACTTTGGTGAAATAAATTACAAGATAACAAGACGAAAGGGAGTGGTTGTTAGGAGTGTGCAGACTGAGTTACTATATTGGTATAAAGTTAGCGTCAGTATTATGGGTTATGTTTCCGTAGCTTTGTGAACAATTAAAAAAGTATGGAAAGAGTAAATGACTCTTGCTTTTTGATGGTACAGCGTTGGTTGGAAATATTTAATTGAATTTAGGAATTTCAGATCTAATCGCAGTTTTCCATAATGATCAGGTATAGTAAAATCTAATATAACTTCCATGTTTACAAATGTCTGTAGATGAGACGCTAAATATAGCCACCGTCCAGTAGTAAACTATTGATGAAAATGTAAGAAGGTCAGGTTAGAATTCTGTAATGATTCTGCTTAACCTGCCGAAGCAGAATGCCATTATTCATCTTGAAGACTTTTCCCACTGGGTCCTTTTGGCAAATACGTTTTTTGTCTCTACGAAAATATTTGATGGGATGGGTACCCTAATGAGTTTAAATCATAATCATTCATAGTCTTGAAATGCGAATCACCCTTTTCAGCCATATATAAATATCTAACATCCAAACATTTATTTTATATATCCAGACTTAATAAAAAAAAATCGGAGGTAAAGGAAATAACCTGTGACTTTCACCTTTCTCACTTTTAGAACTACTTATACCAGTGATGCCACGGGTTTTCATAGTTATTTATTAAATAAATAACATTACAAGGTCTGTATGGAATTTTCTCAGTATCATTCAATGAATATGTTATTTAAACGTTCCGGGAAAAACTGGCACAAACCCGAAGAATTGTACACATATTCTAACATTCTTGTAAAATTATTAATAGTTCTAGTTGCATAAAAACGGAACCGACTTCATTATTAAAGATGAAATTTGACTAGAAAGAATTTAAACAAGATTTTATAACTATATGAAAAAACACAAGTCAATTTGGAAGTCAAAATTGTTAAAATTTTGTTCCCCTAAAGATCTGAGAAAGTATAACAGTCAGAGGCCTTTGACCTTCGGAAATTCGTTAGTGTGCGTTAAAAATAGTTACAGTTAATCCTGAAAATATATTTGTCAAGGTCACATATCAGTCTTTTATTATTCTCTGACGTTCAGTAAGCGTGTTTTTTTTCCTTGCGTAAAAACAAATGGATTCAGAATTAATCTTTTTATTAAGAAATTTACTTTACGTCAGATTTAATAGGTAATTATGCCTATAAGCCTTAGTTAGTTAAGTTAAAAACTGAATTTTAGCGGTGGAAAGTTTTGCATCATGAACATCTCTGATGCCTAACGAAATTCTTTTGAATATTCAGAAATGTTTCATAATAGAAATATAAATATATTACTGGAGACAGATATTTTTTAATTCATGTATTTGCCAATAATGTTTCATATATTAGCACTTTTTGACAGGATAGACTTGTAGTTAAACAAAGACAAAGAAAATGCATCCGTTTCCAGTGAACGTTTTTAGAATTATATGTTAAAGATTCTGTCCTATTTTTTGTGACTCATTCCCCAGTGTTATGGGCCAGCAAGCTATGCACTCAGGAAAAAGCATAAACTCGGTCATAAATATGAAAAATATATTATGTTGGAGTATCAGGAATAAACAAAAATCGTCTATGCTAGAAAATGTACATATTGACGCTAAGGTCATTTAGATTGACTAACCACATCATTTCTACAAGAAAATTAAACTTTTGAAGGTCAGTATGGCACGTCTGAAAATGGCCGCCATATTGGATTTCCTGATAGCCAAAGAGACAGATTTGACAAATAGCTCAAAGCCTTTGTCGGTAGTATTGGTTGTTCGTCAGAGGATAAAGAGTTGTAATTTAGATATTATTATTATTATTATTATTATTATTATTATTATTATTATTATTATTATTATTATTATTATTATTATTATTTTAATGCCAAAAACACAATAGTGAATCTTACTTTATGTTAGCCAATTACAGATGGTATTCTTCATCATTTTCCTCTCAGTATTTACACCACTTGGTTTCGCCAACTTCCGAAGGATGCTCCCCCATCAGCAGTTCCTTTCAGAATTCCTCGCCATTAGCTAGTTTTTCTTCATAACAGGAAACTAGAAAGAATGAGTCGCCCCATTACATCCTATTGTGCAGATCCCCTGCGATGGATAGTGTCATATATCTGGCGTTATTGTTAGATTTATTTAGCTAATTTTCTAGCTATACACTCCAGTTGGGTCGCTAACGGCACCGAGTAATAGGATAAACTCACCACTAGAGAGAGAGAGAGAGAGAGAGAGAGAGAGAGAGAGAGAGAGAGAGAGAAGAAAGAGAGAAAGAGAGAGAGACTGCAAGCAGTTGTTTCGAAATGCGTTCCCTGGCTATCACGGAACAAGTGAGAAATGAGAAAAATTTAATTGCCATGTGAGAGAGGAAAAAAAAGATGTTAACAATAATAGGAGAATTATGCCTAGTATCAGATGTAATAGCCAAGTAAACTAGCACAAGAAAGAAATGTTGCAGATCCAGTAAGAGAAGGAAACACTAAAAAGCAGAACCTTATGTATAGAAATGAAAAGATGGAGAGGTAGAGAGATTGAAATTAAATATTTGATAGCCAATGAATAACAACACATAGGAGGTTTTTCCTTTAAATGTAATTTGTTACACTGTATTCTGTTATCTTATTTTTACTTCATTTTATTTGAATAAAGTTAATGTATTCAAGGGGTGACAGAGGATTTTGAAGCCTACGAACTCGGAACAAAATTTTCACTAAAACTTGTGATTCAATAGAATGAAGTACTTTCTGTTTTACTCTTTACATGTCCCTTATTTTATTTCATTCCACTTTTAATTTCTAAGTTTAATGACCAGTGATATTAATGCAAATGAGGCGTCGCGCTCTCACACAGCAACAGTAAAATCATTCTGGAATCGAGGCTAAACTAAATTTCACCAAAAGCCGAAACAACAAAGTTGTTGCGTAATCCTTTTATCAGTTCGGCTAAATCAAATTGCGTTAATTCCCTGGAGTCAGATCTGGCCTTTTACTTGCTTGGAAACTGCGATGTGGAGTATTCTTTGTGGAATTGTCTAATGATGTTTGCTGATAAAGTTACAGCTACTAAAATCATTACTATAGTTTTTTTGTATTGGCAACAGAAGGTCTCGAAGTTTGAATAAAACGTTGTGTGTGTGTGTGTGGTTATGTATATATGTGTGTATATATATATATATATATATATATATATATATATATATATATATATATATATATATATATATATATATATATAAATATATATATACATTTATATATATATGTATAATTTTCTCACGTGATATCTATAAATGCTGAACTGATAAATGTGAGAATTGAGACTCAGGTCTCAAGCCGGATTTAAAGTCATTAGTTCTCTTATTTCATTGTCAGTTACGTATTTTATAGATGTATATACTGTATATATATGTATGTCTATATATATGTGTGTGTATATATATAAATATATATTTAATATATATATATATACATATATACAGTATATATATTTATATTTCATATATGACCATATGAATCCACACACTCTTCCTTATCTGAACCCTGTGGTTCCCCTTTCAGTCTGTGGGAGTTCGCTGCTCTTTTCACCATTTTCATTCATGTTTTCGTTGCAAGCTATTTCTACCTCTTCCTCTTTTAGAATATCTATGTGTAACGTTAGCAGAAACAAGCGTTATCTGCCACTCCATAATTCTGGTTTTGGTTTATGTATGCAGCTGGCTTTGGTACCCCTTTCCTTTCAGGTTTTAATCCCTAAAACT
Source organism: Macrobrachium rosenbergii (assembly GCF_040412425.1). NCBI lineage: Eukaryota > Metazoa > Arthropoda > Malacostraca > Decapoda > Palaemonidae > Macrobrachium > Macrobrachium rosenbergii. Next base: position 67,471,206 of record NC_089744.1, on the reverse strand, counting down.
CATAAACTAATGACATTGTATCAAAAGCACTTCCACCCAAAACTCAAAAGTATAATTTCACTGAATGTATCGGGATTTGTAGGATACATACCTTCTTGTTCCGTTGTCTCTCATGAAGTGATTAATGTCCTTAGCGCCGCACGCACCTGACTCCTCAGTCTCTTTTTATACTCTTACGAAGGTGTGACTGGATGCCCGACTCGTGATGTGCAGCCATTCCCCCTTCCTCAACTATAGTAAGGCCACAGTATCGCCATCACTCAAATACTGTTAATCATTCCCCGGGAATGGTGTCACAGTAGTGACATTTAGCGCACCTTCTAGCAGTCACATAGGGCTGCCACCCCACCAGGGCCTACCAATATACTCCCAGGCCTATTTGGGACCCCACCCCATGCATGTTCCTCAGCCTGTGACCCTTATGGAAGGCTTACAACAGTACACCAGACGTTTATTGGGATGGATTATAATCCAGCAACTCATCGATTCAAGTCAGCACTTCAAGGTCAACATTTTATGTCTGTGCTGTATTCAGTTTGATCTTACACCTGCATCTCGCATTAAGAGTTACTAGGTAGAGAGTAGATAATCTGGAAGCTACGTTCATAGATGATAGATAGGTTATCCCGAGTACACTTGGAGAAGTACAGCTACCTTAGGGCTGCATTTGGTCTCTCGCCCTTCCCGGAGTAATAAGTCTCTTGTTTTTAATATTTTTTCGTGAATATACTATTTTTGTAATGAAAGAATGCAAGTTCTTGTTAACATTTTCAACTCTGCCATATTCTCAATGCCATATTCTCAAAGCCTGGACAATTGAGAGAAGTGTTTCAGAAGAATCTAAGTAAAAGAGAGCACTGAAATTCTGCAAAATATATTGAATAATAATAAGGAGTAAAACCGAGCAAGAAAGAATAAATAGTTTCAGCCTAGTTGCTGTTCCACATTAAGTTGCTGTGTTGATGCTGTTATACCCAATTCCGCTTGATATTTGCAGTAATTAGTCTGTGCCTGGGAAAAGACAATCATAGTGCCGGACGACCAAGTTCCCTACGGCCAGGAGCGGGTCAGAGTTTTTGGAACTCGGGAGCTGAACCTTGCGTAGTGTAATCAGTTTGCCCACAATCCTATTGCACATTTTCCTTTTTAATACTATCCCCCATGATTCTCACAGTCACGTTTATCACCTTTACCCTTATGTAAATTAATATTTCTTCTTTCAACCATTCCCTTGGAACCTTTGCGTGTGTATGTGTGCTTATATGAAAAAATTACTCTTATTTATTTATTTATTACTTGAGATTTATTTATGACTGTTTTCATTTTTCTGATTTGTGTGGGCAAAGGAAAGTACATATTTAGTATACGTGTGAAATTTCTCTTCATTAAAAATTTTACCTGCTTTTCCCAATTCTGTTGAGACTGAGTTATTTTAGGTTTTCTATAGTACTTCATGCCTCTAGATTGAAATGATGTTCTGGTTTTATAACAGTAAGCTCTTATCACCTAAAGTAAATTACCACTACTCTTATTTTACGTAGTTTGATTAATATGTAAAGTTTGTTATGGCAAACGTGCATTTATCAGAAGGTTGCTTTTATACTACAACCATACCTTTCGATTGTTTATCCTAAGACATTTTGGAATTTGTTTTCCAGTGAGATGATACATATGTAACGCTTTAGATTATACCTAAAATAATTAAAGGAAACAAAACCCATCTTTGGAAAAAAAAAACTCGTCACCTACAATTCTCAGCAAGCCATTCCTTTACGTAATGCAAACACAGGAGAAAAGTAGCGCCCCTCGTTAGTCCTTACCTCCAGCACCCTATTCTCATAAAGCGCCTTAAGATATGGAAGTCGTAGATATGAGCTCCGACTCCCGTTGGCATTTAAAGTGGCGTGTATCATCCACGAGCACGAAGGGAGAAGAAATGGCTGCTTCTTAACTGAAGGAGTTCTGAATGATTTAGGAGGATAAAAATGAAAGATCTATGACGGAAGAAAGCGAAAAGTTCGTCCCGGCGACGGATTTATATCCTGAGAAGTTTCGCAACGGAAGAATGGAGCCGATTAATTCACAACTTTCATTTAGCGGGACCCAGCCCAGATCCCGATTTCTTTCAGAGGTCCCTATTACCTCCTTGTCCCCTTTTTAATCATTCTTAAACTGGCTTCTTTTAAAATCTTTTATTTTAATTTTCTGTGAAAGAAAACTATTGTGCCGGCTTTGTCTGTCCGTCCGCACTTTATTCTGTCCGCACTTTTTCCTGTCCGCCCTCAGATCTTAAAAACTACTGAGAATCTTAAAAACTACTGAGGCTAGAGGGCTGCAAATTGGTATGTTGATCATCCACCCTCCAATCATCACACATACCAGATTGCAGCCCTCTAGCCTCAGTAGCTTTTATATTACTTAAGGTTAAAATTAGCCTTAATCGTGCTTCTGGCAACGATCGAGGATAGGTCACCACCGGGCTCATACAGCATTATACCAAGACCACCGAAAGATAGATCTGTTTTTGGTGGCCTTGATTATACGCTGTACGGAAAACTCGATTGCGCCGAAGAAACTTTGCCGCATTTTTAACTTGTTTTCTATTGCGCATAATCACTGAATTTGAACCATTTTGTTACGATCTTCAGACTCCTCGCAAAATTTGTTAAACATTTTCTTACCAAATTGGGAAATATTCAGAATTAATTAGATGATGATTATAAAATCAGGACGGATTTCCAGCAGCATGAAGTCAGTAAATAAAAGATATGAATTTAACCCAGAACTTCATCGGTGATTAATGAGAGCGAATTATTCACAAATAATGAATAATGTTAGATCGATCCAATCTGTCTACATTTCAGCAATTAGTTTATAAATTCGTTGTTCATATAGCATATTTCTTTTACACAAATAATAACACATCTGAAATAGCTAACAGTGTGTCGAGCTGTGGGGAAATGACGAAAATTGTTATCAGTGATGATGAATAACAAATAGCTGGAATAAAATAAAAGTGGTAAATTATTCGCAGTCTTGAGTGCGCTGTACGCATGTATGTACAGTATGTATGTTTTTGAAATATGTTATTTTTGTGAATGTGTATATGTTAGTATATATACGTCTGTGTGTGTCGGTGTGGGCGTGAGTGTGGGTTTGGATTTGGGTTAGTGTGTATACAGTGATACCATGGCTTTTAGATGCCAAGAAAGAAACTGTGCCATTATAATAAAAACCCCATTTCGCTAATAATTCATCTATGTAAAAGGCAGTTCTGCCTGAGCTTCAAAATGCGGTGGTCCGGAGTTCAGACCCGGTTAGGACATGTTAAATTTCCTTTTTAACTAGATGTGGTGGATTTGATGGAGCCCTTGGGTCTGCCTGCTGAGCCATCAGCAGATTAGTGGATTGTCCGCTCTTGTCCTCCTCTGTCCGCTGCTGAGTCCTGGTTTGAGTGGGATATCGGGGGGCGGTGAGGCAAAAGGGGTGGTTGGGGGGGCGACAGGGTGGCATTAGATTTGATTTTAAGCAATTAAAAGCAAAAAAAAAACACACAGACTTAAAATTACCGAACGTGGGGATCTACGACTTCTTAGTGAGTTCCAGATTGGAGAAACCGATATCCCTAGGATATTGTCCGACCAAGTTTACTAAATTAAGTATTGTTTGGAAATACATCTTCGTTTAATATTGTTGTTTTCCAAACCGTCCCCCACCAAAAAAAATAATAATACCTCTCTGGTCCGCCAGCTGAGTCCTGCTCTAGACCTTTAAAATTTAATTTTACATCTCTTACTTTCTAATATAACGACGCTATTCTCGGAAATCATGCATATTATCTGACATTTACTATCAAGTTTTTACTCCTCCCACCAGAAATCATGTAAGTCGATTTGTCTCAAGAACCGCCCCCGCCCCCGGCCATTGCTAGTCGTTGTGCAAGCTTCCCTTGCGAGCCTGAAAGAATTTATATTCTCTCTCCTTCTCAGTTGTATCCTGGTGCTTGTAAAAAAAATTGTTAGTAATTAAGGTGTAAACAGTAACTTCTTACTCATAATCCATGTTCAGTCAAGCCCACGACCTGTAAAAATTGTGGAAAAGGTTAGTGCAATAAAAAGGAAACACGTAATTATTACTTTCAGTATGGAAAAAATCCGATAAATAGATGATTTTCTCGGTTTCTTATGTAACGGAAATCCAGAGTAGCTTAACAAGATTAAGCTGAATTATTTTAGTAATGCTGATTCTTCTTCCTTCTCTTCTTTGGTTTTCCAATGGGTCTTTTTTCTTGTGGTTTCTAATCTAGATATCTCTTAGTCAATAAAATCTTGTTACACCTTCAGTCAATCTGCTTCTTTTAACCGGATACTAGTCACTGATGTTAGTGTGCAGTGTTCATAGCCATCTTCCTGTATTGCATATGTTGTTTTATAACCTTAAAAAGATGTGTAATTATTTTTCAGTAGTGGATGTAAGATGCAGAGATTATTATCAAATATATGAATTCTGTGAAAAGTTTAGAATCATTTTCATCAGTGAAGGAAGGCTCTCTTTCATGGGCTGATCTTAGAACAAAGAACGCTGATGGAATGCTTTCTTGCCTGTCCCCGGATTTGACTCAAAACAGTCATCGTTTTCAACACAGCACTTCGCTCTGTTTTTAATATCTTGGCAGGTGGTATAGATTGCTCCCTGTCTTTCTCTGGAATTTCATAATACTCATCATTCATCGCATCCCATATTAAAGGACTGGGTACACCGTCAAATACTTTTCTAAGACCAGAAATGCAATATGCCTGCCCCCATTCCATTCCTGACTCTTTTTCAACGGTTATTGAATTAAAAATATTATTTCATGCATGTGTTCCGCAGAATCGTAAAAGGACGTATTTTAGAGAGAGAAGGCGAAAATTAATTGGCTGTTTTTCCCTTACTGGAAAAGACGTTTAAACTCGGTGCCTGTTCACATTTAAAGCGAAATAGTTAACAGTAAGCTACTTAGAATTAAACAAGAATTCATTCCCTCTCATTATCCACAAACTATTCACTTATTATCGTCAAGAATAGATATTAATGATATGATAACAATGAGTCTCTTTGATAACTTAAGGTAAATAAATAAAAAGAGAGAGGGGGGAAAAAATTTCCCAAACAATAATAGTTGTTCCAAAAGCTCATTTTGACGATAAGTTTCCTGGACCACAAAGGCACGGGATGAAGCTGTCAATTACGAGTAAAGTTTATAACATTTGGTTTTGTATCTGAGTGACTGGCTTGACAGCCAGTCTCTTTTGTATTTTTTCTTCCATAATTCAAGTTTTTTTTCTCTCCTAACATTTTTGCGTTCTGTATTTGACTCAGAATCACTAACGTAAAATTGGGTATACACACACACACACACACACACACACACACACACACATATATATATATATATATATATATATATATATAAATTTTTATATATATATTAATATATATATATATATGTGTGTGTGTGTGTGTGTAAAGAAAATTTTTTAATAATTCAGTCTGAAAGTTTGAATAAAGACAGAAGAACATGAAAGTTCTTTTTAGCATACATACTTACATGCAGTACATACATACATATGTGTATATATATATATATATATATATATATATATATATATATATATATATATATATATATATATATATATATATTTACGTGTACATATATATATATATATATATATATATATATATATATATATATATATATATATATATATATATATATACACATATGTATGTATGTACTGCATGTACGTATGTATGCTAAAAAGAACTTTCATGTTCTGTCAACACTTCCTTTATTCAAACTTTCAGACCGAATTAAATAACAAAATTTTCAATCCTAAACTTGTATAGCACACTTTCAATAATATTAATAACTTTCCTCTAATCCTTCTCATGAACTAGTCAATATAAAAATCATGAAGCTATGTTAAGTAGCAGTAGGAATGAGAAAGATAGCTTAAGTGGTTTCCCTAAGTCTAGTAAGGCAATAAGGAATAGATTAGTTAGGAGTAGCACGATAGAAATTGGCTACAAATGTCAAAGTGTGCAGCCAGTGGTATGATGGGAAAATGGTAGAATTCTGGAAGGCAGGACAGAGGAACTTGAAGGAGCTTCTAGGTTAAGTAAATTTTATATTGTTGTCACAACCCACACGTTACAGAGTAGTAAAGTTTAAACAGTCAGCTATGGTTTATCAGAATACATATGAATTATGTAGCACAGTAAAAGTACACTCATATCTCACAATAACACTTCATAAATAACAGCGAAAAGAATTTGAGGAAAATTCTGTCCCCAGTGAGTACTTTCGCCTCTCGTTCTCCCCCTCATAAGTTTCACTTTTGGTGACTAACGGTGGTGCACTTAACACATTCGTGTATGCATTATTGAGAACCACCCCTCTTGATTATCTGGATGGCGACGATACGGCTCCCACCCAAAGTGACCTGGTGCTTAGATAACTTCCTAAGGATCCGATTATTCACTTTTTTAGACTCATCTGTCAGCGTATAAAATTTCGGTTTTACGTGAACAACCAAACTCGTTTTCAAATCTTCCCTTCGACGCGTAGTGAAATTATACTCAATTCACTGAAACCTTGCTTCATCATACTTGACTGCAGCCAAGTCGTCTGCAACCCTTTTTCTATTGAAAACTTGCCTCCAAATGCAACCCTCTTTTGAATGCCTTCCTACTTCCCCTCTTGCCTTTTCATTACTCACACAGTGAACACAAAATCCGAAAACAAATTCAAATCATTCCCCAGTATTTCCCATCGGTCTACGACTTATATGTTCTTCACTATGTTGATTTTACTGGTTCCCTTTCTTTGGGTTGTTGAAAATAATGACAGTGACGTTTAGCCACATTCAAATGAAGGCTTGTAGACCTCTTAAACAAGTTACGCTAACGGTGAAAAAAAAAAGTAGTGACATTTGAGAAAACTTTTTTTCTGGCAGAAAATTAATTTATTTTGACTTCGATAGGCGCAAAATAAATTTCTTATTAAATCATACCTAACCAGTTCGAATTTGAAGTGCATTATGGATGACAATGAAGAAGAACCAGCATTACAGTTGGTGTTCATATATTTTTTTTAAATGACAGATGCAGATTTACGTATAGTATTCTCTTTTTTTAGATGAAAACTTTATGTTCGGTAATAGTAAAAATGTAAAATTTGTTTTTGCTGCACGTCTTTTTCAAAAAAGATTTAGATTCTTTCTATTGTGTACTTGCAGTTGAAGAATTGCTCAACCAGTTTCATCGTGAGTTTGATTTTCTTTGCCATACCCCGTCATAGACTCTTATTTGAATTATATAAGATTTTGTTTAAATTCTCCCAGAATTTCTCAGGTTGTCGCATACACTCCGTGATATTATCTTCATCGCTATTCAAGTCAGAATCTTTTACATTTTCAGTCGTTCCAATTTTGATGTTCTTGAGGGACTGTAATTTAATTAATAAAATATAAAAATTAAGTAAATAATAAAAGCATGAAAACCCTTTTAACATTTGTTGAATTTAAAAAAAAGGGCAAAATTTTAAAATGTTGTTTAATTTATATTCTGAATTTTAATATACCTTTTTAGTATGTATGTAAGGAAGTCTGAGTAACTGTATTTATTGTATGTATGTGTTTCAGCATGAGAGGATGTGCCTATATGCAGTTCTTAATTTCATTTTAATTCAATCATCATTGTACCGAATGATCTATTGGGTCCTAGCGCTTGGCCTCAATCCTGGATCTAGTATTTTAATCAAATCCTTCGGCCAGCCCTATGACAGCTGAAAGTCAGCTCAGTGGTCTGGTTAAACTACACTAATAATAATAATAATCGAGAACTACTTTTCACGATTTCCTTATGCCTCCTATGCTTCCTATAATACTTTACTTACTTCTGCGAGAAGTCATCCTTCGATGCCAAAAAAAAAAAATCCAGCTACTTGTAATTTTTATTGCGATTCCAAAATGTTTTAAAGTCTGACAGATATAAATCGTATGTTATTTGAACTAAAGATGCTGAAGCTTTAAGAAACTTACATTGGTTCTGTATATCGAACACAATGCTGAGATCTGGTCGATGCCTTTACTTTAGAATCCTCGTCAAAATACATAATTATCTTAGGTGTTATGGTCTTTAGAATTGATGGATCATGTTTGAATGACGTAGAATTAACTCTCTCTCTCTCTCTCTCTCTCTCTCTCTCTCTCTCTCTCTCTCTCTCTCTCTCTCTCTCTCTCTCTCTGTGCAATGTTGCAATATTTTATTCTCAATTACAATATCTACTGAATACATAGAAGATGACCCTTTGTCCTCTGGATACCAAAACGGAAAACGTCGAGGGAAAGCGTAGGAGAATGTTATGGGTTGTATATGCAAAACTGCTGCTGTCGCTTCCGGTCTGATGGGTACTTAGGAAAGCATTTCCTGGGCCAGCCTTCGCTTCTTACTGCTTTTTTTATTACATACGTACATGTATATATTCTTCATCTACATATACATAACATTATATATATATATATATATATATATATATATATATATATATATATATATATATATATATATGTGTGTGTGTGTGTGTGTGTGTGTGTAATATATATATATATATATATATATATATATATATATATATATATATATATATATATATATATATATATATATATATATATATATGTATATATATATATATATACTGTACATATATGTGTATATACTGTGTAAGTTTTCTTAGCTTAAACGTTGCTGTTCCCTCCATGCGATGTTCCTCAGTAGATGTGCTTTTATTTTATTTTCTCGTCGTATTTTTCATTTTGGTTGCACTCATTTTTCCTATTCTGGTAAGAACGTTTTAGCTAATGTTATGTGAACAGTTTTAATTGGGAGTGTACGTGCTTTCATTTTCATGGGTAACTGCGCTTAATACTTTCATTCTCATCAATTATTACGCTTATTACCTCCATTCTCAACAATTATTGCGCTTAATCCTTTCATTCTCAACAATTATTGCGCTTAATCCTTTCATTCTCATCAATTATTGAGCTTAATCCTTTCATTCTCATCAATTATTGCACCTAATCCTTTTATTCTCATCAGTTATTGTGCTTAATCCTTTCATTCTCATCAATTATTGCTGTTACTCCTTTCATTCTCATCAATTATTGCACTTAATCCTTTCATTCTCATCAATTTTTGTGCCTAATCCTTTCATTCTCATCAGTTATTGTGCTTAATCCTTTCATTCTCATCAATTATTGCTCTTAATCCTTTCATTCTCATCAATTATTGCACTTAATCCTTTTATTCTCATCAATTTTTGCGCTTAACCCTTTCATTCTCTTCAGTTATTGCACTTAATCCTTTCATTCTCATCAGTTATTCCAAACGTTTTATGTTTTCTTTTCTTATGTCCTTCGTATAATGCAAGTTCTGCCATTTTCTGATTTCAAAGTGACATCACATTTTAATCTTGTGCGTACACAGTTATTTGCAACTGAATTTGACTCATAATTTCCATGAAAATGTGGATTTATTCAGGTGCATTGACATTACAAATGTCAATTAAAACTACTCTCTGGTGAAGCACAGGAAACACTGGTTTAAAACAGATCTCGTTATTAATCATCATATGAGTCGTGACTTTCATTAAGCACTGGCTTCTTTTTTTTTTCAAAGTTTGATGAAAACATTAACGATGAATATTCACCACTAAATCTTTTCTGTTTTAGCTAAAACCTTGTGCTGGAAGAACTGCAGAGAAAGCATCATTACTTTTTCTACCTATCTCTTGAGTAATATTTTTGTTCTTTATACATGTACAGTTGACAGTTCGTAATCGGTCTGTTATATTCCAAACAAACATTAATTTAATATTGGCTGCTCTTCCCTGCGACTGGCCTTTGGGCCCAACCTCTACATACCATTCCAATATTGGCTGCTCTTGAAAAACAATTTATGTAACCGCTTCCTACGCTTTTATGATACTTATGTAGGTAGTTTTTGCCTTATAATTTACACACTGTACATAAAAGGAGTCATACCATTATGAAAAACGCCGGTGTAATTCATTTAAATCCTTCACTAGCTGTCAGTATTATTCTCATTGACATTATATATTATAAGACTCGTAGAGGGCTTTAGTAGCTGCTGACTTATTTTCATATCAAAACTAAAATGCCGCCTTTTTCTCACAAAAATAACAAGGCAGAAAGCATGGCCCATGATAAAGCAATGGCGAAAGTGCCCAGCATTATGCTCCGAAACAAAGAGGACATTTGTTAGAAGAAGATGGACGCTGTTCTTATGACATATTACTTTTATTCCGTTATATTCTTAAGGAACAATGACCATGCGTTGAACAAAAGCTCTCATTATTTAAAGATGACATTCTGCCCTGAAAGAAGGTAAAGGGGGAGGGATTCACGTAAGGTTCCGAGAATGTGAATAAAAACTCTTCTTCATGAGCTCTCGACGAGGTGGCTGGGTCAGTTCACAAGAAAACGTTCTTTGAGGCTGTTTTAGTTTACAAACTGCATATTTACAGGTACAGTTCTTTGAAAGATAAAATATATTATGCGTAATATGCACCGCCATGCGCTGAGAGAACTTAATCGACTTGGTGTCAGTGCGCATGCGTGTGGAAAGACAGTAACCCTAATATTATTATTATTATTATTATTATTATTATTATTATTATTATTATTATTATTATTCAGATGATAAACTCTTATTCATATGGAACAAGCCTACAGGTGCCATTAATTTGCAATTCAAGCTTCCATAGATATAGTGTTTATTTGAAAGAAGTTACTGAAGATAGTTGGAAACACAGAAAGAAGAGATCAGTTATTAGAAAGAAAAAAATAAATTGATAAATGAATAGATGAACATATAAATAAATTAGTAAAATTCAAGATGAATGGTTTTAGGGTAGCAATGCAATGATCTTCGCAATTACAACTTAAGGGAACTGTTTACTTCCACAATAGACATATGCCGCTAATTATTCTTATGGAAATTATTGACTGTTCCCAAATAACAACCTTTCAGTCAAGTTTTGTTCAATCTGTGTATCTATTTTGCATGGTCATCCCGAGTCACATTTAGTTGTCTTTTGCCTAGATTTGAGCGGACAGCCAAAGTTTTCAAACTTTGGGCTGTGTCATAGCCTATGTGCCATGCCTTTTCTCGGGTCAAGGATTTGAGTATCCTTTCTTGATGAAAACCTCAAGCATATTATCCTTTCCTTATTCATGAATTTTATTATTAATCATTTAATATATTTATTAATATATTTACTTATCTATTTTACTTAGCGTTGAGTGTTATTGATTCTTTATGACATTATTGCTTCATTCATTTGTTAATACCTATATACTTGCATACCTGTACATTGTTATTCAGTATATATATATATACACATATATATTTTTTATATATATATATATGTATATATATATATATATATATATATATATATATATCTCCACACACACCAGACACACACCTATGGACATTGTACTTTTTACCGCTTAGACTACACTGTATATGTTTTTCGCACTTGAACCTGTGCAGATACAAGCGTGCATACACTGAATTTCATGACCTTTGGTTTCTTTTATAAGACTTCAGTGTTGTGTGGAAATACTGCATAGCCGATTTTCTCAGGCTGTAGGTTCCGGCTCATATTCTAACAGTATCATGAATTTATTTTGTATTAAATTTTATCTAAAACTGCAAATCCAACTTTCCTGCTGCATTTCAAGTGAGTGCCTTCACAACTGCTTCTGTCTTCACAAAGGAACAATTTTTTCCTCCTTGTCTTATAACGACCCCTAAATGACTCAGCTTTGCTTGATCCAACCATTTAGCCTTCGTTTACTGTTTCCAGCTGCAGAATCGACAGAGCTTAAAAGTCAGTGGCATAAAAAAGCGCAAGGAATAATGTTCTTTCCATGCTGTTAGCATTTGAAAATCAATGTACTTTTCATCTAGCTATGGACTACGGTATCGCTATAATCAGGGACGGTGACTCTTTGTTCCTTCTAAATGTCGCCCTGTTCCTTTTAAATACATAATAACAAATTCATTGAATCTCAGTTTCTCATCTCCATCCACTGGTAGGTGTGCCGTATGGAAGGATGTCATGCCATTTAACATATCATTCAGCAAGATACACTTGGGAAGCATTTTCGTGAAAGAAATTTCATGCGTCTTTGCCATGGTCAGGGAGGATGACCTGATGACCTAATTTAATAGTTACTTTTTTTTTTTTTTTTTTTTTTTTTTTTTTTAAATTTGTTCCAAGTTTACTTTTCCATCATTTCCTTCTTATTATACTTCCTCCAATTATTTCCTAAATTCTGTAAGAATTTTTCAAATTCTTGTCGTCGCCATTTTACCAGTTGACCTAAGTGTCAATACCCGCATCAATTTCTGTGTTATTAACGGTCCGCTGATTTTAATAAAGAAACATAAGCTTGTGCAGAATCTTGAACGTTGCCAGTCCTGAACTACACATAATCTTTTTTGAGCATCTTCCCTTAAAATAATGGTCGTATGTTGATATGGCTGACTCCCATAAAACTGTTTTTCCTGTCAAAATTGGAATAGGGCTAGATTTTGTGATTATCTCAAAATTCTTTTAAAATCTTGTCTCTCTTCTGTTTCTGCTCATGTTTACTTTTTCCGCTTCCATTTCTACGAAGACTACTTCAAACAATTTCAACGCCTATTCATGTCTCCTTTCGCCATAAATACGCCACAGCTGATTCAACTATTGTCGTGACCCAGTTGTGACCTTTGTGACCTAGTCTTAACAGTGAGTTAGCTTTTATAATATTTTTTCTTCTTCTCTATTCCGTTTCTTGCTCTCCCTTTCGTTCCTTTTGTCATAATATCTTTTTTTTTTTAGTTAAAAATCAAAGGACAAAATCCTTTCCCAACAATTTCTCCTGACAGGACCAATCTAGAAGTGAGTTGCTCTGAAGCATTCTTTGTTCGCTTTGTATAAGTAGAGAGAAAAGAAGTACCTTCGTTCGCTTAAACGGAAAGATCTGAAATGGCAGAGACGAAAAGGTCTTGAAAAGTTATGTAAAAATGCAGTCAGGGCAAACTTCATGATTTGCAGAGAAAAAAAATGGGTTGCTTTCAACACTGAGACAAAATTTTGTGAAATATATTTCTTCTTGTGCAAGTGAGTAAATTCCAAGAATTAAGTCTAATATCTGTCAGCAGTTCTTTAGCTGTTGTTGTCAACTTTCTGCCGCCTTGAAATAGGTAACATAAAAGTTGCAGAATTTAAAAATAAAAGCCTTACTTGACATATTACTTCATCTTACAACTCCTCTAGATTTACATAGCAGTTTTTATTTGTAAAGAAACAATGAATTTTAAAGAGCCACTTGACTGCCAGACAAAAGCAAAAAAATAAATAAATAATAATAATAATAATAATAATAATAATAATAATAATAATAATATTCATAATAATAATAATAATAACAAGCCTATCGTAACGTAATTGAAATATACTGGATGCGAAAATAATTATAACCTCTAGTCACACAATGCTGTCTTCCCTTTGCAACGAGTGCAGTCATAAAAGCATTATTCCCTTTGGTGATACGGTATAGCAATGAATACTCAAGGCCAAAAGCTTTAGGAGTAAAATGGGATCACTGCCCTTGCACCATTGCCATTATTATTTTTCCACCCAGAATCCCAAGACGCGTCGGTTGAGTAACATCATCTCGAGACTTCTCTTTCCGACGACGCCGCCGCCACTGAACCCGGAAGTAATTTGATGCTGTCGGTGATTTTGGATTTCCGGAACTCGGTATTGATTTGCCAATTACGCGATTCATGTCTGGACTGTTTTATGTCGTCTCTTGGGGAGTGTTCAAGCAATCTTGGCATCTTCCCTTTGTACCCTCTCTCTCTCTCTCTCTCTCTCTCTCTCTCTCTCTCTCTCTCTCTCTCTCTCTCTCTCTCTCTCTCTCATATCATATAGATTCCCTTGTTACAGTCAAAACTAGTTCCTGTTAGTAAATTTAGTAAATCCAGAAGTCATTAGCGGTAACACTAGCAAAATAAGTATTATGTAATTAAATTTAATTGCTTAAATAGTTTTCCCTTTGCAAAAAAAAAAATAATAACTCATGTACAGGATGTAATAATACATGTTAGGACTGAAGGTGATTTTTCAGGTCCTGCGGAGTCATGAAGTTTCCCAGAAAAACGTGAAATTAGTAATTGCATATGCAAACTGTGTATATATTTTATGTGAATGAAAATGTGGATTAAATTGAGTACCTGGAAAAGATAACTAGGTAAGTATACAGCACGCAATACCAAAGAACAAAAGTCAGTCAAGGAAGATAACACTGGAGTTGATTGCCTCTCTAATTTGCCAGATGCAAGAGACAACAATCATTTCAGATTATCAGTCACTGACGTAGGTGCAGCAGGTTTACCAACCTCGCCATTATCTGACGTTCTGGTACATACCCACGGGAGAAATCGTACATGATTATATCCTCTCTTAACATTGTCTTGATCTTTTTAGTTGTTATGAAAATGTCTGTTAAGGCTTAGCTTTGATGGTGGTAATTTGGTTTTTATTACGCGTCGCCATTCCAGATTATTTTGGCTCTCCATCAATGTCTTTCTAAAATTTTGTACTTGTAGTCAGTCTTCTTAGGTGTGAGGACTATAGTTTCAAATTTTTTTCGTTTCATTGAGTGTTTAATCATTCTATCAGTGCCAGAAATTATTATCTTTATATTCCTCGTATTTTTCTTTCATTAATCTTTGTGCCCAGTATTACCCCTACTCAGTTTACGTAAAAACATTGCTCTGTCATCACATGAATTGTTTTCTCAGATGACGTTTTCTTTGGATTTGTTTCTTCAGCCATTTTTCCTTTGCGAAACTTGATAAGCATTTATTGGTGCAAAGAACAGAAAGCTGCTACTTTGCTAAGACTTCACCCACCATTCATCATGCTTAGTTTCCAAGTATTTATGAGAAAGATTCAAATTTTCTAAGATCATCTTTCTTTCTCTGCATAATCCATTATTAGAAGCATTTCATTTCCCTTGGCGTTAATCTTTCGTGTCTTGTTATTTATATATGATAAAAATAACACTTGAAGTTGCCGTCAAACTGTTTTTCACATCCACACTCAGTTCATTTATACACACACACACACACACACACACACACACACATATATATATATATATATATATATATATATATATATATATATATATATATATATATATATATATATATATACATACATACATACATACATACATACACTGTATACAGCATATATAGTTTTGTATATTTTTATGTATTACTGCGTGTTCCCTCACGGGTGAGAGAGAGAGAGAGAGAGAGAGATGACTACAGGGAATATAATATTTGTTTCACCAACAGAGGCCACCACCGGACCCTTCATCACCCCAATATTCAGCCGTGAGGTTCTAATTTGCAAACGCTCCCTTCATGACAAGATGCAATTGTCTCAAGGCTAAAGACAGCGAATTCTCGTGTGCAACGCCTTTATTGACTTTCCTATTCCAACGTTTATCTGATGCTCAGCATTCCCGCTGTCTCGTGAAACGCTTTGAATGTTGAGGTGAGGATGAGAGGACGCGTTCATGCGGTTCTCTACGTGTGTATATATAATTTTAGCTGAGGTTAGAATTTACCTCTCTCTCTCTCTCTCTCTCTCTCTCTCTCTCTCTCTCTCTCTCTCTCTCTCTCTCTCTCTCTCTCTCTCTCTCTTTATAGCTGTATTCCTATATACGTGTATATATAAATAAATTGTTATTTGTTCGACAGGAGTGAGTTGAACCCATCCAGAAAAGGGTTTTGCGGGTTGGCACCTCGTCCCATAAGGCTCAGCGAGAATGGGCTAACACCTTTCTGAATATAACTTCTCCTATATGAATTGTGTTAACTATCAACGTTGCAGCAGTGTCGTGTATTCGAAAGAGATACATAACTAATGAACCTTTTCTTTCATCCAGTGAATTAGAGTTGTATAAATGTGTTTGTAAT
>NC_089744.1:67442581-67450081 GCF_040412425.1 Macrobrachium rosenbergii | reverse complement strand
AATTTGATTACATAACCTCAATTTGATTACATAATGTTAATTTGATTACAGAGTTTCTGCTGTAGTCTTAGCCCAATCTTTAATTTTCATTCATTAAGAAATCTTCCTCTGATGGCCTTCGTTAATTACGAGAAAGCATTTTATAGTGTCCAGAGACCTATTATGGAAGGCCCTGCAACACATTAGACAGACTTAAGATATGCAGATGATGCTGGTGTAATTAGCAAAATCTCAGAAGATTCACATAGTTACCAGAACAGGGTCTGTTATACATCTAGAAATTTGAGGCTTACAGTAAATTTAAGAAAAACAGAGATAATAAGACAGTATGCAATAACACTATATTTAAAAAGGATTAACTATACCCAGCTCAGGTTCTTATGAGGTAAATGTTAGTTAGATACTAAGAATGAAAGCTTAAGCAATGGTAGGGCTGAGTAAGATTTGGAAAAGATAGGTGGAAGAGATTTGGAATAGAAAGGCTTCGATATCAAACAAAAAGATAGAAGAATCGTAGAGAATCGCACTTTTTAAGGAATTGTTTCAACGCACTGCCAGCATGCTTTCTCTAAAGATAAATGAAGAAGAGAAAGAGGTCTTTATACCTGTTCATCCCTGAATCATTTACTAAAGAAAAATTGTGGCAGTGACTTATCCAGAGCCACTATTTATTGCAAAAATCGGTTTCATATACGGAGAATGTATATATGTATATATATATATATATATATATATATATATATATATATATATATATATATATATATATATATATATATATATATATATATTGTAACTACTTATTAAATTTTTTCTTTGGTTTCTCTTTAACGAAAGTTCAATTTTCATTTTTACATAAGTCACGAGAAACTGCTTGTCGGTTCTTTTCGCTCCTCTCAAGGATTTTGTATATATTGTTATATAGTTATATTTATCCGCTTGTTTCTTTTTTTTCATATTTCAACTAGCGGAGTATCGTCTTCAGTAATTGCCTCTTTCGCCCGATGGTTTGTCGCTGCTTTTCTCGTCGCCCTTACTTGATGTTGGGGAGTTTTCCATCAGGCGAGGATTGATCGTTTCGGTTCCCCGAAGGGAGGTTCAGAATCCTATATTTCCTCTGCACTCTTCGTCATTTGTTGTCTGCAACACTGCTTTCTGGCTAAGGCCAGGACTTTTAGACGCTCGCTTTTTTTTCAACGTGAGGCTGCTGTTGGTGGAGAGGGTGAGCCTTGTGCCCTCTTGTGCGAGCTTGTCTGTGGGTTTTGCTTTTGCCCACCTGTGAGCAAGGCCCATCCCCTGCATTGACGAGTGCACTGCTGTATCCTCCTGGAATCGTCAGGAGGCCTTCTGAGGCCGGAGAAGGGTGAGCATCCCCTTTTGCCTATATTTGTTTTTCTCTATGTGAGTGGACTCCCCGTCGGAGCATTGCTTCAAAGCATCAAGCGGAAGCTCCCCTAGGAACCTTTATAGACAGTTTCCCCGACTGAAGCAGTTTCAGTGTATTTTCACCAAATTTGGCGAACGTTTATTAATTGTATGAATTAAGGTGTATCTCATTTGTTTTGTAAATTATTAGTGGTAAGGCAAAAAGTCAGTTATTAGTGTTAAGTTTCTTCTTCACTGCGTCTCAGTTCCTCTTTGGACCGGTCGATATCGTTCTCGGCTAGCACTGTGCTGGGCCCGCGTTCGGTTCTCCGGCCGGCCAATGAAGAATTAGAGGAATTTATTTCTGGTGATAGAAATTCATTTCTCGTATAATGTGTTCGGATTCCAAATGTAGGTCCCGTTGCTAGGTAACCAACTAGTTCTTAGCCACGTAAAATAAGTCAATCCTTCGGGCCAGCCCTAGGAGAGCTGTTAATCAGCTCAGTGGTCTGGTTAAACTAAGGTATACTTATTTTCACGGTGTCTCCGCCTATCGTGTACACGTGAGTGAGTGTTGATTTCGTTCTACTACTGTGACATTTCTCTCTTACTCTTCGGTATAATAGTTAGGTAGGAGATTGAGGTATGTGTGAGGGTATTGTGTATGCTTGTATGTTTTTTTTCTAGTTCCTCAAGCAGGTTTTCAGGGACATTTTAATTATTAAGTTTGTTTTGTAAATAAATAAGTGTTAAATTTAGGCACTTGATCTTTTTTGTCCCCCTCTTTGAGTGTGTGTTACCTAAAGTCTAGAGTGGGGTAAATCTTTGTCTGGACTGGCAATTGATTTATTGAACAGAGGACCTGGTTTAAAAAAAAAAATAATTTGTGGCTCTTGTTGAAGAGTTCTTAACAATATATATATATATATATATATATATATATATATATATATATATATATATATACATATATAGAGCCTCCTAAATAAAGCAGCAGCTACTTCGAGAGGTCTGTGGCGCGGGTTCAAATCCACAGCCGACTGATCAGAGAGGCAGACACTTTGCTATCCGTGTAGACATCCCGGGATTATATAATATGTAATCAACGGATAGGTTTGTTTAAAAGCAAATGGATGTTACAGACTAAATACACACACAAAACAAAGCCATACAACACCTTTAACAAACATCTCACACGTCTCGAACTCCGCCATACCAAAAGAAAGGGCGTTGGGTCGGGTATGATACATGAAACATACGCTACCGATGTCAGGCAGGGCAGCCGATCGAAGAAGAAATCAAAAGTCCTTCAAAGAAGGCATATGGGAAAAAAGCACGTTAAAAGAAGAAGAAGAAGATATATATATATACATATATAAATATATACGTGTTTGTATATGTATAAATAGATGTATACGTTATGTATGTATTTATATATGTGTGTGTAAAACATACTTTTAGCTATCCACTGTCAAACGGGCATACCATTCTCGACAATAAGATGTTTAGAAGTATCCAGAAAAAGAGCATTAAAACTTTCCCACATGGATATAAATCGAATCCATCAACTTTCCCGCTTCAGACACTTAGAGACCAAAAGAGCTTTCGGGAAGCCTAAAAAATCTCTCTCTCTCTCTCTCTCTCTCTCTCTCTCTCTCTCTCTCTCTCTCTCTGTTTTAAAGGCATAAAATGGATGGAATCATTTCTCAGTGTCACACAATTCCTGTCGCCTCTCTTTTTTGTTGCAAAATGCAATAAAGTCTGTTTTTACTGGAAGAAACACTCTTTCTCCACTTTGATGGCTTCCACGTTGACCTTGCGTCTAGTGAGAAATATTTCTCTTTTGCTTTCAGTTTCACATGACTCAAACGATGCAGAAGAAAGGTTTATTATGAGCTACGGTCCCGTGACGGTCAGTGTCTTCGAATGAGTTTTGGGACTTGGCAAATCTTGGCATCGAGATTTAAAAATTCAAGTGTATATAATATATATGTATATATATATATCTTCATATATAAATATATGAGTGTGTGTGATCGCGCGTGCATGTGTGTATATGGGATCTATATATATATATATATATATATATATATATATATATATATATATATATATATATATATATATATATATATATATATATATATATATCACATCACCACAGGTGAAAAATAAGAGACAGGGTGTAGGTCTGACCGGTTTCGACTATATTTTCAATGGCTTGAAAATATTGTCGAAACCGGTCAGGACTCACACCCCATCTCTTATTTTTCACCTGTGGTAATGTGATCAATGAATCAAAAAATTATACAAAAGATATTATTTATCATCATATAAATATTTATATCTCCGGTATATATATTCATATGTATGTATGTATTATATATATATATATATATATATATATATATATATATATATATAGAGAGAGAGAGAGAGAGAGAGAGAGAGAGAGAGAGAGAGAGAGAGAGAGAGATAATATACTTGTCACTTTTTTACCAGCTGTATATATGCATTTGCAATACCGTAATGACCATCAAACAATTTTGAATGCGTCCAACCTGAATTTGGATAAATAGACAACTGAAAAGGGTACGGTTAACCTCGCCCGAACTCATTGTGCCAGGATTCGAAACCTACCATGGGAGTTAGGGTGTCTTCATTTGTCTCTTCATTTAGGTCCAAGGATCGTAGCGAAGGGCGTATCCAAAATGCTTGAGGAAATCGAGAGTTTAAGGGGTCTTTGTAGATATTGGAAATAACTATATTCACACATAACGTTTATGCATACATACATTTAACGTGATTTGTAATGCAGATCACCACAAGGGGGAAATAGAAACAAACTGGTAACGATCATAACCACTATTGTATTTTTGTTGTGGTAATTTATATTTATGCATAGGTATTTGCTTTCTTATATTCATATATATATACATATATATTTATATATATATATATATATATATATATATATATATATATATATATATGTGTGTGTGTGTGTGTGTGTGTGTGTGTATTGGAAATTTTACCTCAAAGATGAAATAAAAGTTCTGTGCAGATAAACTCACGGAAATAAAAAGTTTCGTGCAGATAAAATCACAAACTAACCATTGAATCAACATTATTATTGAAACTTTAGCAAGTAAATAAACGGCAAATAGATTTGCAATTTACCTTTGTACAGATTGTTTGACATGACACATAATTATGAACACAGGAAAACATTCGGTCCTTTCGGTTACTTTGTAAAACTATGGAAATTTTTGTATATTTCAAAAGATATGGACCGATTTTTATGATAACTGAAGCCTTTAATTGCGCCCTTCTTTTTGTTCATGAAATGTGTTTGTAAGATGATTTCTGATAATGCCCGTAGAAGATGACTGATTAGATTACCCAAATTTCATTTATTATAAGACGTCATTTACTACTTCCTTATTATCTATTATCAGACTTTGATTGCTTCATTTCCATATCATGCAGTTTCCAGGAAATGTAAATGGATGATGAAATAAACTGATGAATAAATTAACATATAATCCTGCTTGGCGTCAGCGTTTCATAATCAGATATAATAAACGAAATGCAGGAATTTCACCGGAGTCAGTTTCTTAACAAATGAAGGAATGGATGAATAAGTAATCAACTGTTATGTTTCATTACTACGTAATAAATGTAACGAATTAATAAGTCCATCAGTTGGATGACAGTTAAACTGGTTATACGTCATGATATTGTCATTTCTGTATAAAAACTAAATATTCCCAACCTTGTAAAAAGAATTTACGAAAAGCTGAATACGAACAGGCATCGTAGGACAATAGAATATTTTAGTCGAAAAGTCCTATGAAAATATTTTCCTGAATTCTTCGGAAAAGAACCTACGACTCTAAATTCAACAGCAATAACAAAAACAGCGGGAACAAAAGATACTGAAGGTGTACAGTGCTGCCATGCTTTTGTCAGATAGACTGGTCCGAAAAGAGATGAATAAAACATATTAACTTCGTCAGCGCGTCACCGAAAAAATAATCCTTCTTATTTCTTCAGGGATCTTTTCATCTTATTGACTATAATATTATTAAAAAACGAACATTCAAGTAAAATATTACGTAACAGTAAACTTCTCCTTCATTTTTCCCTCCTATCAACGCGGAGTCCCTGAAATGTAGGTTTAAAGCCCAGAAAAAGAGAGAGAGAAAACTTTTTCTCTAAATTCCTCAGTGACAAGGGACTTTTTACTCCAACAAACGTGGAATAAATTCATCGTGTGTAAAGTTTGAAATGGTGAGTTCCAGTCAAGAAAAATTCTGAATCTGAGAGGCCATTCGGACAAGTGTTTCTCTTGAAAAACTGAATGTGGGATGAAACGACATAGATGAAATACCAATTTTAACATCGTGTTGGAAAAAGTGCTCTTCTCTTTCCTCTTTCTCTTACCTACAGTGCTCTAGTGATAAGGAAGTGGAAAGTACAAATTAAAAAGAATACACGTAAATTTGATAGGTATAAAGCCTGCTGCCTATATATATACAGTATATATATATATATATATATATATATATATATATATATATATATATATATATATATATATATATATATATATATATATATATATATATATATATATATATATATATATATATATATAGAGAGAGAGAGAGAGAGAGAGAGAGAGAGAGAGAGAGAGAGAGAGAGAGGGAGAGAGAGAGATATATATATATATATATATATATATATATATATATATATATATATATATATATATATATAATAAACACAAACAGCATTCCTGACTCCTTAAGTATGAAATCTAGTATGAATATTGATCCGAGTCCTATTTCTTCAACAAGTTAATAATTCTCCAAAAATAAGTTATTCTAGTGCATATTTTTAATGTATTTATGTGCTTTGTTTTTATGCTTTTATTTATTTATCTTTTTTTAGAAAATAGCAGGACTTACAAAGCACAAATGTGAAAGAATGAAATTCCCCAAGCTGAATTATCCTGTTATACACTGGAATCAGATTTATAATGGCATTAAGTGGTATTTTATAAAATTTTGTTGAAACTATCACACTAAAATGTACAAATCATTCGTAATCATTCTTATTCTTAATTAGAGACTTTTATACATTCTGCGTTGTTACATATCCACTCGCCTCAAGGCGAGCAGTAATTAGAGAGTGCATTATCCGAATAATATGCTGTGATAGAGTTTAACCGCTAGCTCTGTCCATTAGCGGGAGAAGAAGTGATGATTTTTTTTTTTTTTTTTTTTGCATTCAATTGTTAAAGATAAAATATGCTAAAATAAAAAAAAATTATATATATATATATATATATATATATATATATATATATATATATATATATATAGATAGATAGATAGATAGATAGATATATATATATATATATATATATATATATATATATATATATATATATATATATATATATATATATATATATATATATATTTATATATATACATATGTGTGTGTGTGGAACTGGAGTATGGTCATGTAGCATTATTACTGTTTACGTTGTTGAGAAGAGTATGTGTGGAGCTATTTTTGTCTACTAACTCATCTTAATTTGTTCACAGGGACACTTCTCGTCAATTCAGGATCACAATTATAACGCATGTCGTCCGACATTATGTCGAGCGTAAACTTAAGCACATTATGCTACCTCTTAACTGTGATTTTATTTCTTAATGTCTTTGTTTGTTTACCCCAAGTTATTTCATTCCATATGCGTTTTAATTCCACTCCCATCTTGCCTTTTCTGAAATTTGCTACCATTTCATAAGTGGAATTTCTCTTCTGTTCTTATAAAATGAGTGGGCATTAATAACGTTACTAAGAGTGATGACGATTGCCGATGCCGAATCCGGGCAGGATTCCGAAATGGGCATAATGCTGAAAAGCCAAGACGTCGAACGGACGTGGAACTGACGCAGGAC
This sequence comes from Macrobrachium rosenbergii, assembly GCF_040412425.1. Lineage (NCBI taxonomy): Eukaryota > Metazoa > Arthropoda > Malacostraca > Decapoda > Palaemonidae > Macrobrachium > Macrobrachium rosenbergii. Next base: position 67,442,738 of record NC_089744.1, on the reverse strand, counting down.
GGACATGAGGCCCAAAAGCCTAAAGCCAGGAGGACGTTTAGTTCGCGCGTTTGAAGCTGATTTTAGCCATCTGACGTAAACCGTATCTTTTCCATTTATGAAAAAAAAAAAAACAACGCACTTTATCAACCTCACATGCCGGAAAACGTAAAGGGAA
>NC_089744.1:67370081-67435081 GCF_040412425.1 Macrobrachium rosenbergii | reverse complement strand
TGGGTACAGAGTTATGGAATTAGCATATGGCTCGTGAGTGGCAAGTGGTATGGCTGATATTTGCAGGTTGTATGGCACTGCTTGGGGACAGTGAAGAGAAACTGCAGACCCTAGAAAGGAATTTCAAGATTACTTGCAAGATGGCAAAATTTAGAGTGAATGTCAGGAACAATACGTTTTAGGGTAAATGGAAACCAGGAACATGGATTGTCAAAATATGGTTGGTGGGAGAGTGGAAACAATTGATTCTTATAAGTATTTCGGGGTAAATTTGAAGAAGGCTGGTAAAATAAGAGAAGTGAGTAAGAGAATAGGTGAAGTAAGGAAGGTCGTGTCAGGATTTGTACAACAGATTGGGAAGAGGCTTGAAGTTTTGTGGAAGCAAAAGTTATATTGTAAAAATGAATTGTCCGTTACAGTTTGGATAATAAATACGAATTTTAAAAAAAAAGCTGTTGAGATGGAGTGTTTTCATAGAAAAATAGAAAGATTTAGAGATCTTGAGGCACCTAGAAGTAGTAAAAAGATTAGAGCTAGTAAAGGGATGAATAAGAGATTTTCGAGATGGCTTGGTTATGTAGAGAATGGAGGATGATAGGACTGGGAAAAATTTACAATTAAGATGAATGAGTAAATGAATGGCTGGAGAGTGCTGGATAGATGTTGAAGAAGAGGCATTGGCGGTGGAGAGGGTAAATGGCGTAGTAAGTGTAAGGGTGCTCTGATTAGCCTTCTTTGGAGGTGAGTGAGTAGGCATCCTTGTGTGAGTCTACAAATTGGAGCTCGTTCACGATTTACCGATTAAAGCATGAATATGGTAGCGAACATATATTATATATATATATATATATATATATATATATATATATATATATATATATATATATATATATATATATATATATATATATATACATATATACAGTATACACTATATGTATATTTATCCATTAAGCAGTTCTAAGTAACCGTAAGTGGCTCTAAAAATACGCGAGGCAATGTTCGCTACCATATTCATGCTGTAATCGCTAAATCGTGAACGAGCTCAAATTTGTAGACTCACACAACGATGCCTACTCACTCACCTCCAAAGAAGGCTCATCAGAGCACCCTTACGCTTGCTGCGCCATTTACCTCTCTCCGCCTCCAATGCCTCTTCCTCAACATCCATCCAGCACTCTCCAGGCATATTCATTTACTCATTCATCTTAACACTTATATATATATATATATATATATATATATATATATATATATATATATATATATATATATATATGTGTGTGTGTGTGTGTGTGTGTGTGTGTGTGTGTGCGTGCGTGCATCAGTTTCAAAATATTACCTCAATTCCTTATTTTGACGTATGAGTATGAGATCTTAAAATTGTCCTCCCACTATTCAGACCTAAAATTAGAACCGCTTTTGATGTGCAAAATTCTCTCAGTTAAGCTTTTGCGATGCATGTCATTTTCATTATAATTTTGCAAGTAAAATAAACGTAAAATTTGCCTAATTATACGCCAGAATATTGAGATACAACGACGAGTTTTGGTAAAGAAATTAAGTCTTTACTTTTGGTAAAGTTTAACTTCTTCATGCATTCATGCAGTTTTATTTCCCGTGTCCGCAGGAAAGTGAGACCATAAAGATCGGGGCCAGAAAGTTACGTCTTCCCGTTTTAATAGTGGTACGTTTTGGAAAAAGCAAATGTGGAAGAACAATCAGGAGAGAGAAGGGAATATCCATAACTCTCTTTTTAGTTGCTTGAGAATACACTGTAATTTTTTAAAAGCTTTCAGCTGTTGGTTCATATCAGATACTGTTTTATCTTATATCAGTCTCGCTTGAGATGTACGCTATCGAGTTACTGGCTGAAAAAGAGGCATATGATTTATACAAAACCTACAGGCGTTTAGGGCGTAGGTTGTTCATTGAAGGATGTGACCCGGAATACAGAATTATCAAAGAAAACTTTAAACTATAAAATAATTAAATCCTTAATTATTTCGCTGTAATTATCGAAACGCTTCATTGTGGGGCTTTGCATGCTTTGTTTTGATTACAGTTTCCAGGCCATTTCACGAAAGGAAGAAGAAGAATGGAGGCTAAAGAACATTTCCGAATGTATTTTGAGTCGAGCATGACTTGAAGACAGATCATGCACTGGCTGTTAATCTTCATGCATGATTACGTGCCGTAAATTTTTAACAGGTACCAAAATTTTTTTCACGATTTTTCCAAAGGAACCCCCACTTATAAATTGTGTAAATTATAATATAAAATGGCATTTAGTCGTTATTGATTATTTCTTTTAAATAAAATGCTTGTTCTAAAGTAATATTTCGCTGTTTAACCATATCCATGTAAAATAAATTGCCTATACAGAGATGGCGGAAACTGTTAGTACAGCACAACAAAATAAATAAAACAGCTTATTAGATGTCCTTTCGGTTTTGATGCTTCTGACAAGATTAATGAATAAAGACATAAGTTCAAGGAGAAGCAAAAAATAATTATTCTACAAATTATAACTTCGTTAGACGACTAACTCTTTTGCTACAAAAAAAAAAGAGGTAAATTGCCTTCCGAAAGGAGACAGAAAGATTGACATATGTTTTGGATTTAGTAAATTTCAGAGAAATGATTCAAGACACTATATTGGCTTTTCTGTCGGTCGTCAAGTAAGTTGACTAATTCGTTAAATTACAGTTGCTTAATACTCATTCATTTTTATTTCCATTCGCTTTGTCTCCATCTACGTAGACATTAAAATGTCACATCGTAACACATGAGTGACTTGAGCGAATTTCATGGTTCAAAATGTATCAACGATTTTATATTGACCCATACAGTGGTTCGGGTTTGTTTAGCCCATCGGCCTTTGAATAAAAGAAATAGATAGAAAGGGTTGTATTTGCGTGAACTATATTGAAAATGCACATTAAGATTGATGGCTGGGGAAAAAATATTCAAGAGAAATTCTGTCCTCTGTTTCATTCACGTATACATTGCAGAAATCACTGCAAAAATTCCTGTGACAAAAAGACTGACAATGACGGTCCAGTATGTGTAGAGTGTCAGAGCAAAAAAATGTGAAACATTCCTTTTTTAGAATTGTTTGCAAAGTACCGTTTATTTTTCTTTCGCCGGGAAGTAAACTGGAACATAGAATTCGTTTGCCTAGAGATACAGTTTATTGTTAAAGACCCCTATTAATGTGATAAAAACATCGTACAAAAAACGATGAATCCTTTGAAGTTAACGTGTGATGGATGTCTCAGCAATTGAAGTCTCGGTATACTTTTTCTGAAATATCTGTATTACATATGAATATAAGCGAAATGAAAAACTAAATATGGAAATCTGCACTACTGTGAAAATCAATTTTTATTTTGTGCTTTGTAAGGTATAATACCAAATATTACCTAATTTGTCAATAATCGTCTCTCCAGTCAGGACTTCAAGTCTTGCTTTAAATGGCCAGTAATAATAGTGCTCCTGAATAAGTATAAACTTGATGTCCCATAAACATTGAGATACATTAAATCTCTCTCTCTCTCTCTCTCTCTCTCTCTCTCTCTCTCTCTCTCTCTCTCTGTATGTATGTATGTTTGTGCGTATACTGGTTCGCGTTGTCAAGTACATAGTGACATCTTTGGGGGAAAGAACATTTTGTAACTTTTGGGATAGATACCACGTTTTAAAATTGGATAAATAGACTCTAACCTACGTTATACATACATATATATATATATATATATATATATATATATATATATATATATATATATATATATATATATATATATATATATATATACACACACATACACACAGTATATGTATGTGTGTGTATCCAAAAATCGTCCAAAAGTATCGCTGATCTTCTCTTGAATTTCTCTGAACTTGTAACTATGTCTTCCCTCGAAAGAACAGGTCTATGCTCTAAAGGAAACGTATTTTCATGATAGAGAGAGTAGAAGAGAGAAAGAGAGAGAAAATGTATGTCTCTTGCATTAAACCATTAACATAACGTGTGTATGTCGGTGGATTAGGAAGCTTACAAAAAAAAAAGAACCCTGCAACATGACTTTTGTTAAAAGTAGAGTATCGTCGACAGAGTAAAGGCACTTTGCACTTTATGGTGTTATACCGTCCCGGTGTTTAACAACTTATGCTGCCTGCGCGGCACTTGTCTTCCAAGGCACGCCTTCTCTTCGCTTCCGCCGGAGGGAGAAACTATGTTTGCAAAGAAAGTTTTCTCTATTCTGTATTTTTGCCCGGTTTCCCTTTTTTCCCCCTAAGTCATCCCAGCACTTTTGACTAAAATTTTTATATTTCCAACTAATATGCAAGCTGTTACTCAATAATTTGCTGAAAGTGAAGCATGATTAGCAATATTTATAACTATTATAAGAAAATATGGTGTCTCTGTGGCAAAGAAAAAATTAGTGAAATGAAAACGGAAATTTGCTAAAAACTTGTGATATCTTTGCTGTTTATTTCGATCTCGGTCGTATCGTTTAGCTTGTCGAATATTTTTCTTGCACGGGCCTTTGGCATCCCCTAACGTATCTTATAGTTCCCAGGATATTAAAATGAAAGAACAAGTAACATAACTACTCTGCGAAAATTAAATTGAGCAAGGAGTTTCAAAAAAAATAAAAATAAAGGCAAGGTTAACCTTGAAACAAGGTTTAACGAAAAAGTATAATTATATACCATGGTATTATCTCCCTCTAATGTGATAATACATAATCATGAATTTAATAACAGCTACTAAAACAGGTTAACATGGTAATAATTAGTATTAGTAATGGTAGCAGTAGTATAAAAACGAACGAATATTCATAAAAATAATCAGTTCCATACATAAGGTTATAGATTTCTAGTATTATACATTTCAAGGAAAATATAAAATAATTTTTCCTCATTCAACACAGTCTTACTTTTTAAAATCAGATGCAACTGTCTTTCGAAGTAATCGATTGATCTGTCAGTCACGATTAGAGTTATTTTTGGTAACGTTGAAATTTGTAGAATACTCCTCATCTTTATGCCTGACTATACGAAAAACTTTGATATATCTGATGTATGTCAAAATGCGTTTTTATCGTGGGTTGGTTTACTCGGTATAAGTCTGCTTCAGAGATACGCCTGAAGAAGCCAGAGATAGAAGTATTTGATTACAGTGTGGAATGAAACACATCCATTTACAAATTTGAGGGAACTGGAGACAGAGGTACCCATTGCTATAACAACGTTTACTAGTAGAAGTTTCCATTAAACACAAACAGATCATCCTCAAATACACAATTTTGTTCATCCCAAATTTTGCTTGACCGTCGGTTGTAAATCAGTCCCTTTTAGTCTAATAGAGATGCGATAGACGCCTTTGTAAGTAAAGGATTTACAACAAAACTTGCTATTCAGGGAGTCCATACTGACCATAGTACCGTTTAGTTTTGCTGCTACGTGTAATGAATTAATCAAATAGTGCTGTGATATAGCTCCTAACAAAGCTGATAAAAACTATACGTGGTACTGTATTTTAAATGTATAGAAGCAACAAAGCCCCCACAGAATCAATTATAGGTTTCGCAATTCTTTATTTAATTTAACTAAGCCATTCAAAAAGAACAACAATGAAGAATTTGCAGTAAACTGGGATAAGTATTTTTAAATATCTTTTTTCTGTTACAGTAAAATGAGTAATTGTTGCACTGAGGGTTTTCTTATTCTGTTTCGGTCATGTACTAATATACCTTAACATATTTTCTATTTTCAGGCTTACCTAACATTATTAATATTTTTTTCATGTACCTGCTTTAGTGAAGTGGATGGTTTTATCACTTCTCAACGCAAACACTATTCCTAAAACATTTGGGAGTCAAATTTTATTTGGAAATATTAATGTTTTACAGTAAAGGCGAAAGATAATTCACCCAGTCGTTTTGGTTTTCAAGTAATCATACACTCAGTATGTGTGTATATATATATATATATATGTCTGTGTGTGTGTATGTATGTATGTTGGTATCTGTGTTCAAACATACTTGCATAAATATCTGTATGTGTGTGTGTAGTTGGGTATGTAAACTCTCTCTCTTTAATATTCTCATTATATTATGTAACCAGATTGTACGTATGTTCATACATTTATGAATACTTTGCATGCATTAAATTACAGACCCCCAACAAGTAAAATGAATATAAAACCTAGCAGTGAAACGCTTCAGATATTTACAGAAAGGCTTTAAAGCGAATCCATCAGCCTTTCCACTGAACCACCAGGACTAAAAAAACATCTGGAATCCTTAGCTCTCTCTCTCTCTCTCTCTCTCTCTCTCTCTCTCTCTCTCTCTCTCTCTCTCTCTCTCTCTCTCTCTCTATAAAAGAAGAGCATACAGTAAAGAAATTCATTTCTCCAGAAGCATTCCATTTAATTGGCTACCGATGCATACTTGTATATACATCAGGTCAGTTCCTGGAAGGAAATTTAACGGTTAACTTAATGGCTAATTTGATGGATAATCCAATGCTGAAGTTAATGGGTAATAAATGCAAATGTTATTGCAGCGTCTCGACTGTACCCTGCTTGTTTCTGCGTCAGTCCTTCTGCGTTTCTTCCTTTAAATGTATATAGGAATGCGTTGGTAGGAAATGTTGTGTCTCCGAAAGTAGGTTAATGTTGGTCCCCTAAGCACGTATTGTACTTAATGCTTGCATGCTCTGATAATGCCATTTCACTCATGCATACTTTTGCTTTGTTTAAATCTCTCTCTCTCTCTCTCTCTCTCTCTCTCTCTCTCTCTCTCTCTCTCTCTCTCTCTCTCTCTCTCTCTCTCTCTCAACCAAAAGCTTGCCAGCCCTGCTTGAACTAGTGCTATAAATTAAGATTTGAGGGCATTCAACATTGAAAGGATTTCTTCATGAAATACTACGACACACTGTGATAATAAAAGATCACTTGTATTGACATCCGTATCGTCCTTACCATGACTTTGACCCAACTCTTATACCATATATATCTTATCATCTTTAAACTCCGATAGAGATAAGTTTTATCCAGCAGTTACCACCCTATCTTTTGAAATCATGCTTATGCAAGCAGATAGGAAGAATGGTAAGAGCAAGATTTATTTGGTTCTTAGAAAAGAAAGGTCTCTTTGATGTTTAATATGAATTCCCGATAAAGTATACATAATATCAGTGTAGCCTAATTCTGTATTTTTGCATGTTTATAAATACGATTTCTTCTGATGATATTAAGCCTAGTGCAGTTCACTGCTGTCAGCCATTATTTATTGTTTAGGCCCGTATACATTCAACAACCCCCTCGTCAGAAAGCGTTGCCTGTTTCGTTTTGAAAAAAATCATTTTTTGTTTTTGTTTTGTTTCTCTTGTTTTCATCATGTCATCAAGATTTTTTATACTTTATGGAAGTGAAGCTTGAATGTTATAAACTGAAAAAAAATCGCTAACTGCTGTTGCTATTTCATGGTTTCCTCTCTCTCTCTCTCTCTCTCTCTCTCTCTCTCTCTCTCTCTCTCTCTCTCTCTCTCTCTCTCTCTCTCTCTCTCTCTCTCTCTCTCTCTTCTCTCTCTCTCTATATATATATATATATATATATATATATATATATATATATATATATATATATATATATATATATATATATATATACACTCGGATATACTTGTAAATATAGTACTAAGTGGGAAAGGGAGAGATGTAAAAATCCTTTTGTATCCTTCTGTCGACCAATTCCTGTAAATCAGGCTAATCATATTTGCTTTAAACTTCTCAAGAAACTGTTAAGTTTGATGAACTTGAAGTGTAACAAGACGCTGATTAATCAGCGTTTGGCAACCATAAAAATGCAACTTCCTTATTTCAGTTTTCTTCCGCAAGAAGAATTATTTTCCGAAAAGCCATAACTGTATTAAATGAACGAGGGAATATTTGTTTTGCCCTTTGTACTGACATGTTGAACGAACGTCCATTTATACATACTATTATGTTAGGGGACTAAAATCTTTTCTATCTCACGTAAACAGCTTGTGCCTCATTCCATCCATTATCGTCTAGTATGTAAACTCATCTGCATCCAGCCATTACCATCACTAGGTCTTTCTTAGAAATAATGGGGCTTCTTCGTGCTGTAGGTCAGAGTTCAAGGAAAGCAAAGTTCTGTTCTCCTCCTCCTCACATCCGCTTTAGGAAACCTCTCCTTCTTGATAGGTAGTTTGAATGATTTTTTTTCTTTATTTTTTACGGAATTGCTTTCTGCTATGCCTTGCATAAACCAAATCAAATGATGTTTATTTTCTCTTCTTTTCCTGTGTAGTTTTCTTCCGCCCTTTTTTAGGTCTTGATCATTATAGTATGGAGATCTCTCTCTCTCTCTCTCTCTCTCTCTCTCTCTCTCTGCAGAGAAACTCATAGATTCTACATATGAGGCAATACAGCAACATACTTATGAAGAAATAAATTATGACATGATAAATCAAAATAAAATCCCAAAGAGGTTGTACCCGGATCTCCATACTGATGGGAAAGAACAAGAAAAAAAAAAAAAAAAAAGAAAGACACAGTATGCACCCTTTTGAAAAGAGGGAATTGCAGGTTTGGTGAAAGATGTTATTACAAACATCCCAAGATATGTCACAATTATGAGATATATGGCAAATGTGCATATCTAGATGGCTATGAAGAGGAATGCAGCGATCTACATCCAAAAATATGTAGAAAATGGAAAAGAAGGGAAATGGATGTAGGTTTAATAAGAAATGTAGGTACATGCATCCTGTAGCCATGAAAAACCAAAATCAAAATCAAATACATATAAAAATCAAGGTAAAATGAAACAAATAAAGAAAAGAACAAAGATCATGTGATGAAGGCAAAAACAAACCAACAACACATTATGAAATGTCAGCACCACGATATGAGCCATCAGCACCTAGATATAGCACAAGGAACAAGCAATGTATCTATGATGCTAAGGGATGGTGCAGATATGGAGATAAGTGCAGGTTTATGCACAAAGTGAATAAATATGAAGCTGGAAGAACAAGTATAATGGAAAAGTTGGATTTTTAATGTACGAATTTCTGGAAATGAAAAAAAGATCAACATATCAGAACAGGAAAGAGACATGGGAAAATCCTTATTATTACCCTTATTAGATAATGGAGATAATACGCAAACCATCATAGTGATGAACGCGCAGGGTTTAGTTTCGAGTAACTCAAAAGAAAGATAGAGTTCTTAGAAGAACTAACCCAAAATGAAAAAATAGAAATATTGAATATAAGTGAAACCTGGTATTCCCAAGAGACTGGTAATGATGACCAGATAAAGGGTTTCCAAACTTATAGATCAGATAGAAAAATAGAAATCAAGGGGGAACCACGATATATGGGAGAGATGCCAATCAAGGAAAAATCTGTGAGAAATATAGTAACACAGAATGTGAATTAATAGCGGTAGAATTTGAATCTGAAAAATTAGTGAACATTGTAATATATAGACCCCTAATACTAAAGAGTTTGACATAATAATTGAAAAATTGGATGAAATATGTAGAAATCACAAGGACTGGACTATACTCCTAACCGGAGACTTTAACTTTCCTTTTGTAGAATGGAAAGAACGAATAGGAGACTGTGGTTGTATTTATACATATAAAAAGAGAGAGCAATAGTAGTGCAGAAGATAAGAGGCAATTTGAAAAGCTATTAGATATGCTACTAGAACATAACATTCAGCAAATAAATCACCTACCAACAAGAAAGGATAATATTTTAGATCTAGTATTTGTGAATGAGGTGAACTATGTTAAAGAAATAATAGTATATAACACGAGTATTTCGGACCATAATGTCATAGAACTAACAGTCCGTTCCAGAACATATGAAAACAAAGAAAAGCAAGAAACGAAAAATGGGAAGGATATGGAAAATACAATTTCTATAGTAAGAATATAAATTGGTCAAAAATAAATGAAGAATTAAACAAAGAATGGGAAAATATATTTGTAAGTGATGATATACAGGTAAATACCGATATATTATATAAAATATTAGAGGAAATAGTGGAAAAATATATACCGAAGAAAAAAGTAATCATCAGTCACGAATTCCAAGAGACAGAAGGATCTTGTTCCAGAAAATTAGAAAGTGGAAAAAGCTCTTGCAAAAGAAAAGAATGCATGGAAAGTGATGGAACTAAAAAGTAAGATAGAAAATGCAGAACAAAAGATTATACAATCAAAAGAAAATGAAAAAGGGAACCTAGAAGAAATGACACTACAAAATATCAAGCAAAACCCCTAAAATTTTTTATTCATATGCAAAAAAGATGAATAAAATAAGAGTAGAAATAGGCCCTCTAAGAACTGAAGGGCGATTAACGAATGAAAAAAGGAAATATGTAACATATTAGCAGAAAGATATAAGAGTGAATTTACACCTAGAATTGAAAATGAAGATAATGATACAGAAATAAGAGATGAAAATACTGAATACTTATCAGATATAGATATTACAGAAGCCGATATTGTGCAGGCTGTTAATGAAATTAAAAATGGATCAGCAGCAGGACCAGATGGAGTACCTGTCATATTGTTAAAGAAAGTGGTTCATTCAATCGCAAAGCCGCTAGCAATATTATTAAGACAAAGTATAGATACAGGCAAGATTTATGATGAGCATAAATTAGCATATATTACTCCTACTTTCAAAAGTGGTTCAAGACTAGAGGCAAGTAATTATAGGCCTGTGAGTCTGACATCTCATATTATGAAAGTATATGAAAGGGTAATAAAAAAATATAATGAAACATTTAATGAAAAATAGATTGTTCAATATAGGACAACATGGTTTTGTACCGGAAAAAGTACACAAACCCAACTGTTAGTCCACCATGAAAGCATATATAAAAATATGATAAATGAAAAGATACAGATGTGGTTTACCTAGACTTTGCAAAAGCTTTTGACAAGGTAGATCATAATATATTAGCGAAAAAATTAGAAAACATAACATTGTTGACAAAGTAGGAAGATGGATAAAAGAATTTTTGCAAAACAGAAAACAGATAGTGATTGCAAACGATGAGAAATCGGATGAAGCTACGGTAATATCCGGTGTACCACAGGGTACGGTGTTAGCTGCATTGCTGTTTGTGATTATGATTGCAGACATAGACAGTAATGTTAAGGACTCAGTAGTAAGAAGTTTCGCAGATGACACAAGAATAAGTAGAGAAATTGCTTGTGATGAAGATAGGAACTCGCTACAAAGAGACCTAAATAAAATATATAAATGGGCAGAGATAAATAGGATGGTATTTAACTCTGATAAATTTGAATCAATGAACTATGGTGATAAAATAGGAATGCTATATGCATATAAAGGACCTAATAATGAGACAATCACAAACAAGGAAGCAGTTAAAGACCTTGGTGCGATGTTGAATAGGAATATGTTATGCAATGATCAAATAGCAATTCTATTGGCAAAATGCAAAGCAAAAATGGGAATGTTGTTCCGGCACTTCAAAACAAGAAAAGCTGAACACATGATTATGCTTTATAAAACGTACGTACGTAGTCCACTTGAATATTGCAATATAATATGGTACCCACACTACCAAAAGGATATTGCACAAATAGAGAGAAAGTGTACAAAGGTCATTTACAGCTAGAATAGAAGAAGTTAAGGACCTTGACTACTGGGAAAGACTACAATTCTTAAATTTATATAGTCTTGAAAGGAGAAGAGAACGCTACATGGTAATTCAAGCATGGAAACAGATAGAAGGAATTACCGAAAATATCATGGAACTAAAATTATCAAAAGAGCAAGCAGAGGTAGATTAATAGTGCCAAAAACTATACCAGGAAAATTAAGGAAAGCACACAGGACATTAATCCACCACGCACCAGCATCGATAATGCAGCGTCTATTCAATGCGCTACCAGCTCATCTGAGGAACATAACAGGAGTGAGCGTAGATGTGTTTAAGAATAAGCTCGACAAATATCTAAGATGCATCCCAGACCATCCAAGACTGGAAGATGCAAAATATACCGGAAGATGCGTTAGCAACTCTCTGGTAGACATCAAAGGCGCCTCACACTGAGGGACCTGGGGCAACCCGAACGAATTGTAAGGTCTGTAAGGTAAGGTCTCTCTTACGTAAGAAGATATGCATCATTTGAGCATTCTTTGTTTCTGAAGCATACATTCAAAAACCGACTTTTATTATTATTGCCACTGATAATGTACTTGTACTCATAATTACAAAGTCGAAAATATCAGTAACTACTTCAGTATGGTCAGACAAAATATAGTGCCAGTATTTTGGAAGAGACAGACCGCGACGAGAAAGAGAAAATTACAATAATAGACAGGCTAAGATCCCAAGTAAACCTAAATAGAAAAAAGTTATTTTAAAAATTGATAAGCGAATAATCTGTGAGATTTAGGACAAATGCAGATTTGCAGACTTTCTTAAACCTGAGACGCCTCTTTTTCTTCTTATTAGCTTAATCGCTATTCGGGGTCCTTTGGTTTATTTCTTTTTAGTTTTCTGTAAAAGAAAACTACTGTGACGACCTTGGCTGTCCGTCCGCCCTCAGATCTTAAAAACTACTGAGGCTAGAGGGCTGCAAATTGTTGTGTTGATCATCCAACCTCCAATCATCAAACATGCCAAATCACAACACTCTAGCCTCAGTAGTTTTTATTTTATTTAAGGTTAAGGTTAGCCGTGGATCGTGGGTCTGGCAGCGCTTTACGGAGGGGTGCGACGCACCTTAACTTCACTACATCTGGGGAGCAACTGCGCCGCTGGCCGGTTTTAGGATAGTTTTATACAGGATTATACGCTGTACAGAAAACTAGATTGCGCCGATTGTTCTCTCATGTCTTCACGAATCCAGTCTCTCCATTTTCTCCCAGGCCTGCCTTTGCTTTGTGCCCCTAGCACTTCCATTTCCATGATCTCTCTCGCCACATGAGACACCGACTTCCTTAAACAGCCATGACGGACGTTCCTCGGTTTTGCCGTTATAAAAGAGTGAATGTCTCCTGATAGTCGGCATTGTGACATCATTACACCTAAGCTGAGTACCAACGTTAGTGCCACAGGCACTAAACGCGTTGGCGGAGGTTCGCCACTGATGAAAAATATCGCCGAAAACTTCCGAAGATGAGCTCTGATGAGGAAAAAGAACCCACGAATCCGAATAATTTCGCCCGTAGGAATCCTGTTGCTATTCAGATAGGTAGTAACAGTACGACAATGGTAAAAATGTAAGCATACGTATGTATATATATATGTAAGTATGTTTATATATATGTATATATATACATGCATGCATACAGACGTATACACACACACATATGTATATCGTTTCTCTTGACTGATTAACTGAGAGAGAGATAGAGGGAGAGAGAATAGCATGCAAGGGGGGAAGGACAGTTCCAGTGTTCATTACAAGGTGCACTTCATTTCAGTAGAGGAGAATACACCTAATAGTTCTGTTGGGTTCCAATGAAAACTCACGGAAGACGTGAAGGGGACGCACGCGGTTTGAGAATTTAACTACTGTCCCATTTTTCTCATAAGCTGCGATTCGAGGACGGACAGTTGATGGGCATTTGGACTCTTACTTGCAGTTTCAAAATCGTCATATTCATCGTTTTAGTTAGATTTTTGTTTATTTTGCGTGACCTTGATATTGAAAAATTCGTGTTTGAAAGTTTTACATGTGTTAGGGAAGTCACTCCACGATGGGTCTGTTCTCACCTGAAGCAGCCTAGGGGAGAAGAGACCACGTACTTCCCCAGGCCACTGACAGCAGCTGGTAGATATTGATTCATAGTCTAATGTGAATCCTGATAAAAGTACTAATTATAAATCATCGAGGACCCAGAGCTGGTAGGTATTGATTAAAGATTTTTTATAAATACTGACAGATACTGTTGATGTTATTTAAGAATTTATAAAGGTTAGAAAAAATTATTTTGCAGAGATAACACATGTTTGAAAAATATCGATGAGGTAAAAAAATTCTTGACTGAAGCTATTTTAATCAAGTATTGAAGTAAAAGCCTTTGGAAGATCGTGGATGAAGGGCATAATTTGAAATTGTATCAAAAATAGCTATAAAATAGGACCTACACTTAAAAGTCGTTTTCTTAACGACCGAAGAATTAAAATGATAATTATATCTAAACACTAATGTCTAAAAAGGGCAGTTTGTTTGTAATTTCTTTTTCAGTATTAAATTTCATGTTTGGACGCATTCTATTGCGTATTCAAGAAAAGCGTCAGCTTGGGTGAATAAAAAATGGACCCAAAATCATCCGATTCGTCTCTTTCACAGGGAAAGTAGTTAAACAATTATCCTGTTTTGAAGAGTGTCAAATTATCTCTTACAAATTATCTTAATTTGCCACCGTATTAATAGATGGCATAGTGGAGTTCTGAGTTACCTTTACCAACCCATGCTACTACTGAACTAATTTGCTAAATGATAAAAATCGTGAATTAAGTTTCAGTGGAAAATTCCGTAAACGGAATGCATATTATACATACATGTATATATATATGCATGCATACATATATAAACTATATATATGCATACATACATATATAAATTATATATATATATGTGTGTGAGTGAGTGTGGTTGTGTGCACGCATGAGGAGTTTTGTGAGAAGAGGCTATTCTTTTCAAATGGTCGTCTTATATTGTAGGTTGTAAATGTGTGAATGGTGTCCTGTGAAATCGAAAAGAAAACTTTATCAAGAAAATCCAAGAGGGTTTTCTTGCTGTCGTCAGTTCCCTGGTCCCTTCCATAAAATTGTACAAAAAAAGGAGACAAGTAATTGCATCGCTTTCTTAAGTTTTGATCGTAGGCAAATAATTAAATTTAAGTTTTCCATATTCAGAAACCCGTATCAAAAGTACACTTCTCGTCAGGCAACTCCAAAAGTATAAGACCATCTGTATTGTTTGCTCTGTACCTTTTACAGATTCAAGGAGTATGGAGTCGTCGGTGTAATGAAGATGAGTTGAGATACTCTGTCTACCTTTACATAAAAGCTTTTTTTAATAGTATTCCGTTTCTAAATACATCGGCGCGATGGAAAGGTATTTTATTAAGATAAAATGTTACGAGAACGCAATATCTAAAGACCTATGTACAAGAACCAAACAGCATGCAACTGCAGTCTCAAAAGGTCTTCCAAATAATGCCTTGGCAATCCACAGGCTTAACTCTGGCTGTGAAATTGACTAGGCAAAGGTCGACGCAGTAAATTCAGTAATCCGTGTTTATGACTTTACCTTGAGAAACCGACTCGAATCTACGTTAATTACCAGCGCAAAAGAGAGATTTCAACATAAACCCTGGTCTGTTTTCCATTACCCAGTATCATCTTCTTGTCTTGAACCAGATTTATGCGTGGTCATCGAGAAGCCGGCCTCATAATGACCGCATGTCTTGTGGAAATTCAAAGTATCCGTGTTTTCGTTTCACAGTAAGCATATCAGCAGCAAGACGAAAGAACTTTATAGCTCCACTCAAGATTTTTCTTTTTTTTCTCTTGTGATTTTTACACATACATACATATATATGTGTGTGTGTGTGTGTGTGTGAAATTCATATTTAAGAAGACTGTCTACGATTGTAGTATTTTCCATTTGGTTTGCTGACTGCAATTAAGTATATCTTAGTTTAACCAGACCACTGAGCTGATTAACAGCTCTCCTAGGCCTGGCCCGAAGGATTAGATTTATTTTACGTGGCTAAGAACCAATTGGTTACCTAGCAACGGGACCTACAGCTTATTGTGGAATCCGGACCACATTATAGCGAGAAATGAATTTCTATCACCAGAAATAAGTTCCTCTTATTCTTCACTGGCCGGTCGGAGGAGATTCGAACTCGCGGCCAGCAGAGTGCTAGCTGAGAACGGAACCCACTCTTCCAACGAAGAACTTTTGCTGACTGCAATGTTGTTGTAGCACTGCTTCGGTGCGGCTGATGGAATGCAATGGCCTTTGCTTCATTGTGTAAAATGCAGAAGGAAGGGGAATTTTAATCATTATTAGGTGGCCATTAGAAAAGAGATCAGGGATTAACCCTTTTTGCGTAGAACTCTCAATGTCGAGATCACGAGTAATTTTGTATAAGTGGTAGTTGCGCTGAAGACGAACCCAGGATAGGGTTCGAAAGCTTTTTATACATTTTTACAAAGTCTCACATTCTACCGCTGATATATTATTGTGGACTTTATACAAAATTAACCTTTTTGTTACATTCTGAACAGGTGGATTTTCGAGTGATGCTATCAGAAGCAAAAGCAATAAACATGATGGTTACGGTTAGAGTAATAAAGAAGAAATTATTACAGGAAAAGCAGTAAAGGAAGTGACAGCAACTAGATTCGACACCAACAATACATATTGCAACTGCACTTGAAAGTATTCGTTGACATTAATGAACGGTTAAAATTTATCTTGTTGAAATAATGATAAAATGTAATAAACGTCATTACTGGTATAAAGATTTTGAAGACCAAGGACTTCCAACTATCTTAGTTTTATGAGATGTACAGAAGTAACGTGTAAGTTTTTGGCCTGTGACTATGCAAAACAGGATATACTCTTAAATAGAAGGGAAAATAATTACCACTCCCAAATATAATTGCATTCCAAGTTTCAAAAGTAACTGAGAAAAATGAAACGACGAGCTAAAGTTATCCAGTAGCAGGATATTTCTAAAACTTCATTCAGAAATATAGCCGTGATAAAGGAATAGAGGTGTATAAATATATCTTGGTGCATTTATGAATTACGGCAAAATTCTAATATTTCAAGCAGAAATATATCCGTCAAAAAGTAATAGAGGTGTATAAATATATCTTGGTGCATTTAAAAATTACGGAAAATTTCTAATATTTCAAGCAGAACTCTCGGTCAAAAAGTAATAGAGGTGTATAAATATATTTTGGTCCATTTAAAAACTGCTGTAAATTGCTTTAGAAACTGCAAGTAAAACTATTTTGCTCCTGGTGTCAGGTGTTGCACTGTAAAGAGGGAAAAAGAGATATATCAAATTTTATGAGCCTCGATCGTGTCCACGGTTAGCGATTTTCCCATTTTTTCCCCTATTGGTCAGTGCAATGTTATTTTCGGAGGCACGAAACTCATTTCGTTGTCATTTCAAAACTGAGTGGTTGTCCTTTAATGCCCCGCGTTCAAAATAAGAAACAAAAAAATAAAAAGTCCAATAACACAGATTTCTATAGTTTTCCCTTGGATAATGCCACACCAGAGATCACATTACACGAAAATATGCATCCCGGGACATAAATTCACCTTACTGGTATGATACTTTAAGCAGAAAACACTTTGGAACGAAAACGAGAAATCAAACATTACGATAATTGAAAGTTTTGGTGAAGAAACCAGGATCTGGAATGACAGGTGAATACAGAGTCTACTTGAAAGGCAGTAGACCTTAAACAGAAAAAAAAAGTCTTTCGTTGTCTGTTTGCTTGAAAGAATGGCATAAAAACTGTTTTTACTGATCAGAATGCAATACTCTTATGATAGAAAATATCTGTTATTTATAGTGATTCTCGTAGTTGAACTTCAACAAGATTTCAGTGGTTTCTAAGCAAATTATTATTTCTAGCATTTTTGGAAGCCTTGGCTGGGGATATTCCATTGCTTTCTTTTTTGTGTGTGTTTTCCGCCGATGTTTAATTCAGTTAGGGATAAACACGTGCAGAAACATGCTCTCACGTTTGTGATCTACGCACATACACATACACACATATGTGTATTTATGCTTATGTATATGTGTGGGTATGCGCGTGCTCTCGTGGACCTTCACGACCAAGTTTAATTTTCCAGTAATGTGCGCTAAGTAATGCTGCATATCATTCTTCTGACCCCATGGCCATGAAATAGGCTAAAAAGGGTAGAGCCTGAATGAAGCCGAAAAAAAAAATGCGAGCATAAAGGAACTTTATTGCAGGATAAATTATTCCATAATTAACCTGTCTCCCAACTAGGCTATAATCGTATGAACATTTTGGGTGCAAAAGATAATATAGTCCTTCATTAGAACAGGAAACAATGGCTGATGCGACACAGGCCTGTGTACAGCCTTGGCTGCGCCTCAGAAAAAAAAAAATCTGCTAATTGACGAAAATGTGGAAGCTGCTGTAATGAACGAAAGATTTCCTCTCATTTACCCGGACACTTTACAGAAAATCTTACTCAAGTAATGTTTTCCTGTGATAATTCTTTCATTCTAAATTATATTTTTAGATATTCAGAAAAATTGAATAAGTGCTTTGGTTGTGTGTGTAGGCATGACAGAGTTAATAGTAAAATCGTATGTTTATATGCCTTGGTTATTTTTCCGTAAAGCTTAAAATTCAAAAAATAAAATAGGCCTTGAATTTTGTGAATTTCATGAAGTTACTATTATTCATCTCTTAGGCTACAAAAAGTTATGTTGATAATAATAATAATAATAATAATAATAATAATAATAATAATAATAATAATAATAATAATAATAATAAGAAGAAGAAGAAGAAGAAGAAGAAGAAGAAGAAGAAGAAGAAGAAGACTGCAAAGTGCATCATATACTTTTTTTTGTATAACATTGATAGTCAGGCTGTAAACAATTACGGTCCTATAGAAGTACACAGAAAGAAGATAGCGCCTTTGTCCTAGTTTCCTTATGGGACGTAACGTCCCTAGGTGTGGGACTTACTCAAACCTTGTCGTTTATTGACAATATGGGTACGCTAGTAAAAGTAATAATTGTGATTCAAGCAAATGATGATGAATGGTCAACCAAAGAAAGAAGATCATGATGAGAGCATTTTCTTTTTACTCTATTCCTTCCCCGTTCTGCACACTATTGTCACTGAAAGAGAGTGATAGAGAGAGAGAATATTTGTTTTACCACGCATAAAATTTAAATCACTTTATCTCCTCAACGAAATCTCGTGAGTTTGGTTCCCTTTTGTGCCTCTCATATCTTTCGATGTTGAGCTTTTATATTTGAGATGTTCCTCTCTCTCTCTCTCTCTCTCTCTCTCTCTCTCTCTCTCTCTCTCTCTCTCTCTCTCTCTCTCTCTCTCTCTTTCGTTATCCCTCTTAGTCTACCATCGCCAGTCCCACACTAATTCACATACTAACAGATATAGTTCCTTGAGAGTTCCTGTCCGGGATGACCTTTCCCCTTATTGTTGCAGGTTAGAAGTGGAAACAGTAACCTCTTAGTAGCTAAGCTCGATAACTTGTCTTCTGAGGCGTACAGTAGGTTCCCTCTTCTGACAAGTTTCTCTCTCTTAGTTCTTGGTTTCACTGTTCCTGCTCTTCAGCCATCCGGTAGAAAGAGCAGAGGCAAGAATCATTCCTAGGTCTCCCGTGTAACGCTACTCATGCTTCTTTGATACATTCTAAAATCACTGTACTACTCGATTTCGTCTCCTACTAAATTAATATTCTGGTCCTTTGCCAAAAAAGATATTTTCCTCTTTGAGTCCACCTTCTTTCTCTCTTCCATTCTAATTGACCAAGAAAGTGACCAAATCTCTAAGCTCTCCTTACTCCACCAACTCTTCTCAGAGATTTGTTATAATGCTCTTAGTCGTCCTATTCTTCCCCTCTCTGATACTTCAGACTTCTAATTAATATCAGGACATCTGGCCTGGAATGCATTCCCGATTGATGTGTTAAGTTGGTGGACAAATGGGTGTTGCGTTTTGCTTTCTCTTTGTCCTAATTGTCAAGGCTTGCACTTGGCCTTCCTTTGGAAATAGACATTCTTTGAGTTCATCCAAAGACATGCGAGCACTCTAATCATTACAGTTACCATCCTACTTTTTCGATTGCTAAATTATGTCCTGACGCTTTAGTAGCAAGGTAAAGAACTCCTCTTGTCATTCTATGTTCCTTTGCTTATAAGCTCCCAGTTTTTTTAAGAAAAAAAAGTCAATTCTTTTAGGGGTTAAATTCTGCTCCTTTCATTCCACATCTATTTCACTTTATTGCTATTGCTCGTATCTGGTCTAATAATGCACTTATCGGTCTAATAATATGATCTCATTTGTCTTTTCGTAGAGTGTCCAATTTTTCCCACAGTTTCTAAAATCATAAAATGTTCCTTATAAATCGTCAAGTCCTTCCATTTGGAAACTCGACTTTCCAAGAAGTTAGGACGTACTTTATTAACTAATCAAATGTTAGAATTTTTCACCAAAACTTTAAAAGGTGAAAAGTTTGTAAATTATTGATGCGTAAAAGTAACGGATAGACACTGCACAGCTTCGAGGCTGAAGTATGTGGGAGAAACGCTGCAGTAGCCTATCACCTCGCGATACTAATATAATATAATGATATACTATATATAATATATATATATATATATATATATGTATATATATATATATATATATATATATATATATATATATATATATATATATATATAATATATATATATTAACTTTATCACATATACAATTGTTCTGTGCATTAATAGAATTACTAACAGGACCTCATTCAAACTGGATGATGTCTAATGGAGTATTTATTCAGAAAAAGTTACAGGCTTTCTTGGACAAACAGTCCTCATTATCAAGTATCCATACAATGACCAGACGCGTCGTCCAGCTGTATTTATATCTGGGAGCTGGTTACTTTAATCCTATAATTGCCTTCCTCCTCCTATGTGAGTGTGACCCCCACCCCCTCGTGACCTTGGCCTTTCTCTGCCCGCTTCTTCATCCAGGTGTTCGTTTCCCGTGCGACCTCTTGCGATTTTCCTTCGTTTCCTTGCTACTGTGGAGTGTACGATTTTTCTTGATATACTGTCTTCACAGCCATTTCCGGTGTTCCCTGCCATTGTGTTGTTAGCGCATGTTATGAAGGCGTTCTCTACAACCAGTCTGGCCGTTTTGTTAGTGTTCTTGTACAGAAAACTCATATTTTCCCAGTGTCATTTGGTCATTTTCCCAACAGTGTTTGGCAACTGCCGACGTCTGATTATAATGCCTTATGTTCTGCATACGTTGTTTGCTTCGCTCTTTACAGGATTTGCCAGTTTCGCCATAGTACCCCTCTTCACAGTCTAGACACGCTGCCATATATACGCGCCCTCTAATCTCTCCCCCCGCTACCGACTTTTTGTTTCTAACTGTTTTATTCCTGATGGTGTTTTTGTAGCTGCCTATCAATTTGAAATTATTTAGCTTCCTGTTGATGGGTATCATAGAGTTGTTGTCCGGGACTGTAATTATTTTCTTCCCTACCAAATGTTGCTTTTCTATCCTTTACCTCTCCCCAAAATAGCTTTCTCTTGCCCTGATGTGTGCCTGCTCCCACTAATATTTAGGGTATCCTAATCTCCTAAAACTCTCTCTCAGGTATTCCAGTTCTTCATCTAAGAATTCGGGACTGCAAATCCTATAAGCCCTAATGACCAACCCTGTCATTACTCCTATTTTTATTTCTTTTCTATGACTGGAGACATGTGTACTGTATGTATGAATTAGTGTGTGTCTTCCTCCTGTACACCTTGAATTTTAAATTTTTCCCTTCCCTCTTTACCGGGACATCCAAGAAAGGAATTTCTCCTCCTTCTCTTCTTCTATTGTGAACTTGATGTGTTCATTTTTTTATGTTTTCTAGGAACTTGTGTAGATCTTCCCTTTCTCTCTTATAAATAATCAAGATGTCATCCACGTATCTTACCCATTTTACGATATTTAAGTTCCCTTTATTTACTTTGCCCACCTCTTCCGTTTCAAACCATTCCAAAAAAGATAGCTAGGATTGGTGAAAGACTCGAACCCATGGCCACGCCATTTTTTTTTTTTTTTTTTTTTTTTTTTTTTTTTTTGTATGTAATGGTTTTCGCCCCACTTGAACACTTTAACGCTGAGGGCCGCTGATAACAGTTTTATTAAAACGCCATGATCTGGGTCGCATGTATAAACCCCTTCCTCCATATTCTTTTTTATTACTTCCACCGTCGTCTTGATTGGTACGTTGGTGAACAGGGAAGTTACATCCAAACTTACAAATTTACAATCTTTTACGTTATTTTAGATAATTCATCTATAAGGTTCATGTTATGTTTTAACATATATATGTATGTATATATATATATATATATATATATATATATATATATATATATATATATATATATATATATTCACACACACATATACTGTATATATATACTGTATATGTATATATATATATATATATATATATATATATATATATATATATATATATCACAGCCTGCCATCGGAGGTAGAAGTCGTCCAGATTAGGACCCATGGCTCAGTATTGCAGCCCTTAACTCACATTTCCAAGATCCGTGATCCCGTATTACGGCCTAACATTCGACACAGGTGTAAATAGGTATCAGCGTGTGCTGACGTCAGCATTGGGATTAGAAGAAACAGGAAGGCTGTACCTATCTTGTGTCACCTCTGCTGTTATATGTTATATATATATATATATATATATATAT
This sequence comes from Macrobrachium rosenbergii, assembly GCF_040412425.1. NCBI lineage: Eukaryota > Metazoa > Arthropoda > Malacostraca > Decapoda > Palaemonidae > Macrobrachium > Macrobrachium rosenbergii. Next base: position 67,412,480 of record NC_089744.1, on the reverse strand, counting down.
ATATATATATATATATATATATATATATATATATATATATATATATATATATATATATATATATATATATATATATACAGTATGTATATATATAGGTTATATGTATGTATATATAACATATATATATATATTATATATATATATATATATATATATATATTATATATATAAAGTTATATGTATGTATATATAACATATATATATAATTGCTTGCACATTCCACAGTAAGGCTAATAAGTTATGTTTAGGATTAGGTGAGTAGAGATCTGTCATGCTGGCACTGAGTATCGGTATCAAGTTGCATAGACAACAGCTGATCACCAAAACCACTCATTGTGGCTAACGCAAACAACGCAAGTAGATTTATAAGTCCATTACCGATGTATAATTCACGTACCAATATTGTGTTAAGTTGTAATAGAAAAATAAATTAAAATGAAAATCTGGGAGCATATTTTCAGCGTAGCTAGTGTCTTCAGTTTAAGTCCTTTCTGCTTTGGAAACGCTCTTGTGGTGTTTTCATGGTAGTTGTTCTTTGCAGGTATTTTGGGATGGGGTTTCTAGTTTCATGAATGGATAGATCACCCTGACAAAACAGATAAAAAAAACATATACACGATACATTGAAAACGAGAAGTGTAACAAAAGATGAGAATGGTGAAGCAGTGAAATTCGATTATCATGATCGTAGACGATAACGATGCATAAGTGATGATGAGTAAGTACTCAAATAAAACAACAAATTTCTATCGGTCTGATGACGAAGATGTAATCTTTATTCTGAATGACTGACGAAGAATAAACTCCTTTGCCTAACAATGTTGCGGTTACTTTCACGAAGCTTACCCTACCTGTATACGGTACTGGTATAAAACGTTTATAACTACTGATAGAATATTTTGCAGCACGGAATTCTTTTCAAGTCGATAGTAAGGGTCTCTAAATTTCGCTTCACAGCCAGTCATGAGAGTTGCTCTTAAATAATGTCAGCCAACGACCTTCAAGCGAAGGAAAGCGCGCTTTACGGCACCGTTCAGACAGAGAGCTATTGCCCTTCATCGGGGACCCTTCGCTAAGGGGGTGAGTGCAGTTTCATGTAGTTGCTCTCTACGCGGATGTGAAAAGTTGTCATTTAATGATGAATATAGGCCTTAGAAACCACAGCTTTGGCGGTTTGCAATGACTGCGTGCGTGTGTGTGAGTTTGTTTGTGTGCATGCGTGCGTGCGTGTGAGTTCTCAGAAACCTTGAAAGCAACAAGGTCTTCGTGTAAATGTGCTTACCGTAGCCAAGATTGAAAATATGTAGGAACATGGAAAACATTACACTTACTTCATTATTGGTGGGCCATTTTCCGGTAAGGAAAATAATATGTGCGGCTTCATAACTCACCAGCCAACAGATGGCGTAACGCAAGCGTTTGAATGTCTCTTTAGCACGATGTGAAAAAAGGATATATATGTATATATACATATATACACATATGAAATATATATACATATACACACAGACACATATATATTTTCATTTTAAATATCGTTTTCGTGAAGAAAACTGTGTGAGCGTGGCTTAATCTACCTATTTAACCTTGACGCCCTTAAGTGTTTTGTAGCTCCAGTGAAAGCGTAAATTAGTATTTTGTGTTTGTGCGAGTGCGTCCGTGTGACGCACGGATATGCGCAGTGAATCCTTAATTAAGACAAGTACAGTACATTGTTTAGTCATTGCACGGTGAAACTGATCAAGAAAATGTGCAACGTTCTCCTTGCCATCAAGTAGAAAAATATATTTATGATGTGCTGCTCAGTTTTTTTACTTATACTGTAGGCGATGTTTATTACCTTATTCGCCTACCTTCAGGAGAATAACCAGTATTAAAGAATAACTTCCATAAGAATTCTTCTCGTAGAAACTCATAAATAAGTGTTTGTCCTACAAAGCCACTTCAGTATATCTCTGATATACGTAAGAATATAAGTACATCTACAACAACGATTTTATTCTTCTAATAAACCTTTTTCTCGTAAGAAGCTCAAGAGAAGAAAGACAATAATCGCTACCACTTTTATCTCTCCATATCAAAGTTAGGCCCTTTGCGCAGAATATTCACGCAACATGACCTGCTCATTGCATCAACACAGTGCTGACATTTCATCAAGTAGCTTCCACTTTTTCTTTCATTAACAGTGTTCAGCCATACTTCACCTTCATTTAGTGAAGCTGGCTGAAGAGTGTCTTCCTAAATTTATCTCACACTTTTTTTAGCCAGTCTTCTTTCACTACACGCCTTTTGCAGAGTTCCTGCTGACATGTCTCGGTTTTTTTTTTCTAAGATTTGCCTTATTACTCCTCCCACCATCATCGGTAGCATGAACTCCCAGATACATAAACGAGATTTACTGCTTTCATTATTCTGTTACCGCTTTTTATTCATCACCGTTCATCTTCCAGGCTTCCATTTACCCCTATAACCTTACTCTTTCGAGTACCTGCCGTCACCTTTCCCTTACAAGTACCACCGAGTTCTAATATTTTTCGGCATATCATTTTTCTTTAATCAACACTACATTAGCCACCATCATGAATCCTTTAACATTTCATTCACGAACTTCAGTTATTTATTTTTATCCAATCCCTGACGTCTCTCATCACTCCGTCCTGCACAGATACTAAATGCTTTCGAAGACAAGGTTCTCTTTGGTCTAAAATTTATTCTTATGCTAAATCAGTCATTCCCATCTTCATCAACTCTAATCAGCTTTAATAAGCGCTTTCAGCATCATATATCCCTAACTGACCCTACATCTCATCTCCATTAATTCCTTCATTAGCCTCTCTGTGTCATGTAAGCCACATACGGTCTTCCCACTTTACTCTCAAACTTCTCACTTATTTCATAACAATCGCTTGAGCAACACATCCACTTATTTGGCTAAGCTCACAATACTCTTCTGATATGAAGCCTTCTGTCATCTGCCTTTCTTAATGAAAACCATCCCATGTGCACCATCAAGAATCTAAGTAATGTCACATTTTAGTTAACCACCCATTTCATTTATGCAAATAAACAATTATCCCTGACATAGGTCAATTGGAACTCCCTCTGAAACTTACCTTACACACACTGATCTGCTCTCGATTAATGACCACGATGCAGTATCTTGCATGGGCTCTTGTTGCATTTGCATTCTTAAGTTCATTGTTGAATTCAGTCCATCCACATCAGTCAATTTTTGAAGTTCCTCATTGGATGGGTCGATATCGTGCTCGGCTAGCACTCTCCTAGGCCCGCGTTCGATTCTCCGGCCGGCCAATGGAGAATTAGAGGAATTTATTTCTGGTGATAGAAATTCATTTCTCGTTACAATGTGGTTCGAATTCCACAATAAGCTGTAGGTCCCGTTGCTAGGTAACCTACCTAGCAACGTAAAATAAATCTTAGCCACGTAAAATAAATCTAATCCTTCGGGCCAGCCCTAGGAGAGCTGTTAATCAGCTCAGTGGTCTGGTTAAACTAAGGTATACTTAGTCAATTTTAGGTGCACTTATAACAACCCTTCAAAACTCTCAAGCCACCGGAACAAGAATATAAGTATTTATTTTTCAGATAGCATCTCCCCATTTACATCCTTGATTCTGAGGTCTGTTAGTTAAATGATTTACTCATTGCTATCACTCCCATTAAGATCATTTATATCCATAAAATATTTGCTCACATCTAAAACATTTTGTTGTTTAACAGATTTTTCCACTCTTTCTCTTTACCAAATATATCTTTCATTCTTTTGCGTTTTTCTACCTTCCATCACCCAATGGGACTAAGGACAAACAGACTGCCTTCTTACTTCGCTAAACCCATCATTCACTATCCCGCTTTCTCTCTTATTTATCTTTTTCACATTCGTGCTTTTATTTTCATGCAGTCACCACTGTTACTTCAGTTGGATCGTACATTTCACGCTCTATTATAGCTCTCCCCACTGTCTTATCAATAATCCTGCATGTTTTTCACCCATCATAAGGTATACTCAATCTCACGTTAGCAAACTCTTTTATCTTAATGACATCCATTGGTATATTCTGAACCTCTCCCATCCAGATAGCGTTACATGTTATTTTATCTTTGATTCCACCGAGGAATGATGACATACATGCAACCACTCCTGTTCCCACCATAACCTCCATCAACTCAATTTTCCTCAACCTCTGTAATAACATATAACCTAAGGAACCTTATTTATAGACTCTTATTCATACACAAGTAAACTTTAGAACCTTTTATAGCCACGCCTTTCTGACCACCAACCCCATAGCAAGAATCCACTTTCTTTTACACGGCGTTTTCCTTTGCTCTGATATCATCCTGCATAGTCGACGTTTCCCCATCCGCAAATCGAGCCATGGCAAGATTTATTTTTTCATTCTTACTGTTTTTCCATGTCTGAAGTATACGCACATGATTTGATTACCTGTTACCTTCGTTTTTGTCGCAATATCTTTAAAATAAACTAACTTGTACTAAGCCACTCTCACACAACATTGCACCACACACTGGGCGGTATTTTTGGACTGTATTGCATTAAAGAATGCATACTGAGTCCATTATCTATGCAGATCTCTCTCTCTCTCTCTCTCTCTCTCTCTCTCTCTCTCTCTCTCTCTCTCTCTCTCTCTCTCTCTCTTCTTCTTCTTCTTCTTCTTCTCCTTCAAGAATTCTTACTGGCATAAAGCCCACATAAATAAAATAGCGTTGCAAGTATACAGTATTCAGACTCATATATATATATATATATATATATATATATATATATATATATATATATATATATATATATATATATATGTGTGTGTGTATGTATATATAAATGTGTGTATATTATATATACTGTGTATGTATATATAAATGTGTGTGTATATTATATATACTATATATATATATATATATATATATATATATATATATATATATATATATATATATATATATATATATATATATATATATATATATATATATATATATATAGATATATATATATAGGACCTTGTGGTCTGATGGTCACGATATGTGCCATTATATACCGGATAAGGGCAACAGGTCGATTCCCGTTCATGATGGAACGTTTTAAACGTTCCGTTGAACACAGTTGTGCCTCTGATGACTCCACGGTGGAGAAGGTCATAGGACTGGCTACCTCATCCCAGAAAACTCGCTGAAAGAGGAAGGATTACAACAACTGACTGAAGCCTCTCCTTCTAAGGAAAAACACAGTGAGGATATTTACATACATACATACATACATATATATATATATATATATATATATATATATATATATATATATATATATATATATATATATATATATATATATAACACATATGTGTGTGTGTGTATATAATATGAAATTGATTGGCTGAAGGGAGGGGAAGAGGAAAGAATGAGAGTTATTACAGGATTAAGTTTCGTTGGTGAATTTAAAACTATTCTAAAATCGTGAGTAGGAATTTAGCGTTAGCCATTTTCCCGTACCGCCATTATCTGTGAGGTGATTCCCATTTTTCATCTCACAGAGATGATCCTACATTTCGAGGAAATTCTCTCCGTCCGCAGTTCTTGATCCTGATTCATCTGACCAATATAACAATGGAAGGGGAGTAGATTAATTGTATCCTTAAGGGTTTTTATCATAATTAATGTAATTAGTAGGGTTCTAAAATCGTTAATGGTTATTGCCATCCGAACTGAGTCAGCAACAGAGAGGCAAGTTATTTCCGTAACCAGAAAATCAAATGAAATGCATTCTGGTAATATGTTTTGATTCACGTCACGAGTAAGACTTCATTATAATTTCATTCAAACCAGACAAATGATTGACCTTAATGCAACAGACTATATGGGGAAATTTCCGTCCATATCATTCAGAAAATGCAGACTTTCGCTCGAGAAATGTTTGACAGAAATTTCCTGTTTACGTCGCAGGGGAATAGTTGAATGTGATTTGGAGATTTTTGCCAAATGACAAAGATTCAGAAATAATAGAAAGAGAATCCCCTGGATTTATAATATTTAGGGAGACACGTCAGCAAATAATAGCGCTTCACGGTAAGTAAGAACAAGAATAAAGTAGGAATAATGTTTTCATAGTTTTCTTGGGAGAGGAAGCTGACCAAAACATAGAAAGAGGGGATTTTATTGACTAGGTAAAACATCGCTTTCCAATTTTGTATTTCCTTGTGGGATTTCTTTGAATATGGGACACTGGCATCTGTTTTTCTTCTTTTACTTTCAGCTATTTTGAAAACATGTCAAAACGCCAATTAATTTTTTGTGAGCTTCCCTTTATTTTCTGTTACTTCTTGCTAATGAACGCCTTATTCTTTGGAAGCTTGAATTTCAAGTCAAAGGCCCCTGTGGGCTTGTTCAATTTAAATAGGGTTCATCTACTGAATAATAATAATAATAATAATAATAATAATAATAATAATAATAATAATAATAATAATAATAATAACATAAAAATAATAATAATAATAATAATAATAATAATAATAATAATAATAATAATAATAATAATAATAATAATAATAATAATTGTGATCAGATGACATCCGCCCACAACCCAACAGGATGGACGGGCTGTGGTCATCAGATAAAACAAATAAACAATATATCAAAATGCTCCATCCCATCCAAAGCTATTAAAATCACACTTTCCAACAGCTGCAGAAATTGTAATAATACGATTCGACATTCCCGAGTGATAAGCTTTGGATAAATCTTTGTTTCCAAACATTTGCTGACCTCTGTGGTATCTGAAACATCAGAGTGAGTGTTCCATCCCCTTTGCAATCTTTCTTCATAAATGATGTGGTTGGAATATGCTACGAATTCAAAGCTTAGGTTTGATAGCCCTGGGGATAGTGTTCCTTATGATTTCTCATTTTAGTTCCCTAAAAGATGTAGGAAACACCAGTGGCGCATGTGTTTAGTCTCTGATAACTCTGATGTATATATACGAATAGATCGGTCGTCATATGAGAGTTCACCACAATAATTATTCTACCAGTTTGACGAGAGAGGAGGAATTACTCAGTTTTCTTATTCTCCGGTGTTTATCACATTTCAATGGTCCCTTTTTCCTTTAATATTTACAGTAACTTACTATTACCCTTACTATTCTAAACTATATATTTTCCTCCATGGAAAAAAATTGTCTACCTCAATACGCAGCTTAGTTCGGAAACATTTGTAAATATTTTGAGTTTCATCCTTTTTTCTGTTATTTTATGACGGCTTTTGAAACCGGATATAAAGATTTAACGTTGATCCAACAGAAACCTACAGACGCTTCCACGTTGTATAAACTTTCTATTCGAAATGCTTTTTTATGCCGTGGAAACACTATTCCATTTTCTTTGCAGCCTCCCGACTCAAAATGGATATTCTCTCAGGGGCTGTTTCAGTAACCTCACGCATTACGTTCTTCTATAAACTGAATATCTCCTACCAAAGGAGAACTCGGTACTCTCATGCGTATAATGATAAACAAGTATATTTTTGCAATAAATTGATTTGTGTACATTTCAGGTTATGTTAAATATTGTGAGCTTGTAGGGACATGAAATTAATTATTAAATTAACAGTTTTATTTAGATTTCTGCTATACTTTCATGCTCGATCAGGCTTGGATGCTTCTTATCTCATCAAATGACAACAGAAGTTGCAGGGAACACTGTACGTGTTGGGCGCGCGCCCAGGGCCACAAATGCGTGTCCGTATATGCAGAAGACATATGCAAACTATTATACACATTATATATGTATGTATGTATGTATGTATGTGAGTATGCTTACTTGCCTGTAATCATATTTTACACTTATTCAGATAAAGAGAAATGTGCTTACGTATCTTCCATTAAATTATATATATATATATATATATATATATATATATATATATATATATATATATATATATATATATATATATATATATATATATATATATATATGTGTGTGTGTGTGTGTGTGTGTGTGTATGTGGGAGAGAGAGAGAGAGAGAGAGAGAGAGAGAGAGAGAGAGAGAGAGAGAGAGATAGTGAGATGCCTATTGAAAAAGAAAAGTATATAAATTACTTCATGAAGTATTCGCACCAAGAGGACATCGCTTACACCTACCTGACCTTACGGTTTCGCAGTTTCCGAGTCGTACTGCATTACTAATGAACATCTCATGTCAGTAATTTTTTTTTTATGGGATATTCATAGATCAGAATAACTTACATCATTTTGACCTTTGTATTACTGTCAATTATTTAAGAAGATTGCAAGGTTTTTCTTTAAATTGCAACTCGAGTTGTTTTAGTCAAAGCTCAGTTTCAATTCTGTGCAAACGTCTACTGTAGTTACATGGGTATTTCATGAATACATTTATTACAAGTACAGTCCTCTGCTTACAAAAGCATCTCACGCAGGGTACCTCCAGAGCGCCATGATTTTCTTCGAAAACCTTAAGAAATCCACTTCTGAATCATCTTAAGTATTGAACGCATATTCAGATTATGTTTCCACCTTAAGAAGGATTTATTATTTTGTCTGAAAAGGACCGTTAGGTGTAAGTGCTTTATTAGAAGATTCAGTAATATGTCGTCAAACACTTGATTCAACGCATCTGAACTCTGACAGACGAAATGACATATAATTGCGGAAGGAAACTCTTATAGTACTTAAACAATAGGGACTTTCCAAGAACCTTGGTGGCTGTAGCAGTTGAAGAAGACGCAACCAATGTGTTACCAGCAACAGCAAAGAGCAATAGTGTTCTGTGAGAAATATATATGTTATTTTTAGAGTACTTTGTTGACCTGTACATTTATTGGTAGCTTTATTCATGCAATACCAATGGAAGCAGCAAAATTAGCGATGAAAACGGTGAAAGTAGCAGCAAGTGCAGAAATAAGAAATCAAAGCACAGAAGATGAAAACGGTGAAAGTAGCAGCAAGTGCAGAAATAAGAAATCAAAGCACAGAAAGCAAAAAACATTACCAATAACCTTCACATTCAAAGAGAAACCAACAGTTTGTATGTATTTTATTGATTCAAGGGAAGACTAATGAAATACTAAGAAGCTAAAAATAGAATAAAGAACTCCTGGCCTCCTGAACACGACGTTGTATAATAAGAAAATGGTGTTTTCTTTTCTTTGGTCTTTTGGTTGATTTGCCAGGAGTTTAACTTTAAACTATTCTCATCACAGTCCATAATAGCTTAGCGCCTCCTGTCCCAGGTCGGTAGACTAAACTTTAACAAATAAATCAGTCAGTCAACCCTGGAAAATTATATGATTTTGTCCTCTTTTAGTAAGGGTTATAAGAATGATGTTAGGATTCCATCGTAAGGATGGGTACAGAGAACTAACGATTCTCGAAGGAACTTTAAGGAAATTTCGGTTTATATTTTCCTATGTTCCTGTTGTCTTATGTCCTTTAAGTGAATAAATTTTCCCTGAGATATTGAGAATTGTGTGGGAGTAACGTATCCGGCAGAGTCCGTAATAAAAACAATAATAATTGTTCCTAGAAATTAAAGTCAAATTACCCTTTCATAGTGAAAACTAAAATAAAAATACGTCATGATATTTACAAGACAACAGACTGCGGTTTCAATCAAACATTTTGACCATTTGAACTGGTAAAATATTTTACAATTTAAAATAAAAGATGAAATATTGGTTGCTCATATCGACTTTGTTGTTCTGTACCGTATTCCTCGGTCAAGAAACATTTACCAGCGCTTTTGATAGGTACCTTCAGGGCTTTGCAACAAACTATCTTTATATTTATATCTTGAAAATAATGGACGCAACCTCTTTTTTAGTTTTCTGTAAAAGAAAACTATTGTGCCGGTTTTGTCTGTCCGTCCACACTTTTTTCTGTCCGCCCTCAGATCTTAAAAACTACTGATGCTAGAGGGCTGCAAATTGGTATGTTGATCATCCACCCTCCAATCATCAAACTTCCAAATTGCAGCCCTCTAGCCTCAGTAGTTTTTATTTTATTCAAGGTTAAAGTTAGCCATAATAGTGCGTCTGACAACGATATAGACCAGGCCACCACCGGGCCGTGGTTAAAGTTTCATGGTCCACGGCTCATACAGCATTATACCGAGACCACCGAAAGATAGATCTATTTTCAGTGGCCCTGATTATACTATGTACAGAAAACTCGATTGCGCCAAAGAAACTTCGGCGCATTTTACACTTGTTTTATACGAACAGCATGCTGTTTGGTACAACTTGGAAGTTTAGTCAATAGAAGGCATTAAATGGAATTCATTTTCTGTAGTTATGACATTAAATGCAATCTTAGTACATCAGACAATATGATATTCACATACCGTGAGCTTCCCTGAAATGATAGCTAATCTGTTCGCTGGATCCATTTGATGGCGACCTGGCTTACATCTCTGTTGTAATACTGGCGTCTGCTGTAATCAGTTCGTTGACTTTCCACTTCTCAAGAAGGCGAGAGGTACGCAAATGGTACAATTTTTTTTCTCCGCAGTAGATTTCTCCAGAGGGTTAAATCTTATTTCAAGTTTGCTCGAGGAAGCGCCTTCCTTTCCTTGAATTTAATTGTTATTTTTAAAATCATATGATAATTAAAAAACAATGTTAAATCACAGAGTAAAATGCAGATTTTTTTCTATTTAAGCGTTAATTGGAATTACATGGTAAATAAGAAGTTGCTGAAAAAATTGCACGTATAAGTAGTGAAAAAATCAAAGGGAAGCCTGGATTCTAAACTGGTTCGGTCCATTGCACAAGTTTTAAGATTCCTCAGCAGGTATAGCCCCATATTTTCGAAAAAGGACTATAAAAAATAATGTTCCGTGTCGTCCTCATAATATATACTTTGGTAAATGACAGACGCAATTCAGGCCTGGTCCTCTGATATGTAGAATGTTAATGGAAGACCTTCACTCTTCGTGGTTTCTTGGTGTTTTCATTATCCCCTGGCTTTATAAACCAACATTTTAGCTCTGCAGTGGGAGGGCTTAGAAACGGTTCATTTCATCAGACTTCCGAGAGTAAAATTTACAACATTTTTAGAGCCTTTGGTTACTTTCTTCAAGACAGTAACAATAACAGAAGCATGAAAGGTAAAAGGAAAGTGCAACAATCGCTGGCGTTTCAGTAATAATTTTCTCTCTGAATATTATTGCGATGATGCAGTTCTGCAGTTTGCAGTAAGGTTCCCAATATGTCTGAATACATCGTATTTGATCATCCACCGATGTATATATCACTGGATGAAGTAGAACCGAGGAGAATGGACTTCGGTGCGTAGGCATTGTTTCACTGGGCAGTACCGGATTCCCAAACCGGTATTGTAATGGAATTTTGGTGGTTCCTCCATCACGCTTCTCGCCTGCATGGTTCGCTTGATGGACACGAAACGGGAGGTGTGGCCTCCCAGGGGTATTAATAATAGCTTTTTTTAAGGACGACAGCTCACTCCAACACGTGTGGGCTTCCCTAAATAATGCACTAAACTAATTTTCCTCCTGTGGAGAAAGGTGAGGAATTCTACTTACGAAAATTTGTTTTGAAAGTTTAACAGTGGTGTTAAAGGACTAGTGTTTGTTGTCTGCAGTACTTGTCGAAACTGATAAAAAGGCAAATATGAAGGTGTAGTTGGGTGAGGTAACAAAATTGGGGAATAAGCGTGGTATGAATAAAAACAGAGACATAGGAGAAAGGAGAAATAACAAATAAGATGTGGCCAGACATGGATGTTTTACCACACCAGCCATTATAAATAAGGTTAGACCTCAACCATAAACGTTATCAGTCCTCTTGAAAGTTTAAAATCGTGGCACTTATTTTGGGGAAGGGTTTTTTTTTTTTTTTTTTTTGTCCCTTAACAGCATAGAGCTCCTTGGGTTACGGAACAACAAATGTCCTTTTAGCCGTGACGTTAATTGGAAGCCAACAATAGCGTATCATTGTACGTGAAAAAAGGAATTTTGTTTAAATATGCACACATATAGTAAACAAGCTTCTGGTAACTATATATCCTTCCTGTGGTAAATCCTTTTTAGTGATCCTGCTAAAAAAAAGTCTTTTTGAATTTTTATATCCTAAAGCTATTTTTCTGACAAAGAAGAGTAAATCCAACTCTCTCTCTCTCTCTCTCTCTCTCTCTCTCTCTCTCTCTCTCTCTCTCTCTCTCTCTCTCTCTCCATGAACTGATGGAGTTATAAAAGATTTTGTTTTAAAGGATTCGCAAAAAACTTCTCTCTTTCTCTCGCCCTCTCTCGTTCTTTTTCTCTTTTATATGAAGCAAGTGATTTAGGGCAGAATTTTTCAAGGTTCTGCAAAACATTACTCCATTTTATCTGTAGTTGCAGGAAAGAGAATTTGCAACAGTATGTTCTGGGACTCGGGGAAAGTGGTGATGTTTATCTGTATTGAGTGGTGTTAAGGGTTGTTTCGACTTCGCAAGGACGCAAATGTAATTATTTCTTAAATCTAATAATTTTTCCCTTATTTAATGGGTTTACCTTTTTGCTTATTCCATATTCATCATGGAGGTGAAGGAGTAAAACCAAAAAGTGATTAACGCTAATGCATTATGCTGTACATTATTCATGATGAATAATGAATCACAGAAATTTGTGTTTTGATGGTAGGTATCATACCCCCAGTGATTTTATTTTCAAAATGCTTAATCACTGTGATAGGGCCTTAGCAATAATATTTATCCAAGATTATGATAATCAATTCAAGGATGTTCATTGCTGTATTTCTGTTTGCATGCATTCAGTCAATGCAACATGTGCGGCAATTCGAAGAATAAGCATATCTATTCATATATGAATATAGATGCATTTGCATGCACTTGTAACTGAATCTGATCTAGAAAACAGTTCATGCGTATGTATGCGTAGAATTGTATTTAAAGAGGAGAGGCCAACGGGGCTGGTAACTAATGCCAATTTCGAAAACAAAGGAAACATGTAAAAAATGCGCCGAAGTTTCTTCGGCGCAATCGAGTTTTCTGTACAGCGTATAATGTTGTATGAAACTCTCAGACACGGCCCGGTGGTGGCATGTGTTGTTGGCACCTATAGCGGTGCCAGGCGCACGATCATGGCTAACTAACTTTAAATAAAATAAAAACTACTTAGGCTAGAGAGCTGCAATTTGGTATGTTTGATGATTGTAGCGTGGATGATCACCATACTAATTTGCAGTCCTCTAGACTCAGTAGTTTTTAAGACCTGAGGGCGGACATAAAAATTGCGGACGGACAGACAAAGCCATCTCATTTTTCTTTTACAGAAAACTAAAAAGGACAAAGAGACTGACATCACCATGAAGTCTTCAAGGAGGAAAGGTTTTAAAAGTCGGGAAAACAGAAGGAAGAAAATTCCAAAACTTAGTAATAGAAGGAAAGAAACTGTCAGTGAACAGTGCAATCCGTAATATTATAGATTTCTAAAAAGTAAATGCGTGAGGAGGTTGCTAGTCGGATGTTAGGGGGATACCTGACAAGTGGAGATAGTCTCCTTTGAGCTCAAAGGAACTTGGACCAAAAAAGTACCTGTAGAGACTCTTGTGTTTATCTGAATATCTAGTTTGTTATAACAATGCAAATATATTATTTGGTGTGCTGTGCTATGTTACGGTTACTACATCACTGCAAGTGAAAGAGGATAACCATTTTAAGGAAATATATTGGTGTTTTATTCAATAAATTTGCTACCAAGTAAAAGATAGAAAATAAAACTTGGGTATATATATATATATATATGTATGTATATAATATATATATATATATATATATATATATATATATGTATATATATATATATATATATATATATATATATATATATATATATATATATATATATATATATATATATATATATATATATATATATATATATATATATATATATATATATATACACAGTATATATTAACAACCGAGATCCCAGGTTCGGTTCGGGCGGATAGGGTAGGCACGTGCAATTAAAAATCCTTTATGACTTTGGTAACCTAAGCTGTGAAGTAGGTATCTAATAATTAATACCAGCAGTAATTATAACCCTGCAGCCAATGGGGCTGGCAACTTCACCCCACAAGACACGAAGCAACACCGCAAGGCTAACGATATCTGGTGTCAAAAAGGTATATGTATGTATGTATGTATGTATGTATGTATGTATGTATGTATATATATATATATATATATATATATATATATATATATATATATATAGATAGGTAGATAGATAAATTATATATATATATACATGTATATATATATATATATATATATATATATATATATATATATATATATATATATATATATATATATATATATATATATATATATATAGAGAGAGAGAGAGAGAGAGAGAGAGAGAGAGAGATGCCGGGACTGTACATAGCAACAACATACAAAGGTAAAAGAGGATCAGCTCTGACCCAGAAAAAATACTTTCAAAGGCTCACAAAGAGGGTCTCAGAATTTCCTTTGTTTTTAAAGACGTCCGACCGTCTTCCACTCTGCTGTGTATAAGCCATGAATAGTAAATATGTTTACCGGCGTCTCTTCCGCGTCTGTCAATCTCCATCTTAACTCAAAAAAACTTTCCAAAGATAGAAAGGGAAGAAAATATTACTGAGACGGAGTTTTCCCTCAGTGTCACTGCTCGTTAAATGCCAACAATCCCCGAAAGTTTGAGCTTTCATAATTTATGAAGAGATGTGAAAAAAGTATTACGTTAGAAGGAAAGTTAAGATTCCAGTTAAGTGCAGAGAAGGATAAGTGTGGACAGAAAAATTTTATGAGGAAAACCGCTATACTATTTGAGGCGAGAAAAACAAATGCAGTAATTTGTTACTGTCGATTTTCCATCTCCATTGATTAGTTTTCCGATGGTAGAGTCATGTTTTATTTCCTCCTCATTAATTTTGTTCATTCCTTTGGTTTTGGACAATGTTCCTTGTACAGCGTTTTAGGACAAAATGAAAATCTATTTTTCTTGATAATTTTTACACTGAGACTTATTTGTGCGTTATATACTGTACGTGTTATATCAACTTTTATTGGCGGTCCTGTTTCGTGTTTCTGTTGCGACGGGAAGTTAATTAAGCGGAAGTATTTTTTTTCTAACTTGCGTCAGCGGTTGTTTGGGTTACCATTTTGTAAGTGAGCATTTCAAATCAACAGCTTTTTATACAAACACATCCTAGACCTTCATGAACACTGACAGTTTCTCTTCCATAAGAATCATCCAGATTTCCAGCTATCTGAATCTTTATTCTCTAAATTTTCTCTTTGGTATTTCCTGTCTCCCTTCCTCCATTGATACCAAAATCCTTCTTTCATTGCTGATGTTTTTTCCCGTCCTTTCTGCATGTCAAAACCATTCGGTTACTCTTTGATCTCTCAAGCGGCTGCTTCAGTGACTATATCGTACGTATTTGATTTTGTTGACGAGCTCCTGGTACATTATTATTATTATTATTATTATTATTATTATTATTATTATATGATGATGATGATGATGAATTCGTATACACTCTTATGGAAACCCCCATAGGCAATCAGTTAACTTAGCAATTTTCCATAAATAGAATCCCTTTATGTGAAGAAAAGGAAAATAGCAAAGAAGGATTTAAATTTTATTGCTGTATAATTATAACCAAAAACTAAAAATACAAATGAATAAGTGTGGATTTAACGAATAGAAAATTTGCCTCAAGTTTTGATATGATTTCCACATCGTTCTGAACACCGGCATCTTCTCTTCATTTTTAAAACCGTCCTTCGTTCAACCAGATCAGTCTTTTAGGTGTTTCAAGATCGAACCTATAGTTTTCTATTCCTGGTGTGGCTAAAGACTTCCAAATGGATATGACACTCCCTTTCTGACCTTAATATCGCACCCCTTTTTTTATAAGTCTATTAGACGCATTCATATTCGGTCAGTCACCCCTGGAACGTAAGAGAATTTGGACTCGTCACAAGCTTTCGGCAAAGTTTGGCATGAAGTCCTGTGAAACAAAATAAGTCAAAACTTGTGCTTATTGTTGCCCGCTCTTTTTCTACGCTGATTCGTACTTCATTGACTGTTTTTTCTTCTGTATCATCTTTTTCTGTATTGCTCGTGGTGTCTTAATTCTTTGTAATACATGCACCACGTTCTCCTTAACCAGTTTAGACCAATACTGCTGTCTCCACTGTGATGTGTATAATTGACTTTTACGAGAATCCTTCGTTTCGTTTCTTTCTCGACAGATTGATCTCATTCTTATGCCATTGTTCTTTGCGATGATTGCCATACAAATACAATACTGAATTTTATTCCATGTGCTGTTCTCTCAATGTTTCTCGCATAACTTCTCTTAGGCTTAAGAACGAGATATGGCAGCCATTTTTTCTCTCTCTTTTAAAACACCCATTCATCTTTAATACCCACAATTAGTTATTAACGGTACCGTGGGAAAACTTGAATAACAATTGGGATAAAAACAAAAAGCCGAATCGGTTCCAAAAATAACTCTTTACGTAATTTCTACGAGCTCTCCGTGCAGGGAAATCCCACCTACAAGTAGAGATAAATTTAAAATAAACGGTTCGTGCTTCCTATAAAATAACCCGTTTCGTCCCACGTACAGATGGAGTGAGAAGTTCACGTTTCATGTATTTGGGACTCGAAGGAGGAGAAGCATTGGCAAGGAAGGATTTCTTGACTCGGTAAAAGATTACTGATCTAATCTCGAATTCCCTGGAAGATATTGCATTTACACTGACCTTTTCTCTGCCGTTCCTCCCTTGGCAAAAGGTCATACTGCGCGGTGAAACTTAATGTTGCAAATCGTTCTTGTTTCCCATAATCAAATAAAGATCTAATCCATTGCAAGATTTTGTGATTGGCGCTTATTAAAGCAAGTAAAAAATGCTTGGAAGTTTCTTCGGCGCAATCGAGTTTTCTGTACACCTGCTATCTTTTGGTGGTCCCGGTATAATGCTGTATGAGTCGCGACCCATGAAATTTTAACCACGGCCCAGTGGTGGCCTGTCCTATATCGTTGCTAGAAGCACCATTATGGCTAACTTTAACTTTAAATAAAATAAAAACTACTGAGACTAGAGTGCTCTAATTTGGTATGTTTGATGATTGGAGGGTGGATGATCAACATACCTATCTCCAGCCCTCGAGCCTCAGAGTAGTTTTTAATGGTCTGAGGGCGGACCGAAAAGGTGCGGACGGACAGACAAAACCGCCATAATAGTTTTCTCTTCAGAAAACTAAATAATCATAGAAATGCGTATTATATGATTGCAGACATTTTTATCTGCTTGTTTCCTTATTTTCATTGAAATTTAAAATTCAATCCCTGATATTGTTCTTTAAAGAGGTGAAAATTTAATTTGTGTGAACGTACATTTGTGTGTTAGAGGGTACACGCGTGTGTGGAAATGTGGATTGGTTCAGTTATGAAAAATCAAGCATCCGAAAAAATTCAAACTTGCTATGTTCATGGATTTTGTACTTCGTTATCAGTCAGTTGTAAATTAACATAATTTTCTCTCGGGACTTTCACCTGCTGAATGTGATAATGGAGCCAAGAGATTTAAATCAAGCCATTAAGCAAATGAATACTTTTATGTTGTTCATTCAGATGTAAAGCGTTATATTGCTTAATAATAAAACCTCTTTTTTATTTCTTATGCTCTTATAATAGACAAATCATTTTAAAAAACTTCAAAACATTCAAATGATGAAGCTCTTGGCTCGAAACGAGGAAAATGGTTGTTAATAAAAAAAAAATCGCAATTCGGTACAACTCTGATTCCCCGAAATGTTGGAACATCCACAGGGGTTAGCAATCAGCTTGTGCAATCCGACATTTTGCAAATTTCATGAACGAAATATTTTTTTAGAAAACACGTGGCTTAAATTCAGCTGTTAGAATCTAAATCCTTTAGAATTCCTTCATAATGAGAGACTGTTTGTATTCATGTCTCAATTTCCTTGCCATGATTTAAAAAGGTAAAATGGAAAATGTTTCTCCAAAATTTTAACATCTATGTGGAAGCTACAATGCAAAAAATAAATATTTGTCTGTCGCAGTATTTCAATATGAGAAACATAAATGAATTCATCCTTGTTTTAGCTTCCAGGCGTTAGAACATTATCCCGGAAGCTGTAAAAAAAATTAGTCATGACTCCATGAATATTCTTTTTCCGCTCTTATGTAATACAATATTGTTCTTTCCCGCTTCTGTAATGCAGTATAATTTTTTCCACGTTCCTGTAACAGACGAATCCTTCATGGAAAGCAGTTATAAAGCAATACCCGCTTCATTTTCAAAAGCATCAGCTGGATAATGTCCAAAACATATAACTGTATGGACGATCATCCGTCTGATGATATGAGGTATGACAGTATACAAAAGGATGCCTGCAGTGCAGTGTGAGACATTTTTGCCCACATCCCGATATACTGATGGTTCTATCAGTGTGTTCACCCTATTTTCGCGTTTCACGACTCGCCAAACGCAGGATTGCTGTTGCACTATTGCATGCGTGTGATGTGCATCCCAGGTCACTTTAGATATCAGAGAGTTCTGTTTGTTATTCGAAACGACGTGGCAGTGTAATTCACTCTGCTAATTGCTCTTTCTTCTGACGTGGTGATTTGTTTCGTGGACGTCAATATGGCAACGGGAACTTTAATCAGCATACGATAACTGTAAAGTTTCGAATAAATCTGGTATTATTACATCTAAAATTTCACATTATAGTGCTTTTTTTATCTGAAATTTTTCGCTTGAAAATTTCTATGTTCTTCACGTAAAATCAACATTTTCAAACGAAAAATTTACGTAACATAGCGGCCGTACTACTGTAGAATTTGAATAGTAAAATATGTTTATGTGTTTTTATCATAAATTACCGTAAATAATGATTTGTCAGACAATGCAAATGTTTAATTGTAACACAGCAAAATTTTTCGCCAGATAAAGATGTTCCCTTTTACCCTTTTCTTTTACTTTTAATCTGACTTGGGTTCCTTCAAATAAATCGATTTAAATATATATATATATATATATATATATATATATATATATATATATATATATATATATATATATTTCCTTGTAATATGTATAGCATTCCATGATTTCGGTATATTTACTACTCTAGTTATAATGTGTTCTGTGTGATAATAATAGTTGTTGAAATATCGTATGTAGTGTAATGTCAGATCTCAAAAGAGTTAGTGATTTAGATAACTTAGCAGCATAATTTAGAATTAATAATACATTTTAACAATAACGTAGTATGTGATCACGCATTTTGTCTCCCAGCAACATGTGTTCTATACTCGTGATTTCGTATGTCATGTTTTGATTCAGTTGTCATCGTGAAAGATAACGTGTTAACAAGCAAGGGAATGACAGTCCAGTCATTTAAGATTTTCTCTCATACGAGAAAAAGACGAATGATTTCGCAGTGTTTCATGTACTGTTCTGGAAACCAACTTTGGTTCATCATCTTGTTTTGAAAACATGCCATTTATGGTTAGCCACCCGCCGTCTGTTTTGATTATGTTGAGATTTTGATAAGAGCTTCATCCCTTGGTTTTCTGCTCGAGTCATGTATAGCTTTTTGAGAGTAAATGCACATGTCTTGGTTGATTATGTTATGGTTTGTAAGAGTACATTGCTCTGATCACATATTTTTCTAACGTACAAGTTGGCCCCAAAACATTTTGCTCTGGTAATGACGTCATCTGATTGTTTAATTTCTTGCTGAAATCTTGAAGTTTGTTAATTCTGATTTGAAACACCATTCGTGTGGTTCCCTCTCTCTCTCTCTCTTTCTTCAAAATAGAGAAATTATTAATGTAAAATAATTGTGTCATCACTGGTATTAGTCATAGCTTTTAAGATCTGAATGTAGGAAAAGTGTGTAGCGGTTCATAACAAAAAAGAGTGTTTTGTGAATCTCAAGCAGCTGCATTTCAAGTGATTTTGCGAAACTTTTCACAACCTTGTGTAAGGTAAAATTAATTTTACTTATTATTACCATGGTATAATAAGGTATATTAGGGAAATTTTCCCTTAGTGAAATTAATATTGATAAATCTTTTGTGTATTTTTGTGTTATTGTATTTGCAATCTCTTGATTTTTCACATTTTATATATTAGTGATTTAACATTTATTTACTTAGCATTTTAAATATTTCTTGATGATTTAACACTGCATACTTGATTTAATTTTCATTTACTAAGATTTTCTTTTCAAATCTTGTGTAATTCTTAATAGTTTTAGTTTTGCTTGATTAGTTTAATTTCTTGATTAATTAAAGTTTTTGTGATTTAGGTTTGTTTAATAATTTAACTCAAGAATTAATTAAATTTTTTGTTGTTTTCAAGTAAATTTTTTCAGATTATGAATTCTAGTTATAAATTTTAAATTTAAAAATAAATTTTTGTATTTAAAATTTTTAAAAACATTGTTTCATATATTGACCACCAGTGAATAGGATTAAATGTGTGCTTAAGACAGTGATGAACATGTTTTGTTCCGTTAGTTTTGCTGAAGTGAATTAAGACCAGGGAATCAGTTAAAGTTGTTTGATGGGGTGGTGCCCTTTTACTCTAGTATATTTCTTGTTTAATTGTTGATACCTCACACTTGTTTTGATAAACTTAGTTTGATTTTTCACATGATTAAGAAGCTTTTAAGGGATCACTGTTACCTTTAGAGTACTCAGTCGTAATTGTTATTGTTAAGACAGTTCAGATGTCTGGCTGAAGTGAGGTAAATTCTTGAATTCTGTGATTAGTTGTGTAATAACCAGGTACTTAGAACACTTCGTGACAATATATATATATATATATATATATATATATATATATATATATATATATATATATATATATATATATATATATATATATATATATATATAATTATAAATATATATATGTTTGTATATATATACATATACAGAAATAACATTAAGTAGATATGTTTGATATCAAACATTTGTAGCCCTACCTCGGAAATAACACCGAAGTAGACCGAATTGGATATCAAACATTTGTAGCTTAATGTATGTGAATATAAAAATGGCACGGGGATGTGACAAAATTTTATAATATATATATATATATACATATATATATATATATATATATATATATATATATATTTATGTATTGTATAAATATTATATATGTACAATATATATAAACATGTATATCATATATTATATATATATATGTGTGTAAATATATATATGTATAAATGTATACATATATATATATGTATATAAATATAGATATTCATCTTCGATAACTTGATAGCCTGTGGCGTTAGAGGAGGAAGGTGGACATGGACCGCCTCGCCTATATCCAATATTTGTTTGACACAGTTGATTGCAACAGGATATTGATGTCGATTTGGCCATCTCGAAATCAAATTCCTTTGCCAAGGGCTCTTGCCATTGCCTATTAAAGGTTTGAAAGGCTTTATACAATTATATAAATGCAACTTATACATATATATGCATGTATATGATGTGTATATATGTATGTGTATATATATATATATATATATATATATATATATATATATATATATATATATATATTTTACCAGATACGTTTGTTTTAATTTTGTAAGACCACAATGTCCTCTTAATTTATCGAATTTTGCAGTTTTTTTATACGCTTCTCACTACAAAGCCTGAGATCCAAATGCAAAATTATGAAGAAATTCTGAAGTCCGTAGCAGAATTCGAACCTGAGTCCGGAGTATGAGGACGAGGTCGCGTTACACACACACACACACACACACGTATAGGTATGTGTATACGAGTGTATGTATATATACACTATATATGTGTGTGTTAATGAAATAGCAATACTCCAAACAGGGAAGCAGTTCAGTCCAAAGTATTAAGGGAATCTAGACAATACAAAGAATTTTTCAACAGGCAGATTTTGTCATTTTGACAATATGAAATCACCAAGAAAAGTTACAAAAAATACTATCAACCAAGATATCGATGGAAGTGGCGTTCAATATAATATTCATCAAAAACTCGAAGAACTGCGTGGGATAAGCTACAGGGAAATCGAAAGAAACTTTCGTAGTCTTTGAACCCCTATTAGGATAAGGAATTTTGAGACTGAGGACGATCAAACAGATGAGGGCAAGTGGGTGAATGAAAGAAGATTATGGAACTTTAAATAGTCAGCAAAAGCATGAGTACTACAAGAGTTAGACTGGAGAAGGTCTGTGATAAAGAAGAGGAAAAGGTTAAATAAAGAACATCAGAACTTTTGCAAACACATGAGTAAGGGAGCATATGTCATGCTGTCAGCAACAGTAGGTATAAAGAGAGTAGACTGGAAGTTGGAAATGAGCTTAGTCTTCAGCAGGAACCATTTCCTCGTTAGACGAGCGGGTTTCGTTCTCAGCCACCACTCTGTTGGCCGCGAGTTCGAATCTCTGACCGGCCAATGAAGAATAAGAGGAATTTATTTCTGGTGATAGAAATTCATTTCTCGCTGTAATGTGGTTCGGATTCCACAATAAGCTGTAGGTCCCGTTGCTAGGTAACCAATTGGTTCTTATCCACGTAAAATAAATCTAATCCTTCGGGCCAGCCCTAGGAGAGCTGTTAATCAGCTCAGTGGTCTGGTTAAACTAAGATATACTTCAGCAGGAACCAGTGAAGCCTTGGGCTAAAGAGCCTTATGCCAGACTCTGTCAAATGCTTCTCAACAGCCAAACAAGAAAAGTTCAGGCCAGCTAAAACTGCCGTTAAAAACTACCATTCACCATTCTTTTGAAAATTATAAATGAGACCAAATACATTCCCATTAAAACGTAAATTACGAAGTTTGAAAAACAAGGTCGTTATGGCTATCGCAATCAAATATGATGCTACAATCAAACTGAGCAAGTCTGTTCACATATCTAGTATCAAGATTTCCGTAGATGTAATTCATTAGATCTTAAAGGGCATTGCTAGAACCGAATTGTTTCCCGTAGGCACGATGGCTGTTAGGAAACGTATGATACCTTAAATGTACTCGCTTCAGTAACATCAAAAAGCATTGGAAACATAGAAGCATTGCTTGGAAAAAACTGATTCATAGTGCCTTATAATATCCAATTTACCTTTGAAAAAGAACATTTGTTCATTACCATGATGATGCCTGAAATGTGATGTCACTGCTACGTTGCATATTAAACATATTTTGGAGGCAAAATGTTAAAAAGACTGGTAATAAAAAAGAAACAATTCGGCAAGAAATTCATCTCGGAAATGCCTCTAACTTGTGATATCTTTTGACAGGTTTCATATGAATCAAACGAAGGGAAAGTCCCACCACAAAGGTAATTCGAGAAGAGCAAAAAACTTGAGTTTCCTGCAACTTCCCTGGACTTTGCAGCAACCCATTACGATCCAGTGGGAGAGAAAATAAGAAACAAACATTCCTTTGGCGTTTTTGTGACTCGAATAAAGAAGGAGAGTAATGAAAGGAGATTTTCTTCGCTCATCAAAAGATTGCTGATGTAATCTCGAATTCCCAACGGTGTTGATAAAAGAATTAGCATTTAGTTGGGAGTTGTCTATGGAATTCTTACATAGCCAAAAGTTAGAGTTCTTGGTCACAAATTTTCCTTTTGCAGATTCGAGATTTGTTTTATGAATAAAAGTATTTAATGCATTGCTCACAATTGAGAAGTTCTTTGTACAATATTTTTAATGACGAATATGTAATTAGTCTTCACTACGAGACGTGTGAAGGAATATTTCTTCGTTAGAATGTTTTTTTAACGAGTACTTCATTAATAAAAGTATATAAAGCATTGCTCATAGCTGGGATGTACTTTGTACAACAGAGGTTTTAATGACGAGTATATAGCTCGTCTTCATTACGAAACAAGTAAAGAAATTTCTATAAGTCCATAATCAATGAAAAAAAATGTATTTCCTTTATGGATAATGCTATTTTTATAGAAAGTAATGTGAGAAATGTCAAGAGAATGACGCTTAACTAAATATTCTAAAAGTTACTTTATGCGTGTAATAGAAAATCTTATATTGCTTTATTCTTGTCATGTTTTGTAAAATTAAGGCAGTTTTAAGTTGGATGTGTGTGTACCTGTGGCTATAATGGTATCAGCTTAAATAATCCCATAGTTACTTTCTATTCCTAAAATTTTTATATCTAATTCATATTCTATTGTGGAGTATCTGTTTTCATAATGACCACTGAAACATTACGAACGCCTAGTAACCGTTCATTAAAATGAGAAAGTTGAGTTAGAACGATAAAAACTCATAATATTTCACCATGCTTTTGAAAACCCTGGCCATTTAAAAACTCCTGGAACATCGACAGAGGAAAAGGCACCTGATTACACAGTCCAGCGACCTCTGGGGAAACTTTCGGGAATGAAACATTTTGACAGTGACATTAACCGGAGTGTTGCCTGTTTGAATTTGTATCGCTTTTAATGTCAGCTTGAAGAACAGGCGCGTATATGTTTTGGCTTTCATTATCATTTTCTTTCACCTCTGCAAAAATGTTAATTATTGTCAGTCTGAATTATATCGTCAGAATATTTGTAGTTTGATTGTGGGTCTTGTGAACTGAAATATCGTCGGCAAAAAAAAGCAACATCAGTTATTTTAGTTCAACGTTTTCTGATATATTCTTATTATTATTATTATTTACCATTGTTGTTTTAAATTTGTATTTGAAATCTTTTACTTTTATTTCAAATAACAAATATATATATATATATATATATATATATATATATATATATATATATATATATATATATATATATATATATATATATATATAAATATTTTGTCACTTACACGCTCGTGACTTTTTATATTTGAAATATGAAGCTGCAAATATTGATTAACATGGAACTCACTATGGCGTCGGAATAACTTACGCCCAAAGGGAATTATAACTGTAAGTGTTTCTGCGTCGGCCATTCCCAAGGTATAGTGAATTCGATATTAAACGATATTTCTGGCTTAATTTTTAAATATATATATATTGTATGTGTGTATATATATGTACATATACAATATATATGTGTATACATATATTTAGGTATGTATGCATTATATACATACTATATATATATATATATTTTTTTTTTTTATATATAGGTGGTATGCATATATATACTTATATATAGGTAGTATACATATATATACATATATATGTATATTATATATATACATATATATATGTATATTATATATATATATATATATATATATATATATATATATATATATATATATATATATATATATATATATATATATATATATATATATATATATATAGCTATTTATGATCCAAATCTATGGAGCAACTCTGCATCTTCATCACAGATAAGCGTTATTGAACAATATCCCGAGAGTATGAATGGAAGGATCAACAAGCCTCCCTAATATTCGATACAATACAATAAGAGACCTGGCGTGGGGAGATTTGTTTGACTTCTCCCTGCTAACCGTTACTCTGTCGGCCTATTCAGTCTAATCTTTCATATTCACGACTTACCAGAACGCAACTGAGAGTTCTGTGCAGTTTTACATGTCGGTGATATTATTAGACAAAGTTCAATTAAATCTACGTATCGAGAAATGTGAAGTTAGGTGAGCCTATTTTACTTTTCATTATTGTAAATTGGTAATTGACAGTATGGTCAGTGAAGAAAGAGGAATACTTGCAAGCGGTATAAAGAATTTGTTCCCTTGGGGGTTAGGGCTGTTAGTACACCTTACGCGGTTCACTGTTGGCAGTGTCCCCTTCAGCCCCTAGCTGTAACCTCTTTCACTCCTTTGACTGTACCTCCGTTCATAGTCTCTTTCTTATGCGTTTCTTTCCACCCTTTCCTATCAGTTGTTTCAGAGTGCAACTGCTAGGTTTTCTTCCTGTTATACCTTTCGAACCTTTCTACTCTCAATTTCCGTTTCAGCGCTGAATGACCTGCAGGCCTCTGGCCTAAATTCTATATTTCATTCTGTTCTATTCCATAAAGAATTTATATTTTATTTCTCAAAACCCAATTTATTTTTTCCACTGCCTTTTAAGAAATGCGTAATGCATTGTCCTCCATTCATGCTTTGAGATATTTCATGAATAATACATTAAATTGATAAAAAAAAAGTTGTATTAGTTTAATTAACTTATGAATCTTTTAACATATATTTTTCATGATCATACCACACATGAATAAGAGAAAAGGGGTCAAGGATAAGGATGAAAAACAGAGAGATAAAAGCAGAAAAATCTTCTAAGGGATCGTTTTCAAGTGGGTGCGTCTAAAGGACAACGCTTTCCGAGCTCTGTTTGAGGAGCTTACTCGAGAGTTCTCCGGAAATTCACTAAAATTTATTCCGTTTCTTCAGGAGCTTAGAAAACTGGATTTATTTTCTTCCATTCTTCTCGGAACGGCGAGGTGTGGGTGGATCAAGAAAGCATTTACCGAGTACCTCTTTAGAATTTCTCCCAAGCCGTATTTTTTAAATGTTCTGATTTGGATGCGCGCACGGAAAGGCGTGAATGAAACCGCGTTAAGAATATCCTAATGGTTACGGGAACGACTTGTCGCGGTTAAATTCATAATAAAATTCATAACTGGATTGTTAAAGGAACCTCTTGACCTTCACTTAGAATTTAATCAGTTGTTTTCCAGCTGGTAGATCATTACTGATTAAAAAGTGCTTTTCATAATAATTTGAACCTCAGTAGAAAATTTTGAAGGTATAGGGACGATGCAGATGACTTTTGTTCTTGCCCTGAAAATCATAGTTCGGAGAATTATTGGATTTGCGGAAGCTTTCTTACTTTCTTATAGAATTGCTTATAGAAATACTGTATCATTTCCGTTTCCTCTCGTGAGACTGTAATATATACGCACTTTAACAGTTAATTATTATTATTATTATTATTATTATTATTATTATTATTATTATTATTATTGTACTCATAATATGTGGTAAAACTTTCGTCACCATTTCATATAGCCAAACATTCCGGATAGAATTATAATTCGCTAAAGCTAATTTAATCTAACAGTAATGTAAAGTATTTAAATAGCTATAATATATATATATATATATATATATATGTATATATATATATATATATATATATATATATATATATATATATATATATATATATATATATATATATATATATATATATATATATATAAGAAAAAAAGAGAGATTCCATAGGAGAGGACACAGTGCAAGGTTCCTGACCACATGCCAAGTTTTAGCATCAACAAAAACCAAGAAAGATTATCCACGAGTAAGATTGACATCTCTAATGCCCTCTGACCCGACAAAGACAAAATACCGCGCGTGTGCGCGCGCGCAAATGGTTGCCTAACTCTGCAAAAACTATACAGACTTCACCTTATTTCCTGAGCATTGTTTGATGAGAAAATTTTGACACTTTTTCTTTTATTTCTTTATAAAACAGGAAACTTGGTCTCAGGATAATTACGGGGCGGAACAGTAGTAACTATAGTGACCTAAATTAGAACATTCAAGTATAGTAATTAACTTATTAGCTTGTCATTGCCCTGTTCTGAAAGATGAAAGCCTAAGGAAAGGAGAGAAAAGTTTTGCACAGCGAACGTAAAGTGAACTCTACTTATACGGAACACCTTAAACACAAACGGTAAAGTTCCTTTATTTTTGTACATGTTATTTTTGATTGAAGCCTGTTACATTATTTAACCAGGGAGAATGGTTCGAAATCTGCATGAATATATATATATATATATATATATATATATATATATATATATATATATATATATATATATATATATATATATATATATATATTTATATATATATATATATATATATATATATATATATATATATATATATACATATATATATATATATATATATATATATATATATATATATATATATATATATATATATATATATATATATATATATATATTATATTTATAGTTGTTTAGATATATTAGACGCGCACCCTTGCAGCCATTTTTTCAGTGGAAAGGTTGTTACTATGTAATTGCTCTCTCTCTCTCTCTCTCTCTCTCTCTCTCTCTCTCTCTCTCTCTCTCTCTCTCTCTCTCTCTCTCTCTCTCTCTCTCTCATAATATGCCTAACACAAAACAGTTGTATCAGGATAACTTTAAAAGATATTTTCAACTTATTGGATTGGATTTCCTTGCTATGCGACATTGAATTTTTAGTGTCTAAACAAAGGAAACAGAAATTTAATTTCTGACTTAATGGTAAGGTACCTGAGGGAAGCTAAGGGAAAGATTTTTAATATTCACGGGTTCTTTAGCGGTTATGAAACTATCTGATAGTCTTGAGGTTAAGAGTTATTGTAGTGATGAATAATACTGACGTCAATTCGAACCCAGTGAAGACACAGTGACTACCCCAGTTTTGCATATTTCGGGGACGAAACTCGTGGTCACAGCTTCAGTCGTGCCTTTCAAGAATGAACATTTGCAGGTATTGATTTTTGTGTTAGTGATTCAGTGGTTGGATATTTTCATTTTACGAACTAGACCAGTGGTTCTTAATCTTTGTTTAGTGATGGCACCCTGACTAATGTCATCTTTACCATGGCACCCCTTCTCCACCGTCCCGCCATATCCCATGAAATAACTTCTTATTTGATTAATAAAATTATTATCCATACTCAAACCAAAATCAGCTCACCGTACATGCAGAAATATACTTTACAAACAAAGAGCATATCAGAAGAATTAGATGAACATAATTAGAGTAGATACACTGATAATAATTGTATGAAGACTTCTGCAAACTTTTTTTTTATAAATGTACATTGAGATGATCTAGCCAAGACAAAATTCCTGACAATCTTGCGGCACCCCTAGGCACTGTATGTGGCACCCGAGGGTGCCACGGCACCCAGTTTCAGAATCACTGAACTAGACAATAATACCTGTCTGGGTAGAGAGACAGTATTCTGCTGTTGAAGAGTATAAGATGGTATTACATCATAAACATGCCATAACTAGTAACTTTATTTTCCCTGATCGCCAGAAATTAGAGCGCATAAAAATGTGACGAGCCACTAAGTTTTTTTATGAATGACGGAAAAAGGAAGGCGAATGAATAAGTAAACTTTTAAATGAACTATTAGACCATCATCAAAAGAAAAATTCATTGATAGTTCAGTACTGGAACGAAATCCTTTTCACAACTTCACTATAACAATAAACCAAAAGAAGCGTAATCCTGTCAGTATTTTCCATTTCCACGAGGCTTGTGAAGTCAAGGTTAAGCCGAAGCTTAATGAAAGCTTTACAGTAAATTTCGTACAAAAAGAAAGGCTACTTTAGAAAACAAAAACAAAAAACGAGAAGTTAAGGGAAAGCTTTATCTAAACTTAGTTTTTTTCTTCTTGAGTGACTCTTCGAGGCAGTGCATTGCAAAATGCAATTTCAGATAAGGGTCCAACTTTTTTTTCGGATTTCCGTAAACTTTGTCTCTTTGGCAGAAATTGCAAGAAAGCCTCTCTTTCTTCTGATTTCGTAATATATTAAGTTTTGGAATGGCGTGTGCATTTGCGTGGAAAAAAATTTCGTATAATCTGTTATTTGTCATAAGGCAGTTCTGTCATTGGGTAATGAAGTGATAGTACATTTCTTTTGGGATTCGTCGCCTTAGTAATTCTCTAATAGCAGAACACCATATTTGGAAGTTTTACTGATCCATTTGCGTTAAAATTATTTAAAATGAGAGAATCTCGGATAAAAAGCGTCGATTAGAAGTATTCAGCTTAAAGAAACTATAACAGTACAGCAAATATGTTGTCAGTACAGCAAATATGTAATGCACATGTTCAAAAATAATTTTGTTTTCACGACCTGTATTCACATGCCGACCCTTTAATAAATACCATAATTAATATAATTGAAATAAAAAAATTGCATATCTAAAGTTGCAGTTAAATAATTGAGATATATGCTTTTGTGTTTGTGGTATGTTTTCTGTAGTTAAACGTTACTACTTTCCTCTGTATTCTCTCAATCATTCTGCGGGAGTCCATTGTACGCTGCACTGAATCTTTATTTTTTATTCCGACTAAAGTAGAATCTTATACTGAGCGTATTGCAAATTCCTCTCCCTTCCCACAACCAAAGAATATTCCAGAACATTTCCCACTCACTTCCCACATTTAATTTCTCGTTTTATGCTCAGTAGACATCGGCTTGGGAGACTCCGGCCACAGCCTGACTTCGCTGAAGTATTTGTCGGGTCATTTCGGTACTTCCCCACTTTTCTCCAAGGATTACGTCCTTAAAGAGAGAGAGAGAGAGAGAGAGAGAGAGAGAGAGAGAGACTTCCAGAAACTGTACATAGGAGATTTGAAGTACAGCTCATTAAAAGAGGAAAGGAATGCTATTTGTAGTAAAGAATTTTTCCTATCGTTCCAGTTGGCTGATAAATGTCCGTCCATCTTCAGGCGAAAGACCAATGTATTAATTATTTACAGTGTTATAACATGGAATTTACTGCGATAGACGGCAGGAGGGAATTATTTTCGTGATGAGTGCAAGGCAGAAATGATTTTTCCTTAGTGGGGAACGTTTTGCTAAAGAGAAAGAGCATGTAAGAGACCAGGTATCGTAATATCTTACTCTTAAAGCGGCATCAGATTATCATAACTAATGAACGAAGAAGACTAATCATCATAATGATGACGAACAATCATCAAGAGGCAAATTCTTTGGTAATGCAGAATAAAATCTGAAATTATCTCTCTCATAACTTCAGTATAAAAGTGAACCAAAAGAAGCGTAATCCTGTCAGTATCTTCCATTTCCACGAGGATTGTAAAATCAAAATAAGGCCTAGGCTTAATGAAAGCTGTACAGTAATTTTCTCAAAAAAGGAAAGGATAGAAAAAAAAAAAAAAAACAGCGAAAATTTAAGGAAAAGCTTTTTGCCTAAACCTAGTCTTTTCCCCTCTCGTGGCTCTTTGAGGCAAAGCATTGCAAAATGTAATTTCGGAAAAGCGACAGTCTTTTTTTTCATATTTCCCCAAACTTTTTCTTTTCGGCAAAAATTGCAAGAAAGTCTTTTTTTCTTAGTTTCCGATATACGAAAAGATCTATTTGTGAGTCTTCTGTAGCTGATTTCCATTGGATATTATGTTTTTGCAAAATTGTGTGCATTTTTACAAAAAGAATTTGCCTTTATCTTTTGTTTGTCGTAAGACAGTTTTGTCATCAGCTTTTGGAATTTCTTTTGGAATTCATCGCTTTGGTAATTCTTTAGTAGCAGAACCATATGTAGAAGATTTCTCGATTTATTTTTGTCAGTTATAAAAATTGCTAAACTTATATCAGATGCGGATTCATTGAGTTGTCACATATTCAAAAACAATTTCGTTTAGATATGGCTTATATTCATATATTTAAAAACAATTTCGAAACTTTAACAGATAACATAATTAATGAAACTGAAATTGAAAGAAAAAAAGTTTCATATGTAAAGTTACAAATATACCCTGTTTTGTTGTTGTTTGCTTTCATACAGTTAAACGTCATGTCACCGCCTTCCGTATTAATCATTGTGTGAATCCAGTTGTTATTCAGACTTTTATACTTTCCTATTGCAATCCCTCTCTCTTCCCACAACCAAAGAATATTCCTGTACATTTCCTGCTCACTTCCCACATTCAATTTCCCGTTTTATGTTCAGTAGACATCAGCTTAGGACATAAGCCGATCTCCACTGAGCTAAAACGAGAAACTGAATGTGGGAAGTGAGTGGAAAATGTTCTGGAATAATCTTTGGTTGTGGGAAGAGAGAGGGACTGCAATATGCAAAGTTTAAAATGCTGCTTTAGTCTGAGTAAAAACTAAAGAACGGGGTCTGATGTCGCTGAAGTATTTGTCGGGTCATTTCAGTACTTTCCGACTTTTCTGGGGGGATTACATGGAGAGAGAGAGAGAGAGAGAGAGAGAGAGAGAGAGAGAGAGAGAGAGAGAGAGAGAGAGAGAGAGAGAGAGATCTGACTTTTTCGGGAACTGGACATAGGAATTACAGTACATTGAAAAAGGAAAGGTATACCAGTTGTAACAAAGAATGATTCACTTTCGTTTTTGTAGCCTAATAAATGCCTAATCATCTTCAGGCAAAAGACCAGTGTATTAATGAATTAGTGATATAACATGGAATATACTGTGATACATGGCACGAGGAAATCATATTCCTGATAAATGCGAGGCAGAAATCATTTTTCTTTAACGGAGGACGATTCACTAAAGGGAAGGAGTCAACAAGAGAGACAACTGATATCACAATATCTTACTTTTAGAATAATATCAGATTATTATAACTTGTGTACGGAAAAGAAAGTTTCAAAATGAGCAAGTATCCCAGATTTGCAAAATGTTTTAAGAAAACATTTTAAAAAATACTCCTAATCTGTGTCTTCATTTCATTGTTTCGCAATTTTTATTTATGAACTTCTGAAGAAGCGCTGGAAAAATTATAGTAAAGGCAATAATGAACATCCAGTGTTTTCTAAAATGTGTACCCAGTTAATTTTAGTGGTGATATTCTCTTGTTTTCAGTGAGCTGAGTCAGTTGTTTTCGGTGAATTCGTGAATGGTTCAATTATAGAAATTTATACTTCCATGCAACCTTGCTCAGGTATACATAAATTTGAATATTCATGCTAGAAACTCCTCGGATACAGCCAAAAACAAGATGACAGTAATTGAAGTGATCTGACATGTTGCTTTATTGTTATACAGTACAACGTTGGTGTTCAGATCTTTTCAGTGTTGGGGTAAAATCACCTAGCATTTTATATCCAGTGATGAATGGTAGAATATTCACCATTTCTAAAGATTGCCCTAGTTAACAATCCGTTCCGGCAGAACTGTTCTTCTCTAAGGCTATTTTTTGTGTTTATTACCTTAGCGATAAACGCAGCATGTGGACACAGTTTTGGGAATTGACTAATGCCACCATCAGCAGGGTTGATACGACTCAGCAAATCTGAAACATTTAAATGGTCCCACTTACTGAGGGAAGACCTTAAGGGTCCTTTAAAGGAAGCACTTGTCTCTGTTTCTCAAATCTCGGTTTTTCTTTATTCACATATGTTCATTATATTTACTGATGGTGATTTTACTTTTTATGAATAATCGAAAGCTCTGCTGACTACTTGGGAAATGTTAAAAATCCGTAAGAATGCAGAGGCAGATCATTGAAGAACTGGATTCATTCTCTAATACTCCTTGACAAAAGTAAATCACATGGTTAAAGTTCCATCGTAAGTAGCTCTGCAACCGTTGAGATCCGGGTCAAGAGGTCAATACCAGGTCAACAACAGGTCTCATATTCCCTTCCATAATTCTTTCGGAACTTACGGTCTGTTATTCTCAACAAGAACCCGTGCCTTCATAATGCCGGCTTTAATCTACAACAAACAAATCTGCATTGTATGAAGTTTGCATTTGCATAATAGTTCCTAAGTTTGTTAAACATTTCCATAAAGGTGAACTCTTTTAATACTTCTCTGTTTTGTCTACGTATGTGCGTATGCACACACATGCATTTATACGTACCGAAAGGAATGGGGGGATACTCCTCTCTCTCTCTCTCTCTCTCTCTCTTTCTCTATCTCTCTCTCATTGCATGTAAGCTGAAGAGGCCATTTTTCCTCCAAGAGAAGCCAATAAGATAAAAGGAAAAAGACAAGTGGCCGGCGAGTAAATTATTGCCGTTTCTCAGAGTTCCGTAAAAACACGAACCAGGGTTTAGCTGAAGTGTACTTGGGCCAGAAAATTGAGTTATTTCTCAGCTGTGAAGGTTTTTCCCCTTAATTCCATTGGCACCCAGGCATTTACCGTCATTTCAAACAAACAATTACGTATTTATATACACACATATTATTTCACCGTATTATTTCCCTTACAGAGCGGGTGGCACCAGAAAGGTAGAGGATTCCGGTTCTCGGAAAGTTCTTAAGGATGAGATTGTTAGACCTATACGCTGTTTCCTAAGCTAGCAGGCTGGCACCCTTTCATAGCTGGATCGACTTACGGGCGGCAGGTCGGGAATCGAAGCACCAACCTTGCAGATATGAGTCCAGTGCTCTACCATTGATATATACTCTATATGTATATATATATATATATATATATATATATATATATATATATATATATATATATATATGTCTGTGCTTATACATATATACATAAATACATGCATGTTTATACATACATACATACATCCTATTTTAATTTCTAGCTGAACGTTAATACAAGGGATGAATAGTGTACGACAGAATGATGGCAATTCTTACCTTATCATCGGAATCATTTGATCTGAAGTGAGAGTGAGACCTAATGAGGGGCTGTTTAGGAATGGAAGCCATTACATTCCTCGTAACCTTTAAAGGAAATGAATATTTATCTCCCATCAAATTTCTCTGAATGCTGAAAAATCGTTGATTTCAGTTGCATGCTGAATTTTCTATCCAAAACTTACTAGAAAATAAGATCTGCATTATAACAGTTAATTCTCCCTAAATAATCTGCACATAACTTTTTTAAAAAGAATATACTCAGAGATAAAAGAGGAAATTTATATTTTCTCCGAAGCAAGTGTTTTATCTGTCCACCAGTTCACTTAAGCGTTCGGGTCCCTCTCATTCAGCCAGAAAACTGGTTTTACTCCACTCTACTCATTCTCGAATACAAAGTGCAAGCCTTTTGCCTCGTAGAGCATTTTAAAGTGGCCTGCATTAAAGTCATTGCTTTTAAGAAGGACCTACTGAATGAACAGCCCTAAAATTAATTTTTAAGACTGTGTTCAGCCGTTTTGCTACTCAGACCTGATGCTGGAATATACAATTTCCCTTTGCATTTTATTGCTACTGTTCCTTTTTAGTTTTCTGTAAAAGAAAACTATTGTGCCGGCTTTGTCTGTCCGTCCGCACGTTTTCTGTCCGCCCGCAGATCTTAAAAACTGCTGAGGCTAGAGGGCTACAAATTGGTATGTTGATCATCCGCCCTCCAATCATCAGACATACCAAATTGCAGCCCTCTAGCCTCAGTAGTTTTTTTTTTATTTTATTTAAGGTTAAAGTTAGCCATAATCGTGCTTCTGGCAACGATTAGGATAGGCCACCACCGGACCGTGGTTAAAGTTTCATGGGCCGCGGCTCATACAGCATTATACCGAGACCACCGAAAGATAGCCCTATTTTCGGAGGCTTTGATTATACAGTGTACCAGAAAAATCGATTACGCCGAAGAAACTTCGGCGTATTTATTTACTTTTTTAACTTCATTTTACCCTCATCTTTCCTCGCTTTTGGCAGCATCGCTGTTCCAGGAGCTCCACAGACCACCATAATTTAGCTGAGTCTCTCATGGTCGTTGAAACCTGATCTTTGCCTCTAATCACTAATTCACCATTTATTATTAGGATCGTATTTCACTGTCTCGCCCTCCGTATCTCATTATCACTGTATTGCACCGTTACTTTCAGTCATAGCAGCTTCAAAATTCTCACCTTTAGTATAGCATGATCTTTTATGTATGTGTGGTGTGTGTGTATATATATATATATATATATATATATATATATATATATATATATATATATATATATATATATATATATATATATATACATACATACATACATACATAAGCACACACACACTTATATATAAAAAATAACGCTTTACTGAAAGTGAGAATTTTGAGGCTGCTATGACTGTGAAAATAACAAGTGTAATAGAGTGATAATCAGATACGGAGAGAAAAGAAAATTGTTTATATATATATATATATATATATATATATATATATATATATATATATATATAATTATTATCACTTTTGTACGTGATTCATTTATCACACATAACCAGAGGTGAAAAATAAGAAACAGGTGTAGGTCCTGACCGGTTTCGACTTTATTTCAAGCCATTGACGAAATAAATTTCCTTCGTCAATGGCTTGGAAATAAAGTCGAAACCGGTCAGACCTACACCCTGCTTCTTATTTTTCTTATTTTTCACCTCTGTTATGTGTGATATATATATATATATATATATATATATATATATATATATATATAATTTATATATATATATATATGTGTGTGTGTGTTTATATATATTTATATACTATGTATAAATATGTATATATGTATATATATAGATACATATGTAATGTGTGTGTGTGTATGTTCTGCGGATTACTCTGAGTTTCCTGTCTGCACTTTCATGTTTCAACCTTCATCGAGGAATCGCAGAATTGGTAATGCTTCTTCCTTGCGACATATTGGACTTAATGTCATGAAAGCTCATCTTATAATTACCATCAAATAAGATAATACAAATATTTTAGTATACAACTAGTTTTTCTGTGCTTTTTAAGATTAGGGAGGCGTATTCTTCTGAGCATATCTAAGAGGATTAGAAAGTTTTAAAGGCCCTGATGGAAGGGCAGCCTTTTTTCAACGGTTTCATAGAAAACAAGATTTTTCCATATGAACTTTCCGTGAAATCTATCTGCATTTTGTACCGCTTTGATTCTAGGCTTACTCACAGGCTTACTTACTTTAAGCTTTTTACATTTTTAGTTTTCTGTAAAAGGAAACTATTGTGCCGGCTTTGTCTGTCCGTCCGCACTTTTTTCTGTCCGCCCTCAGATCTTAAAAACTACTGAGGCTAGAGGGCTGCAAATTATGTTGACCATCCACCCTCCAATCATATATAGCCTCAGTAAATTTTATTTCATTTGAGGTTAAAGTTAGCCATAATCGTGCTTCCGGCAACGATATAGGATAGGCCACCACCGGGCTGTTGTTAAAGTTTCATGGAGCGCGTCTCATGCAGCATTATATCGGCACCACCGAAAGGTAGATCTATTTTCGGAGGCCTTGATCGTATGCTGTAGCGGCCGTACAGAAAACTCGATTACGCAGTAGAAACTTCGGCACATTTTTTACTCGTTTTTATGATAATGCAAATGGACCTTGCCATCCCGCTAAAGGTAACACACAAAAATTTAATTCCCGGTTTGGTCGTTTAAACTACCTGGCACTCGGAACACAAACCCCAGACACTGTTCAAAACGCAATTCCAGACCGTTATGTATTTAACATGAACGATCTGGCAATATTGTATGAGTTGAAAGGCTTCCGAATCCCAAATTCCCGGTACACTACAAACTTGAATATTTAAAGGGTTATGGTTTTCATTAAGCTATATTTCCAAATACACGGTTTGGACTTCCAAACTTTGGAACTTTTGAAATTATACTTATTCTTTTATCTAGTTATTAATCTGTGTATTTATTTACTTATCTGTATATTTATTATGTCCTCTTTTAGTGTGTGACGCCGAAGAGAAACTAAACAACAATATCTACCGCTTTCATCCTCTAACTGCTGAACCAAGAAACACACACACGGGGAAAAAAGGGTGAGGGGGTGTAAGGCAAAAGTATCCTATTAGACCCACGGTTCCTAACTTCTAAGAGGTGACCCATGGGTCGCAGTCATTTGAGTGGGTCGCTCAGTTTTGTAAATTTTTATCAGTATGGCGAATATTATCACCTACATCTGACTTTTGCTTTATCGTCTCATGTCATATTCCGCTAGTCTCAGGCAACTCTATTTAGTATAAATACCCCAGTGACGTTATTGGAATCAGCAGGAATGTTTCAGGTTCTTGGCTGAGAAAATGGGAAGTGTAGTCCGCTTTTCACTGGTGATATTTTCTGCGATATTTGTACCCAAACAGTATTCCTTTACATTAATATAAAATGGTACTTTTATTCAGGTAACTGAATAGTAATAAGGAACACACAAATCTTGAAAGCAGGATTGATTACCATACATTTTAGAAGGCTTAATTGACGAACATAACACAACGCGGCGATTCGTCAAATGGAGGCACTCTCGCAAACCATGAGCAAAAAAATACCTCTGAGGAGAACGGTCACAGTCACACAATTCAGTGGCGCAGGAGCTGCGCCTAGACCCAACAGATTTGTACAGTTATAGACCAGCAGATGAAGCGTCTTACCATCATCCTTCGCTCATACGCAAGCAAGAGGATATTTATATCTCCTCACTAATGACAGCTAGTTACCCAGCGTTTTCTTGTTACAGTATGATCACATGAGAGCTCTGAATTTTCAGTGGCAGTTTCAGCTTAAGTACTTAGTAGTATAATGCCAGAAACTTGTAAACATGTTTACAAGAATTACAGAAGTATTATTTTAAAGTATGTAAAAAAAAAAAAAAAAAGATCATGTATGGTAGGCTAAAACCTCTCTCTCTCTCTCTCTCTCTCTCTCTCTCTCTCTCTCTCTCTCTCTCTCTCTCTGCTATTAAGATAGTCTCTTCAATTACATTCCCCCGCATTGTTGATGTTTTATATTTCACCCCTTCGCATCCCCCATTTAAATCTGGGCTGAACTTGGACTTAAAGGGTATAAATAAGGTAAGTATAGGGAGTGTCGCTATTCATCTCAGCGACCTCGAGAACTATGGATTAGACACTAATATCTGTCATTTTTGACATTTTATTTTTCACCCCTTCTCACACACCCCCCCCCCCCACCTTGCTATCGGGGCTGAAATTGGACTTAAAGGGCATCGGGAGTATCACCATCCATCTCAGCAACCTTGAAAACTGTGGATTAGACACTAATACCTGTCGTTTTCGGTTATTTTTACATGTCTCTCCCCAACCCACCCCCACCCCCTTTGGTGCCAGTGGTGTCTTACCCCTACAGTATTCTTTTCCACATAGTAAGTCATATGTATACCAAGTTTAGCTAAAATTGCTCAATGCGTTTCAGAGTTATGTTGGAACGTACACACCACACATCCATTTTTATATATATAGATAGATAGATTGTGGGCCTGTAAAACAAAATTAAAAAGAAATATATATGTGTGTGTGTGTGCATGTAGAATCTACTGGACACTTTTTACGAGATACATATGTAATTGTAATAGCCACTGTAGTAGCCACAATGCCCTCTTAACTTCTCGAATTCTTCGTGCTTTTTTTGAATACACTGGTCACTACAAAGCCTTAAGATCCAAGTGCAAGAAATGTGAAGAAATTATGATGTCCGGTAGCAGGACGTGAACCTGCGTTACCATGATCACGACGAGGTTACTTGGGAGACCTGACCAGAATTCCTTCATATTTCTTGCACCTGGATCTTAAGGCTTTGTACTGACAAGCGTATCCGAAAAAAACGTGAAAAATTCGAGAAGTTAAGAGAACATTCTTAACTTCTCGAATTTTTCGCGATTTTTTGGATACGCTCGTCAGTACAAAGCCTTAAGATCCAGGTGCAAGAAATATGAAGGAATTCTGGTCAGGTCTCGCAAGTAACCTCGTCGTGATTATGGTAACGCGGGTTCGTGTCCCGCTACCGGACATCATAATTTCTTCACATTTATTGCACTTGATCTTAAGGCTTTGTAGTGACAAGCGTATCCAAAAAAGCACGAAGAATTCGAGAAGTTAAGAGGGCATTGTGGCTATTACAGTCATATATATATATATATATATATATATATGTGTGTGTGTGTGTGTGTGTGTGTGTGTGTGTGTGTGTTAAAATAAGACTCTAAACTGTATCTCAAACAGCATTTTCCTCGTACCTGCCAATGTGCTTTTTAACTCTTACTTTCTAAAGGTGTAGTTACTCAGGCACTTATGCATTGTCTTCGTTGCAAGGAAGATATCAGCAAGGTGGCAGCACAAACAATTAAACAAAGGCGTCATGCCTTGCCATACATACACACACGCGCGCGCGCGCGCGCAAACCAGACATGCGCAGTGCTGGACCTGCACATGCTTATCGGCAACAGATTGAATGAGTACATTGTATGCGCGCAGCATGTGCATTTCCACAAACTACCACCATGCACTTACAAACTGCAGTGCACAAACCAGTTTGTACAGTTTACCTGCACCTAAGCAAGTATGTAGTCCTATATAAGTGCTGTAAAAGTCTGTTGTGCTATGAAACCGTTGATCAGTACTTGCCAACGAATAAGGCATTCTGGTTTATGCCCTACAATTCCGCAAAACGAAATACTTGGTACTATTACTAATAGTAACAGTAATATCATGATTAAAAAACTCTGCAAACTTGCTACGTTAATTTCAACTCTTCATTTTCACGGTTTTTTCTGTATATTGGCTGCTTTTAACTCACATAGTATATATATTCATAATGATCAAGCTATCGTCATCTTGTGTGGTATCCCGTTCCTTGAGCAGTTTCCTTGGCAACAAGGGCTGAGTCCTCGACTTCTTGGACTATCGATATCTCATCATTGGAAGTTTGTACTGCAACTTTCCAATCAAGTTTTGAGCACCGCTTCCGTGTTGAGCGGATGACCGATATCGAATCTTCTTGGTGTTAGCGGAGGAATGCCACAACACAGTTATATTCGTGTGATGTATAAGAAAATTGGTGGTTAATTTAATTTTAAGATGTTTATCTTTATAAACAATTCAAAAAACTCCTGGAGATGTTGGTCGAAAAGTTGTACGAAATGACTTGTGGGGTCTACAGACGATGATATTCAGTGTAAACATAAACAGTTAATTACGAAGAGACAACATTTGCCCTGTTGGCCGACATCACGGTCAAACTGGAATACGGAAGTTTGCTCAAGGGTGTGGACATACTCGTGCCTTAATAGGAAACAGGAAAGAAAGAGGTTAGATAAAAGTATTGGTGTACACGGAATCCACTAACTCATTTCATTTCTTTAATCGCTCACCCATCTCTTTTTCATTTAACTAATTTTAACGGATGATTTTTCTGGATTTGTTGGATTTGTTATCGGTCTTCTTCCTTTTTCGTTAAGAAAATTCCGTTATGTTGCTGAAGCATTACGAATGTTTGTTATATGGTTATTTTTCTGTATCACTTTCACCTCTAACTTGTATCTTGTAAGTAACTTGAGAGAGAGAGAGAGAGAGAGAGAACCAAGTATTTCATGCAATTCCTTGACGTAAATATAACAATGACATTGCTAAATGCATATTTACAAAAGCCACCTGCATTATATATTGCTAGTTCTTTTGTTAATGCTCTCATAATATTTACCTATTACAAAATTTTTTTGTTTTCCATTTTCCATTCTCTAAATTAGTCTCTGGTACTATTCATATGGCAACTGACAATTCCTAACCTGATCTAACGAAAGATTTATGCGTTATTTTGAATCAACAAGCAGTCTCCCTTAGATTGGGTAGTGCCAAGACAGCGGCCACTTCTGCATTTATCATTCATCTAACCTCGTCTCAAAATACTCTAAAATTCTTACATATTTTTTTCGTTTTGTTTTTACGGAAAAATAAGCCATGGCTTGGGTGGCTTTTGGATGCATTGCCACTTTAACCCATGAGATATTCACAACAGTTATGTAAACCAAAGGAAAGATAAAAATATCTTGACCTCAAGGTAAAACGAGAAAGGCTTGGGAAAAACAATTCAGTGGTTTTTCTTGGATTGGATTTTTTTTTTTTTTTTGGGTGGGAGAGAATTTCTGCATCCTGTGTTGTTCGTATTGTCTTGTCAGTATCAAAGTTTTATCTACTAAGTTCCCGAAATTATCAAAACAAAGTCTGGTAGAAATAAGAATAAGTCAGTGTGATTATAAAGAGAATAATATTTTGTCACTGCTACCAAATACCACAATAACGATCATCTTATGGATTAACATATAATTATGTGCTTGTATTGTGGATATACTCTATAAATCAAAGCTCAGATATAAAAGTACGCAAAGAGAAGCTGAGTCTCCCTTGTAAAGTGTTCCTCAAAGTAACCGCAGTCCATTTTAACCCCATTTAAAAATTCGCCGGATCTCGAAGTTAAAAAGATGCAACATCTGCGGCGAACCACCATAATACATTTCCACGAATCGCTTGTTCTGCCGCCCACCAGTCCACCCAGTTTTAAATGAATATCAGTCTGCTGTTGGCTGGAAAAAAAAATAATGGTCAGGAGTCACCCACTCCAAATGAGATGGCAGATGATGAAAAAATATATGTTGATACATGTTCATATGCTATATATATATATATATATATATATATATATATATATATATATATGTGTGTGTGTGTGTGTGTGTGTGTGTGTGTGTGTGTATATATATATATATATATATATATATATATATATATATATACACACACATTGTGTGCG
>NC_089744.1:67165081-67365081 GCF_040412425.1 Macrobrachium rosenbergii | reverse complement strand
TATATATATATATATATATATATATAATTACATATATATACTCTTAGAAATCTGTTGGCGTTATATTTCTGTCAAATACAGTTAATTTTGATTCTTCAAGGATTACGATAAAGATTCTCTTTTTATTTGAAGATAATTAAAACACGATTTTCTATAAAGAACGTTTACTTAGTTATTTTGGTACATGATATTAATTCATCTTTATTTTAGAAAGCAGTTAGCATTTTCACTAAAAGACAGGAGTTTCAGTAGAAACTTCAGCATACGTTATTTTCACTAAAAGAAAATTAGCGCCTTCATCATCGTTACAGTCGTACAGCATTACTAGATGAATGTAATTAATGACATTAATAATATAAAGAATCATTTCCTGTAGCAGAATAGTACTTGCAGTTTCCATAATGAAGTAAAATGGATGTACCATTAAGAAAATGACAAGGAATGCTAAAATATATCCTAGGCTGAAACCAACCAGCGAACCAGTCACCCAAGCAGACATTAGTATACATATGTTAGGCTGAGATTAACCTGTGAACCAGCCCACCAATCAGACAGCAGACGAGATATTAGGTTAGCATAGCAGACAACCAGCAACCTGTAAACAGGTAAAACAGACACGGTTTCGGAGCGATTCTCTGATATTAAGAAACTTTAATTACCTGGCCCCTCCTATACATCGTGTAAATTATCTGTTCGTTTGAATAATAGTAAGCTGTACCAATAAATTCCTGAATACCAAACACACCCTCTCATTTCAACCAAATTTAGCCAGATATAAGACTATCTGCAACGACTGATTCACTGCCTGCTCCTTATATCCTATACCTATTAGCCCAGATTACTCCCCGTCCATCTGTTTACAATATAATTTTAACCATTCTGCTTCTAATGCATCATTTCAGTTCTTTCTTTGATGACAGATGCCAAACTTTCCCTCCGTAACCCTTTTCATCAAGAAAAAATAATCATAAGCTTTACTCACGTGTATTTAGCCCTGACGAGGGCATTGACGGTAAAGAGCGCTGGGTCATCTAACATGAGGCACGTACCCCGACAATAGGTCAAATAAACTTGCGTTGGAAGAACGACTCTCGCAAGCCCGAGGTCATCCAAGTTCATCTCCAATTTGTACATCTGCAGGAGAAGAAATAAATAAACACTAATAAACTTGAATTCCTCTCTCTCTCTCTCTCTCTCTCTCTCTCTCTCTCTCTCTCTCTCTCTCTCTCTCTCTCTCTCGTTTTCTTAGTTTTATTACATGTGTATCTGTTAACCTGGATTTTATTACCAATCTAATAATTGCTTATTTATTTGTCGTATTGCATATCTCAAGATATCCTGTCTATATAAATTATTCCAGACATTTGTACATTACAAATGCATTCACTTCTTGATGCTTTCATTCATGACATAAGCAGTTATATTTTTTTTTCTTTAGACAGTTTAATTTACGTTGTTCTAAATAATTCTAACTCTTATAAAATACCAACAAAGATTAGTGGTACTTTCTCACCTGACATTCAAGTGTCGTGGATCGTTGCTTTCTCTTACGTTGTCGTTCGTCTTCTCCTTGGTGTTGGATGGGAATCTGGGTCATTCGTTCGTTGATTCTGTTGACCAGGAAACTTTTAAGAATGTTTTGCAGTGGACTTTCTTCTGCCGTTCTCGATCTCCGATGCTGTATGCAAAGAGCAGGTTGCATTTTGTGCTCTTCTTTGTAGTAGTTGTTTGAATTCTTCCACTTCGCTGTTTTAATGGTCAGTTTCCAGTCCCCACTTAACCAAGGCTGAACGTCGTTTGATACATCAGCAACAATGGTGTTCCTGTCG
This sequence comes from Macrobrachium rosenbergii, assembly GCF_040412425.1. Taxonomy (NCBI): domain Eukaryota; kingdom Metazoa; phylum Arthropoda; class Malacostraca; order Decapoda; family Palaemonidae; genus Macrobrachium; species Macrobrachium rosenbergii. Next base: position 67,363,252 of record NC_089744.1, on the reverse strand, counting down.
TGTGGCATCATTCTCCTCATGTGAGAACATTTTGTGCCCTGAACCTTGTGAGATTGAGAGGAACAATTCAGGCTGTATGCGATTGTGATCGTTGTTTGCTTTGATTCCAAAACCAACTGTAAATATCTCACGTCACTTGACGTGAAAACTGCAGCGGTGACTTCGCCACCAGTTTTTCGGTGGCACCAAAATGCCACAGATGTTCCTCAAGAGCAGCTTCATCTATATTAATAAAGAGAAATGACTGTTCTCAGTGGTCGTGGCTCCTTTAACTGAAAACATGGCAGCTGTTTAGCGATTAGTTTGGTTTCTGTCTCGAAATCAAAGACAAAAGGACAATCGGAGAACAAGCAAGAAAAGCAATTCTTGATAAATAAAACTCATTTTTATAGTACATGAACAATAATTAAATTTATGTACCCGGTGTTTCGAAATTAGAGCCCCCCCCCCAACAGAACAAATGGAAAGTTATGAAGTTTTCTGCTATAGCCTATCTCCAAGTACATTATTTTAAGTTTCTATTAAGCTATTTTTCATTTTACATTGCTTGTATTTTCAGACTGAGTGACGGAGTTAGATACAGCCATGGCTAACGACTCTTGGGAAATCAGATGGATTGACTGAATCCGGACTATAACCTTCAGAGAGGCCAGGGATGCTGGCGCATCCTTCATTTCACGTTCCTGGATAGCTAAATACATTAAAAGAGATGAATCCTTTGTTAAAAGAAACTGGGACAAAAATCCATATGGCTGTCATCGCGAAAAGAGTGAGATTCTTGGCAGGCCTGAAGTCCTTTCTCAGGAGTCAAAAGACATCATAGCTGAGGCAGTGGGTAGACCAAGAAAGTCTTTGTGTAAATTGGCGCTTGAACTAGAAACAAAAAGGGGAAAAAAGAGAAGTTATAGTGCTGTATATTGTGAGTTAAAAAATTTGGTATCAAGCCATTTCATGTTATCAGCAAGCCCAACATCACTCAGCAACAGAGAGAGACCGTGCATGGTTTTGTGGTTCATTTCTTAAAGATTGGGATGAAGCTGACTTTCTCCATGTTGCCGCATCAGATGAATACTTCATTTACACAGTCAGGAAGCCAAATCATAAAAATGACATAATTTGGGCTGCAAAGTTGGATGATATCAACGATGATGTGCGCTATCACCAAGTTGTGAAATTTCCTGAATGTTTGGGAATTTTTCTCTGTTTCACAGCCAAATGGTTAATGTGGATCATCAAAGAAAAAGGACAGTCATGGAATGGCGAATACTTCAGAGAAACTGTGCTTACTTGTGGAGTATTTCCTTTCCTCAAAGATCCTGAAAATGTGTTATCTGTTGAAGAAGTCACATTTTTGTATGAAAAGGCACCATGTTTCAAGGCTCCTCAGACACAGGAGCTGCTTCGAAACAGTGGTATTGAATTCTTCTCGTCAAGTGAATTTCCAGGTGGCTCCCCTGACCTTAATGTGTGTGAAAACATTGGTAGTATCTTAAAGGATCATGTTGAAGTGCGCACAGTGAACTATGATGGTATACCAAGCCTCAACGACCTGCGAAGAGAGGTGACTGAAGTGCTCAGGGAAATGGAGTTTGATTCTCAGCTTTTTTGCGATTTGCTGAAATCATACCCCTCAAGAATGCAGACTGTGGTACAGGCAGATGGAGGCCACACAAAATATTAAATACTCAGAGAGAAACTTAAATAAATACCTGTTCTGAATTACTTTTGTTTTTGTCCATATCAATTTTAGTTTATGCTTGTAGAGGGGGGGGTGGCTGTAATTTCGAAACACCCTGTATTTAAGGAGAGTTTGAGATATGAAGCAGCTATTCACAGAGCGTACAGAAGAGTATATGAAAGGTTTTTTTTCAAGAGGCCCAGCTTTAAAAGAATCTTTAGAATATTTATAAAAATATAATACCTCTTGGTAACTTATTCTACAGGTGGGGAGGCTTAACATCCAACTTCATCCTCCTTGATGTGAGACTAATCAAAATCGTTTACAGTGTCAAATGTGGTTCAGTAAAGGAAGGTCGCCTGTGACAGGACACAGGGAAAGAACTGTGCAGCCAGAATTCGAGAAAGGCTTAGCAGATTTAGTTCAGAACTACTACTACAAAGGAAATATTCACACTAACTGAACAACTACATATGGTAGAGTTATGTAAGACATATCTAAGTAGTTGCTCAATGAGGCTAGTTTTGGGTGAACTGTTATGGTTATATTGATATTAATCAGTTCAAAATAATGGCACTAACTTGTGTCCCTTATGCATGAAAAACCAAATTTTTAAAATCCTGAAAATATAAAAAGATATAGAAAAATTAAAAGTTTGCTTTGATGTACTTACGACTGTGTGGAGTGTAAACGGTGACGGGCGATGTTGTATCTGTAAAGTAATTATCAATGGCTTCGAGGTAAGTGGAGGATATGTTTCTACCTTTCAGTGATATTACTTCACTCTGAAAAGAAAAAAGGAAGTTAGTGGTAGCTCTGAACAAGCATGGTGTGTTCTTTAGTGAAGAGGGAATGATTTTACCCGTTTCTCTTTACTAATGTTCTTGCGTCATTTCTGCCATATTAAACAAAAGTAATAGAAATCATGACATGTTCTTCGGACATATGCCCTCATTAGAACGACATACCTTCATACCATATAAAAACAGTCACGTAAATGACGTAATTAAGTAAGTGACTGAGTGAACGTAACTTTTACATAAATGAAGAATAGATGAATAAATGTTGGGATAACAAAGATAAAAAAGCATTTTTCTTTTAAGTCAAGGCGAGAATATTAAATGATAATGAACGATTAAAAACTGTATGGTTAAGTGACAATTGAGGACTAATAAGCAAACCAGTACCTGATGACAGGGATCACTCAAGATACTTCTCGACGTGAAAAGAAAGACCATGGTCCCTGCGATGATCAGAAGAAGAATCACTGAACTCCACATTACGCTCAGAGCCTGTTGATACAAGGAATAATTTGCTAATTTAAGTTAACAAGAAGAATTTAGCGTTAAATTAAGTAGGCAACAGAAGAAAAAGGTGGGAAAATGCTAGAGTGATTCACATTATTTTATAAGCACCATTTCAAGGCAATCCAAACAGAGGTAAGATAGTTTCTTTCCCTAAATCTATAGTCAAAGGTAAATGCAGTACAAGGTCTCATTTCTGCCTCTTCGCATTTGCGTTCTGAAAATGAAAAATAAGGCAGTTAATAAAATTCAAACTCTCGAATGGTTCAACAGTGTCCAGTTCATTGCTTTCATTACAAAGCCGGATGTTCAAGTTCTTTCCGGTGACCTCGTCAGACTCATATACTTATTAAGAAACGAACGTTGGCGCTGCTGTGAAGATCTGAGGCTCAGGTGCCCTGAAGTAGAGTTTGCTTGAAATTACAATCCACCATCCATACTAACTTTCAACTTGCTGATTAACACTTACCTTTAAGAGCTTACTGTGGCTCATATTCACTTTCAATTTTTTCTTCTTGCAAAGAGTTTCAGAATCTCCATTGAAAACCATCATCTACAAATTTCAGCCATTCAGAATCTTAATCACGACCCATTTTCTTTTCCGAGAACTTCACACGTGCATCTGTCCTTTTCCTAGACTTCTTACATAACTCTGTCTATGAGAGTGTTCAAGACCATTGCAGTCTTATGTAATGAATGCGCTGTTCTGCATCTAATGAAGTTTTTCTAAACTGAAAACAGTAAGAGTAAAATTACTCATTACTTTAGAATTCCACACATTTTTTTGCTATGGGAGTTTTGTCTTGTCAGGTTTTTGCCTCAGGATGTAAATGTCTTGAGAGGGCTTTTGTCGAAGGGGTCTTTTACCCCACACTCGTGTGTTAGGGGTCAGTAGTGCAAGTGTAGGGAAGTATTGTTCATGAGGGCCCATCCTTCATTCAGCAAGATGAAGATGAATAAAAGGCTACGGTTTTTATATATATATATATATATATATATATATATATATATATATATATATATATATGTGTATATATATATATAACTGTAGCCTTTATTCATCTTCATCTTGCTGAATGAAGGATGGGCCCTTATGAACAATATATATATATATATATATATATATATATATATATATATATATATATATATATATATATATATATATATATATATATATATATATATATATATATATATATATACATGTATGTGTGTTTACATTGCCATTTTGGACAATCTATGATGATCATTCATCTCATGTGATTTCCCTTTATATTTTTGAATATGGATTCAATGGTAAACTGTGTGTTTCTTGCTGTTTGGACAATCTATGATGACCATTCATCTCATGTGATTTTTTTCTCCTTATATCACTTTAATCTGAATTTGCATCAACTGACAAACATTCCCTACTGAAACTCTCTCTCTCTCTCTCTCTCTCTCTCTCTCTCTCTCTCTCTCTCTCTCTCTCTCCTCTCTCTTCCATACCTGCCACATGGTTAATATGAATTGCTGACTTAGTACACACTGTTATCGGCACAGCCTTGTTGTTAGTTACTCTTCTCTTTCGTTCTCATCGTATGCTAAGGCTGGGTTCAGCACCTACCATTCAGAAATTAGAAACTGCTGACAATACGAATTCCAGAACAAAAATAATTGTAAACAGAGAGAGAGAGAGAGAGAGAGAGAGAGAGAGAGAAAGTGTGAATTTTGCGTTAAAAGAGTATCAAGGCTCTTTTAGAGGAGTGTTATTTTCCTCGTTTTACTGAGAACGTTCGCCTTCAGAAACTTCTGTAGATATAAAGTCATATTACCTTTGTTTTAATACTGGCTTTTTACTTTATATATGTTGTCAGGGGGACTCTGATAATTGTGATGATGGTAACAAATGAAATTGTTAATATTATCATTCAAAATTAGTTGAAGTTTTATATTGAACATGCAAGCCCCTACAAAAATAAATAGCCCATATCTGAAAAATCAGGAAAGAGGAAAAAAGCAGCAAATAAATAAATATTTCCAAACGAAATCAGTAAAAAAAATTCTGAAAATCTAAGACAATGGTGCCTGCCACTCTAGGTCTTGTAACAGCCCCCCTTAATCCCCTGAGTATTGGCATTTGAAATGCTCCCACAGGAAGACCAATCCATAATTTTATCTGTTATTGGACAGTGGAACAGCTTAAGACCTCAAGATTTACTCTCGTATTTGCATACTGGATGTTTGGGGTAAATATATAAACTTATTAATTTATATTCTTTCATGAACAGCAAAAAATGGCGTGGTAGAAACTCGAGCTCTTACACGGAGATGCTAACTAAAATATCGAAATATTTCCTTAAACTTATTGCGTCAAGAGAAAAATGAACGACAACGATTCTAGTAATCTAAGGACAAAGTTTTAATTCGTTCCAACAAAACCTAAATTTGAAGAAATTAATGATTCCCCTCTCAGTTAGGTAGAAAGAAGTTACTAGGCCAATAAATAATGAACTCAAATGCATGATTGTTTGTCCGTGACTCTTACTTTATTTATGCATACAAGATCATAGAAACGTAGTATGGAAGCGCATGCATGCTCACACATGTACATATAAATGTATATATGTGTGGGTGGGTGGGGGTGTGTGTGTGTGAAGGTGCGTGCATGTGTATGTGTGTGAGTGGGTGTGTGCGCAAGTGTGCACCTATAGATGCAATGATACATGCAAATATTAAAGAATAGCAAATGTTTTCTCAGTGGGCTCCAACTAATAATAAAAAGTAAGTTTAATTAAGCTCATAAATAGGCGTAGGAAATTTAAAATTCTGAATCTTGGAGTATCAGAATACGAAATTATACTTACAGGTTTAGTATGATCATTATGACCTTCCATTCGGTGGCCCCTAGTCTTTAGTTTGCCTGGCAACATTTTCAGTTCTTTTCTTCCTACTTTTCAGTTTTCTGTCTCGGCTGTCTATCTTTCTAAGTCTCTTTATTTGTGTCACACTTGCCTTCTGACTTTTCTGCTATCTGCTGTGTTCATAAGGAATTTTTCACGTATTTTGATTCTTGTTACTTTGTTAAGATATAAACAGACTCAGTTCGACTTTAGTTTTCTGAAAAGTTGGAACATTTCAACGACACTTTTCATATCATGGATTTCTACATTTTACCGCCCTGTTTTTAATGTAAAATTCTTTTCAGTTGTTGTATCAATTATAAAAATTTTATATAAGTATTTAAAATCGAAAATTAACTGAACTCAATCATTTTCAAATTCAACCCAACTTTCTTTTATGGTGGTTATCTTAAACCCCGAAATATCAGAGAGCAGGAGGTCGCGTATCGCCTTGTCGAGTAACACTGGGAATGAAGGAACCTTGAATAACCGTAAGATTCACATTCTGGTCACGTGATAACGCTTGCAGCTGTGATTGGTCATGCATACGGTAAGTAAAATGTGCATGGCTTAAATGGTCCCCCGTCTGTTGTACAATCATTGCGCAATTAAACTTCACTGCTCTGCACGCGATTAAATATTGTCCTTAATTTTGTTGCCGTAATGGTAGGTTTTCCTTCTGTAGCTCCTCTAGAAATACTTCTGCAGATATACGAAACGTAACTAAGAAAACGCAGATTTATTCAGAAGTTATAAGGCTTGCTATGGGGAATAGAGACTTAGATTAGATTTCTATAAAACTGGGTTGCTATTGTTGTTTTCTTTCTGAATTGCTTAAAAGATAGACAATCTGTTTAGTGCAGTAATAAGAAATACGACTAACACCACCTCTCTCTGTTTCTATATCTGTCTATCTTTCATACTTTTCCGTCGATATTTATAAATACATGAAGCCTTTTCAGTGATTGCGAATCCATGATTCTGTCATTCTGATTAATTTTTCATTCTATTGCTCTTGTAAAGTCAGACACATTCATGCCACCTTTTGTGATTGAAACCCTATGCCTTTTGTTATATTCTTTCACGCAGTTTAGCTTCATCTTGGTTGTAAACGTCTACATCAAAGTGGTTTATTATTTATATTTTTTAAACAGGTTCTTTGAATATTATTGCAAGCTGCATTTATTTTGTAGAAGACTTTTTCTATTTTTTATCAGGACTTCTCTTCAGTGGAGGTGCGTGCTAACAGCTCGTTTAGCATCATTTCATGGGGGAAAAGTCAAAATCAGATTTTGACTTTTCCCCATGAAATGACAAATATAGGCGAGCTGTTATCCTAATATTATTATTAACCTTATTATTATTATTATTATTATTATTATTATTATTATTATTATTATTATTATTATTTATTATTAGGCTGTCAGACGATGCTGGGATTACGAGTAATTTTAGTTTCCTGTAAAAGAAAACTATTGTCTGTCCCTCCGCACTTTATTTTGTCCGCACTTTTTTCTGTCCGCCCTCGGATCTTAAAAACTACTGAGTTTAGAGGGCTACAAATTGGTTTGTTGATCATCCACCCTCCAATCATCAAACATACCAAATTGCAGCCCTCTAGCCTCAGTAGTTTTTATTTTATTTAAGGTTCAAAGTTAGCCATAATCGTGCTTCTGGCAACGATATAGTATATGCCACCACCGGGCCGTGATTAAAATTTCACGGGCAGCAGCTCATGCGGCATTATACCAAGACTACCCAAAGATAAATCCATCTTCGGTGGCCTTGATTATACACTGTGGCGGATGTACAGAAAACTCGATTGCGCTGAGGAAACTTCGGCGTATTTTTTGCTTGTGTGTTATTTTCATTACTTTCTTGCAGTAAACCCGAGCTTTCAGAAATAAGTCAGAAAGATTGATCACCGAAACTCATGAAATTTGCACAGTGGCAAAGGAACAAAATAACTCTAGGCTATGTTCGGACCCGTGTAGGTCGCTCCACTTGTCTGTTATTTTCAGTTTCATGCTGAAAGCTTAAATGGAGAGACGGATTGCCTACAGTACGCTCACTTTGCATATCTTGTCCAGGCTGTAAAACTTTTAAACGTCTCAGGAACCATTGCTTGAATCACCTTAAAATTTAGCAAAGAAGCTCACTCGTCCTGTGTCTTGAAATACTATGTTTGGAATTTCAGTCAGTATGCAAATTACGTCATCATGATCAGTACAAATAAGGCCTGCACGTATTTCTGAGATGTCAAATTAATTAAGATAATCTTCATTTCGGTCAGTTTGTAAGTTAAGTCATAGACGACCAAGCAAATGGACAAAAATGTTTGACTTTCCTGCTTTTGGTCATTTTTCTGGAATTTATGCCAATCTCACGATGAAAACAGGTACATGGTGTTTTCGGAAACGAGGAGTTAGGTGGTGAAAGAAATTTTGATTTGTTCTCCTGGCCCTTGACTTACTTACATCAAATATTATATCAAATATTATATATATATATATATATATATATATATATATATATATATATATATATATATATATATATATATATATATATATACACATACACACACACATCCTAGTGTCAGCCAAGATCAAGAAAGGGTATGGGGATAGCAGCGTCACGCCTGGTACTTACTGACTTACTGAAAACTGGAAGGCTCTACCTTTCTGGCCGCCATAAATCTAACTAAATATCTGAAGGGGAAAAAAGATGTTCTTGAGGGAATTAAATGCAAAGAAAACGGTTAAACGAGAAAAATCGTTCTCAGAGCAAAGTGAGGCTTTCAAAAGAGAACCCGGTCCTGTGTCAATAGCAGGGTTCCAAAGAAAGTGGTGAGAGCAATAATTATTATTTTATACAGAAGTAAAGAATACAGGTGCATGGTAGGATTTTGACTGAGATACTAAGGTAGATGACAGAGGGCACGTGGATTGGCTGATGATGGGAAAATTTCCTGCAGGAAATTAATTATAGGTGAATGTTGCCATGGCTGTTGTTTTTGCTCTTCTCTGGAACGTTCTTATGTTATGTCCCATTGGTTATGCAGTTTTATATATATTATATATAACATATATACATATGTGTCTGTGTGTGTGTATATGTGTGTGTGAGAGAGAGAGAGAGCATAAGTTTTTTATATTGTCATATATATATACAAATATATAAATGCAGCTATTGAAGATTACAAGTTATTAAGTATATGTATTTTATGACCACTGTGCTGTTAACAGCTCTCCTAGTGCTGGCCTGAAGGATTAGAGAGACGTGGCATAACCAGTTTTTACTTATATTGTGGAATCCGAACCAATTATAGCGAGAAATGAATTTCTATCACCTTAAATTCCTCTAACTCTTCATCAGCCGGCCGGGGAGACAAAGCCCCTCGAGTGACAGTCTGAAGCTCAACTGACTCAGCCAACAAAGGGCTTATTGAAGATTACAGATAACATACCTGCCTCAGTGGTATTATTTTGGGTGACTTGTATGTGCCTGTGTACCTATGTATGGATTATGTATGCAAGTACACCTGCACTAACATTAATGTTATGTGAACTCTGACTGAAGGCTTGTAATAATGATAGTCTCTGTTTGAAGGTTTTTAATAACAGTGGCAACATCATGATAACAAGGATTCTGTTGCCTTGCCCCTTTCGTCCTTCACTTTCTCGAAGGACGCGTTAGTTTCCAAGTGGCTCGATTGCTGTCATCAGATCGAATCAAAATAAAAAAAAAAAATCTGGACGAATACAAATGCTGACGTAGTGGAAATTATTCGCACTTGCTTGATTTGACTCATATGTAGTTTTGAAGAAGGATAGTAAATCAAAGGAGTTATTTATATTGTCACCAAAACGATCGATATTGCGGGTGCTGTCAACCGCCCGAAAGAAGAGTTGAAGATTTTCAGTGATCTGCTGACATCCGTCTAATGAAACCAGTATTAGTTTTCGGCGACTAGAACAGTCTGCATGACGTTCACGTCCCCATTTGGACCTCTTTTACGAGTCTTCAACGTCACTAATAAAACGGAAAGCAGATGTGTTGGAGGAAAACATGGTCAGCTGATGTGCTGAGTCCAGCGTCCTTGAGGAGCGACATGTCGGGATTGCACACCCTGGGTGCAGGTTGGATATCTACACGTCTAACCAGTAATTAGGTGAACGCCGGGTCCTATTTTTGGTAGGGGGTTGTTTCAGAAATGTTCGGTGAAGAGCGAAGCCTTCATTTGAAGTTCAGCTTCGTGTACGGGTAGTCTTTACTTGACATTTATATGTAACATTGCGTCATAAGATTTCTATCATTAAAAACCAAAGTAAGTGTTCTTTGTTTGTCTCTTTTACAACCAAACTGTGGTAAAATCAAGAAGCAAAAATAACATGAACAAACACCAGTTTATCACAGCGTACACGAAAATCTTTACAACGCGAATTCTAAATCCATGTTCATCCTTCAAAAGGCAAGCAGCGCTTTCATCAGCAATCAGAGTGATTGGGTATGAACTTCAACACAGACAAAATTTTATCGCGACATTAGACATGGCTGCAATGACCTTAACCTTGAAACGCATCGTTTATGTTTAACTTGCATGTTTATGCCTCGGCAAGTTAGCTGATTCATTCACTATTAACATTACTAAATGCATTTAACACGTTGTTATAGCGAGTGCATGTAATTAGAGGCTTTACATGTTATTAAGTGATCAGGTGTCTAAACGTGTTCATGGCTTTCCAGCAACTTAGTATATATATACTGTAAGGAATACATGAGATGGAAAACAATCAGCCTATTTAAAACCTAAACTAGTTCAAATGTTTTCACCTCAAAGTTCATAATATTTATATACTTTAGGTGTGCACTGATGTTTAACAAATTATCCAAATTTTTCTTAACTGCACACGATTCCCTTGTTACAAAACTTCAAATAGTGTAGGATTTAAATAGCATAGCTCGATTGTTTTCCCTATCGTGCATTATGTTGTTCTTTTCTTTCCGGCCTTTGTCTATATATGTGTGTGTGTGTGTATGTGTTACAGGCAGATAGCGAAACCAGGCATTTCACGGACTACCTGAAATGCAGGCAGATAGCGAAATGCACTTAGGGACATTTGATCCCCCCGGGGCTAGTACTAAACACGGCGAAACAGTGACTCACCTACTTGACAGTGACTCACCACTTAACCACGGATTGCCGGATTGTTTTTGTTGTTAGATTAGTCCAGCCAGAGGCTGGCACGGGCTCTTGCACCGAGAGCAACCCGTAGAAATCCACAGAGGTCTCAATACACACACACACATTCATATATATATATATATATATATATATATATATATATATATATATATATATATATATATATATATTTCAACAAATCACTGAAGACGTGTGATGGTCATATATGCATCAGCCAGGAGAAAGGTGAAAGGAAATGGCTTGAACCGAGCGCTTTCGTGTATTTCCACACATCATCAGGGTTCAGGTACAAGTAGAAGTGACAAGGAAATAAATACTGGATATGTGGATGACATCTTTTGTTCATGGCCAGTAAAAAGGAACGTAAACAACTTTCTGAGTAGATTAAATGCACTAGTACCCTCCATAAAGTTCACCCTTGAGATTGAAGAAGACGGAAAATTGCCATTTTTAGACGTGTTAGTACACACATCTGATAGAAAGTTCAAATTTTCCGTCTATAGGAAGCCCACAAATATGTGTTCCTATGTTCATTTTTATTCTAATCATCCATTTAAAACTAAGACTGCTGTTTTTTCTGCTATGTTCTTAAGGGCACTGCCGGTCAGTAGCCCGGAATTTTTAGATCAAGAACTTGACAAGATACGTGAAATTGCTGGTAATTTGAGGTATCCAAACAGTTTTATTGAAAACACCTTTTGTAAAGCTAGAAAAACGTTTTACGGATTGACGAAAACTGAAAAGTTCGAAAACAAAAATCTTTTAGTTCCTTTTTATGCTTGTTTTAATAACATCCCGAGACAAGTCAAGCCACTGGGTATCAATGTTGTGTTTAAAACGCTGGGAACTATTAGAAACTTGCTAATTAGAAATTCACCGGGAAATGGAACAGGGTGTATTTATAAGATTCCGTGTAAACATTGTAATAAAACTTATGTAGGACAAAGTGGGAAGACGCTGGCTGTTCGTTTAAACAACACATATATAGTGTAAGAACTGGTAGTATGTCAAATGCATTGTTTGTACACATGAATAATAGTAATCATAGTATTAATTGGACGGAATCAAAGGAAATTATGTTTTGCAAAGATCTAGTGAAAAGAAATTTAATAGAATCCTGTATAATTAAAAAAGGCTGTGACAATTTATTAAATATCAGCCTAGGTTTGTATAAAGTTGATGAAATTTTAACGAATGGTATTTTAAAACAAGTAGGCTATTAAGCATTACCACTGTTCGGTAATTGTTAGCGTAGTTTATCTTTTTAGCATTGTTTGTCTTACCACGAAGTCTTCTCGTGACGTTGTATTTAATTCCTTGTCACTTCTACTTGTACCTGAACCCTGATGATGTGGAAGAAATACAGAAGCACGGTAAAGCGATCACAGCTCTATCGTCGTTCAAAGTCATTTCCTTTCACCTTTCTCCTGGCTGATGCAAATCATATATATATATATCTATATATATATAAATATATATATATATATATATATATATATATATATATATATATATATATATATGTATGTATATATATATATATATATATATATATATATATATATATATAAATATATATATATATATATATATATATATATATATTGATTTTGGCTATTTTTATATATATCATATCTTATCTCTATCTATATTGTATATTTAGACAGAATAGTTAACAGATTTACCGTTATTATATGAATGATTTGAATCCCTTGAGTTTTTCCTGTTGACATTTATGAAGGGAAGAGGACAGTCCTACATAAGCACGGTAAATCGATCACAACTTATCGTCGTTTAGAAAAATTTAAAGTCCTCTATGCATATAAAACTTTCTGTGGTTAATGGTTAAGTCTGCATTATTCTTTTATATTTTCTTATGTTTTATCACGTTCATATATCTATCTATCTATATATATAAATATATATATATATATATATATATATATATGTGTGTGTGTATATATGTGTGTGTGTCTTCTTTCTCTTCATCTTTTCCCCATATCTGTGTTTCTGACAGCTTTCACCACCTGGCTCACAAACACATTATTATTTAAATGATTTTTATGAATTTATATATATGTATGTGTTTATATATATATATATATATATATGTATATTTAGACAGATAGATAGATATTATATACACGTGATTTGAGTAAGGATTTGTTTAAGAGAGCTCTCCTCCAACTGACAGACAAATAGATAAACTTCTTTTAAACACTGTTTTACCGCGTGTAGTTAAAAATTTTGAAAGTCTCATGCTATGCATTAAAACTTTTGAAATGGTTAATGTGTTATATATATTTGTGTTATTCTTTTTCTATTTTTTTCCCATGTTTTTGTTTCTGTTTCACCATATATAAACACATTATTCTTTTTATATATATATATATATATATATATATATATATATATGTGTGTGTGTGTGTTTATATATATATATGTGTGTGTGTGTGTATCTTCTTTCTCTTCATCTTTTCCCACGTCTATGTTTCTGACAGCTCTCCACCACCTGGCTCGGTCAAACACATTATTCTTTTATATTTTTTTATGTTTTACGTTCATATATATATATGTATATATATATGTGTGTGTGTGTGTTTATATATATATGTGTGTGTGTATCTTCTTTCTCTGCATCTTTTCCCACGTCTATGTTTCTGAGAGCTTTCCTCCACCTGGCTCGGTTAAACGCAGTTGTTTGTCTCAGGTCTTCTCCAACTACATCCATCCACCTTCGCTTCGGTCTTCCTCTTGCTCTCCCACCAGGCACCTCCACCTGCATCACTCTCCTCCCTTCTCTTCACATGGCCCTAACACTGCGTTCTTCTTTCCTGGGCCTTCTTTGATAGTTCTACGACTTTACTAGTTCCTCTTATTCTTTCATTTTGGAACCTGTCCATTTTTGTTACTCAACACATCCACCTAAGCATTTTCATCTTTGCCGCACTCAACTTCTTCTCTTGCACTCTCTTCACCGGCCATGTTTCTGCTCCATACATCAAAGCTGGTCTTACTACTGTCATGCACTCTTCCTTTAGGCGTCAGGGAGGACATCCGGCCATAAATTCCAGCCAAAATCATTTACATATATATATATATATATATATATATATATATATATATATATATATATATATATATATATATATATATATATATTTATTTATATATATAATATATTTACATTTGTATATATGTGTGTGTTTATATATATATATATATATATATATATATATATATATATATATATATATATATATATATATATATATATAATATACATATATACTGTATATATAAGATAGATAGATAGATATATGCACGTGATTTGAGTAAGAATCTGAGTAAGAGAGAGAGGGAACGGACAGACAGATAGATATACTTCGAGGACATAAATCTTTCCAGAAGCGACGATAGAGCTGTGATCGGCTTTTACCGTGCTTCTGTAGGACTTCCCTCTTCCCTTCATAAATGTCAACAGGAAAAACTCAAGGGACTCAACTCATTCATATAACAACAGTAAACTCACGCTGTTAACAGTTTGAGCCATTCTCTCTGTACCGATAGATAGAGATAAGCTACAGACACATGTGTGTGTGTGTGTGTGTGTGTGGACCTCCTTGCATTTGTACGGGTTGCTCTCGGTGCAAGAGCCCGTGCCAGCCTCTGGCTGGACTAATCTAGCAACAAAAACTATCCGGCAATCCGTGGTTAAGACAGTGGTTCCAACCTTGGCTCACTCAGTGAGAGGTGCCTCTGAAAAGAAACTATTTAACCCTCGTCCAGAAAAACCCGTTTACTTCTCTTGATCTGGCATTATATTATATATATATATATATATATATATATATATATATATATATATATATATATATATATATATATATATATATATATATATATATATATATATACACATTATATATATAATATATATTTATATTTATATTGTATTTATATATACATATATATATGCACATATATAATCGCAAATTTCCATAAATGATTAAATTAAAGATTTGCTCATTATCAGTAGGTTTGCTTTAACATGCCTTGCATTCAAGAAAATGTTCAATAGATAAAAAAAATTACACGAAAGGCCCATGTTATGCATTAAAAGTTTTGAAACGGTTAATGGTCAAGTACGCATTATTCTTTTATATTTTTCGTACTTTTCGTTCATTTCAGACTGTTAGAGTAAATTTCATACAAAGAGCAAATTCATGAATTCAGCATACTGTATTGGACAAGGAGATAGGAAAACTCTTATGTAAAGAAATCGATATGGCTCTTATTTTCAACAACAACCTTTACGATCTGATGACAGGTACCATATGACAACGCAGAACTGACAACAGGTTTTCATTATCCTGCAGCAAGATGCATGACCCACTTTGGGTGTGAGAAAGTTTTCTAGTCAGCTATCTTTTCCGGGCTAATTGGCGTTTAGTGGTGGTTTTCCTGTAGTCTTAGTTTTTTTTTTTCTTCTTCTTGTTTGGGGTGGGTAGCATGGTTAGGACACACTATTTCATCTCTGTTGATATAGAGGCAGTAAGCTAACCTTGACATGAGTGCATATGATTGGTTCAAAAAGAAGCTGGTGAAAGTGAAATTTGCCAATCTGAATTGCACAATAAAAGTTTCGTTGTCGTGTGTAGAACGAGGTAAAACATTTAGAGCCAAAGGGTAGGTGTACTGTATTCTGAAATAATGATAATTCACAAAGTTAAATACTAAATCGGAAGTTATATACGTACTCCCCTTTTCTTGCATTTGCAATCACTTCATCTCAATAAATGTGCACGCAAGGCAGCAGATTTTCAAAAAGGATATAGATAGATCGATAGATAGATAGATAGTAAAACAAAAATGACTTTAAGAATCCAGCTTGCTCTGGAATTAACCTTGAAACACACACACACACACACACACACACACACACACACACACATATATATATATATATATATATATATATATATATATATATATATATATATATATATATATATATATATATATATATATATATATATATATATATATATATATATATATATATATATATATATATATATATATATATATATATATATATATATATATATAATATATATATATATATAATATATATATATATATATATATATATATATATATATATATATATGTATATATATATACATACTGTATATATTGTGTGTGTGCTTCTGAAATTCTTTGCCAAAGGACTGACAAACTGTGAAGCTGAACGGCAAGAGAATTGGGTGTCATTTTCGAATCATTTCCTTTATCGATAAAAAAAAAAAAGTCAGGAACAAACCATTTTCAAGACCTTAAAATATTCGCACTAGATACTTAGGAGTATATTTTATGTTTAGGGAGTTTTGAAATTGCGCATTATGGGCAAAGTTAAATGGCCCTTTAATTATGTGATTTGAAATGTATTTTACATAGGCAAGTTCAAAAGAATCTTAATTCCGGTAAAGCATTCTTATTAATTCGAAAAGCTTATCTTCGAAATTATGAACGATTAAAATGATCTTGATTACGGTAGCTTACACAATCTTTTTAATGACCCAGAATAAAGGGTACTCTCAAGCTTGTGAAGTATCTTGTACTGTATTAGAGTAAAATTGGTGTGATCCAGGTAAAGATTATATTTTTATTTTAGTGTAAGGGATTTAGGTGATTTGACATAATGTAACTGGAGTAATAGATGCTAATTAATCTTAGTAACAGCAGTAATAAATGTAAACTTAAGTCATCTAGAGGAGTAGATCTTAATTCAGAGTTAACAAGCTAAGTAGATCTTAATTTACAAAAGTATGAGAAAACATTAACTGGGTTAATTACGACAACTTTGTTGCTACAAATATGGATCTTAACAGTTCATACGAAACATAGAGAAGGTTTACCTGTCAAGAAGTTACTTGAAACCTGACTAAGATGATTTTTTATTTGCAATTGTGTAATGTCTCTTCATTAGCTTCCCATTGAGCTATAGTAAAACAATACTAAGACAACATGAATGGCTTCTTATCAAGATAAAGCTATAGAGATTAAAGAAAGCCCAACTTTATTATATGAAATTAATATTGTTGTCAGTTGTTGGAGAGACCTTTCACTGATTATAACTAATCGCTTCTTAATCAGATACTGAATAAGATTAGCAGCAGAACAAAATCTTGATTAGCTAAAACTTTTGGTTTTCTTTTGCATAGATGTTTTTAAGTCAGGCATTTAAAAAGATTCATTATATTTGTAACAGACTCTTCAGGTCACTCATTCTCAAACCAGAGGCCAAAGAAAGATAGATAATAACTTTTGTAATAATTTAGATCTCAGTTCACCTTTCAATTATTTTGATTTCTTGTAAATTACAATCTCTAAAAGAGAAATGAAAAATAAAAAACATCTAGTCAAGTAATTTTTATAAAATTTCTAAGACAGGTAAAGAATACCGAGATGGTAAGCTACAGTATCAGTAATTTGAATTACTTTAGAATTTTATGTCTTCAGCTTAAATTATAAGTGTAAGGTGAATTAATTCACAATGATGTAATTATTTAATGATCTAAGGTTTCAAAGACACAGAAGCTTCATGGAAGTAATTCATTAATTTTGTATTTAAAAGTGAAAATCAGACATTATTATTATTATCATTATTATTATTTGGTGGTAGGTGATGTATTGTTTCATTTAACGCATATTTCTGTTTAATGTGGTGATTAATCAGAAGTGCAGGTGTAAATGATGGGTCATAGAAAATTTGGGACTGTATGTGCACATAATTTAGTTATCATATTCAATTTCTGGTACAACATGTTATATTTATCACCTTTTTTTGTTTTATTCAGATGGCTATTTTTGCATTTCATTTACCAAGCTTTAAATTTCTGAAATTGTTTTCCCATTCACATAATCCCTTTATTTAACCCAAACATGACACGCATACAGTGCTTTCACTTTTGAATGCTCTTCCTTTTTTTCAAATGTGACACACATCCTTTGTTGACTGTGATACCCATTTCCAATCGTAGAAGGGTCGTCGGCCCTTCTGACCCCCTCCTTTCTTGGCCTTACAAACGATTCAGAAGGGCAAGTCACTAGTTTTTTCCTCTGAATTATCCTTTTGGATTTCCCATGAGGAGAGAGACAGTTCTTTCACCCCTTTTCCAAGAAGGAAGCACCAGAAAAAGCTCTCAGTTTAGCGACAGTTTATGTGAACAATCATTGGCTAGACTCCCTTGGGAGGGGTCAATCAGTACATCCCCTTCTTCAGTGTTTTCTCAGGATCTTTCTTTTCCCAACACCTCAGTGATTAGGAAGTCAGCTTCACCTTTATATGCATTAAATCTCCCCTTCTGCTCATTATGTCCATAACTGCTTCTGCCCTGGTTGTCTGTACCCATGCAGTTCCATGGATTCTGTTCTCCAGAGTAATGGTACTTGCTGGAGCTTATCTTGTCAGCCTTATGGCAACCATGGAACACTCTTCCATGAATCTTTTGACTAATAAGAGCCCCTGCCCTTGGGCTTCTGCTTCAGCATTGGACCATTATGTTGCAACTCCCATAAGCATTAATGTTGCAGTGCAGGTTGAACAAAAGAGAGCCAGGTGGGCAGAGGCAGTTCTTCTTTGTTCTCCCTTCCTTCCACCATTAACTTCAACTTTCCTCACCTTCTCAGCTTCATCTTTCTGGCCTGTGTAGGGTCATGAGTCTCTCTTCTGGATTATCCTTCTGGACTTTCCATGAGTGTTACTTCTCTTGTAGAATGGACTATTTTAGGTACCAAAGGTCTGGGAGAGGGCTGTCAGCCAGGGCTACCTCTGGGAAGGTTGAACCTTTTCTTCCCTTGTAGTATCATCAGAGATATTGAAGTAGGAACAAGCCTAGCTTATGCATACAACTCACATAGTTTGGAATCCTTTGTTTACTGTTTCAGGTCTCATCTAGTCCAAAGCTGAATACCATGATAAATATTTACTAGTTATCAGTAATTCAGTAGATATCAGTGACATTACAAGTAATTACCAAGCGATGCTTCATATTGTACCTCTTTCAAATGGGGTAATTTATCATAAGAAAAAAGAAAGCTACAAAGAATTGCATTTATTATGAAAAAATTATGAAAATGACTTACATCTGCAACTACCCTAAAGGTCTGCATCATTTAGTTTTTAATTCAGCTTTCTTCAACATCACTCCCATCTCCTATGAAAATAGTGTTACACTGAAAATTACTGTATTAAAAAGTCACATGTGCTGATTAATGTACTTGTAAACAACACCTAAATTATATCTCAATTAAATTTTCTTACTAACTGAAAAGGTAACATTGGTATTCATATCGTGTGTTTCCAATAATATTCATCCTTACCACACAGATACAAAACAGTTTCAGAAAAGGGGTTTTGGGGATACTTGAAATTTACATGAGAACCATCATACTGAATGTTTGTTAACCACTTCCAAATGATGAAATTACAAGAATACAGTGTAGGAAAAATATTTCATCCAGCAAGTCGTTTTACAAGAATATATATTCTTATTACAACACTATATAAACTTTGTATAACTTATCCATGGGATGAACAGACATAAGCTGCAACTTCAAGATTAAAGCCATTTGCATTAGCATCACTATCTAGAAAATTACCAAATACTGTTTCACTGTCATGATGCCCAAAACATTTTATCAACTGAGGCAAATCTTACAGTGAAACTAATTCCTGATACAATATACAAAAGCTAATCTATGCATGATATATTTAAGATTGCACTGGCCATACACTGGCCATGCCTTTATCTCGATAGCAGCCCAAAAATCCTGAGAATATTACAGTTACTAATCACGCCCTGCCATTGACCTAACCAGGAACCTTTATCTTAAAATTTTTCATGCTTTCTAGGGTTCACCTACTTGGAGAAAACATGAGACATAACCTAAAAGTTTTTATATTTCAAATGGTGGCCAAACAAAATATGCACTCTACCTTTACACTACCTTTAACATGAGTGTTCAATTTTATTAGCGTAGTATTAAATGATTTTATGAAATACAGTTTACCTACCCCTTCAGACTTATAGTGATTGGGCATATTTTTGGCAATTAAAATAAAAAACATGTTTCTAATAATGCCTGTGTAAATGACTGCATAATCACGCCATATTGATACTTGGTAATTAAAAATGCACAGAACAGATGGCATGTTTAGCAATTTAAAATGCAAAGAACAGATGGCATGTTTAGCAATCAGTTCAGTTACAGCTGTAGAAATCTGCAAGATACCGCATACAATTCTTATGGAAAGCTTACAGACTTTCAACTATAGAAATAATATTCAAAATATTTACACACATTTTATACATATACACAGAAGTAACAAAAGGACTACAAGCTACAGCAAAGAATTTATGATATTGATGATCACCAATAACTTACAATACTAGAATACAGGCAAAGCTTGTCAGAACCCGAAAATCGTCGTAAGCCGGAACATCGTCGAAAATCGTCAAAAATCATAAGAAAACCTTACTTTTAATGCTCTGGGTGCATTGAAAACGAAAAACTGCATTATTATTGAGTTTTACATCAAAAACCTTCAAATTATGATTATTCTGCCATTTTGGGGCCATATTTCTTCCGTCGGATCGGCGACACCGAACATGCGTCGTAAGCCAGGAAATAATTTCTGATGAATATATTTGAAAAGCGTAACCTAACGCCGAATCAAACCGGGGACTGCCTGTATTGTACAATAACATTCATTATTATTATTATTATTACAAAGTGGTTTTAATAACAAAGGCTACTCTCTTTATAAAACTATAAAATTACGCCATTCACTGCAGGGACAAATACAGTGCTGTATAATATTCCGTATTACGGTATACTTTTATTCCTCTCTCAAAAATGAGAATAAAGAAAACTCAGATGCATGAATGAAGTAAATACAATTCTGAAATTTACGTAATATGTCACCTAATTCATGTAAGCAGTAACAGAACAGCATGTAAATATACTAGGGAATTTATTTGGTACACACCAAGACAATCTGCTAGTTTAAGGTAACAGGGCTCCACACACCATTAAATCTCCTTCAGTGCCTTTCAAGTTCCAATAATGATGCTCATTGGAATCTTTACCACTAACACTTTCATAGATTCTACAGCTTGGAAGACATCATACAAAAAAGCAAAGGAACTACTACAAGGCATTAGGCATTATTCCACACATTCCTTTCTAAAACAAAGGCAGATTTCTAATATCAAATGAGATGATACTCAAGTTATCAAGAAATTAATGATAAACTCCAATTTGAATGAGTATTTTAAGTTTTCATGAACCTGATATAAAGTATTCCAGATATCAACCTCTTTGCATATTTATTCCTAAGATATCCATCACCAAGTACAAGCAATTCCTTCTCAAAAATTAAAATTGAGATCTACTCATCCTTAATCAACTTAACAGCTTCAAAACTTGATGTAAAAGTATCAACCTTATATCAACCATAAATGCATTGGATATCTTTTAACAACCCAAAGAAATAAGCATAAACAAACTCCTGCAACAGAGGTAAAAAAAATGCATAAACTGGGCCTTCTATAATTATCAAATTAGATACTTGTTAATATAATCATCACATTAAAAAAACAAGAAACTCGACAAAGTCTAGGTAGCTAAACCTTGTACAATTTTTGAGGCAGAAGAAACCATCATCTCATCCTTTCTGTTGTCAATTCAAGCATCCTTACAGAGACAGAGACAACAGACCAGTGTTTCTTCAGAGAGCTATATTCAAGGCAGTTTGTTTTCTTTACATGAAATACAAGGCCAAATAGTCACAGATTCACTGTGACAAAAAAAATACCATAAAGAGCCTTACCAAGTACCTCAGTATGGATTATATGATTCATTCTGTGGACTGTGATAATGAATGATTAAATCTTTTTCTATTTTGGAACGGTCTTCCTCCTTCTGCTGGATGTACATCCCAACATCATTGGCAGTGGGTTCCTGAAGCACCATCTGTAATGGTTCTCCCTCACCCTCCACTTCAATTTCACAAGCAAACTTGGGTTTTCGACCTGTCATGATTTCAAAGGGGGAATGACCTGTTGCTTGACTAAACGTCGCTCGTAATCCCCAACAAGCTTGTTCTATGTGAAGGTGCCAATCTGTCTGGCCATTACTCATTACCTGTAAAATTAAAATTCATAAAACATACATGAATGGGCTCAATATAAAATTTTTAGTTAAGTAAGACGACTGGCAAGCATTAAACAGAAAATAACAAGGGAGGACTGAATTAAACATGCTATACTGAAAATAAGAACTAAAGCTAGAATTAAATTTTATTTACAGCTACTGGCACCAAAAACAGCATCAATGCAACAAGAAAGATTAACAAAAGGTTACATTTTAGTACTCTTAGGATTTAATTTAAATAAAATTAAAGTAGTACAGGTTCAAAAGGAAGAAATTGGCTAAGCAAAATTTATTCAGTGTTAGATGTAATAAAAAATAATTTACATCACCAGACTTCAAAGTGAAGTTACTGTGAATGATAAATATTTGTACTTATTACCCAGGCCTCCAATGAGACAGCTAAAGCTTGGGGTTTCTGGCAATTCTTGTCAATTACTAATTGTCAGTACCCAAGAAGCTGGTCAGGAAACTAGCAGTATTGTTGACCAACACAATGAGGAAAGCAATGACCAACCTTGGTCCCTTCAATTCCAGATGTCCCTCAATGCCTTCCAAGATCAGTCACCCCTCTTCATCAGACTGACCAAGGCTTCAAAAGACATTGTCTAGCCTCTCAAGATAAAAGTATTCTAAACCTTCCAGGTACAATGTATCTATAAGGTATCAGCTGCCCCTCAGTTAATGCTCCGGCTTGAAGAGGGTGCAAAGTTCATGAAACTGTCCACCCACAAATATCTCTTCTACCAGTGGGGTTTGTCTAGAGATTCTAGAAGTCATGGCATTAAAAATGGCAGAGCCATGGGTAGTGGAAGTGATCTGTGCTGGATACTGACTCCTTTTTCTAGAAATACATATCCTTATATCACACCCTGTGGACTATGTTACATATCAGGCTGATCCAGAGATGACTAAGGCCCTGGACAACATGGAGTTGAAGACTGGGAAACAGGTTGACTGAGGAGGTGACAGAAGGATCAACAAGTTACTACAGTTGTCTATCCTTGGTCCCAAAAATGATGACAGGATAGCATCTAATCATTGACGTCAACCCACTCAATGAATTCTTCAAGCAGACCTCCTCCACGATGGATACAGCAGAGTCAGTGGGGTAGTCCCGCAAGAATGAGGATTTCCTCTTATTCTTGGACCTGCAAGATGTGTACTTCCATGTTTTGATATATTTGATGTTGAAGAAGGTAATGCCCTTTCTATGGAAAGGCAAGATCTTTCAAATCCATACTTTGTGTTCAGGCCTGGCAACAGCTTCACAGGTCTTTTCCTAGACATTGGCTCCAGTGGTAGCCCGGGCACAATGGCTCTAGTATAAGAATGTGGAGATACCTATATAACTGGTTAGTTGTAGCTATATGAGCAGTGGAACTCCAGAGGACTAGCTCATATGTGCAACTAATGGTAACAGCTAGGCCAACCATTCAACTAGGGAAATTCAGACTTTGTTCTTTGCATTGGTTAAACCTTCAGTAGCCTAAGTCTTCAGGCATCTTTCATTCATATGTCAATACTTATGAGGAAGCCTGTATCACCAAGATGTTTGTAAAGACAATGAGAAAGCCTTTACCACCAAGATGTTTGAAAGATAATTATATACAGTACATATCTCCTGACATCAATGACTTCATTATTAATATAGCTCAACTATGTGTCCCCAAAGCTATACCAGAGAGCCACAGAAAGTCAAAATAAATTCTAGCTTGGCTCTTATTTTTGCTGCCTTCAAAAAAACTTGTTATACTGTAATTTGTAAAGTTAAGAACTTTAAACAAATAGGTAATAGCCCTTTTTTCATTCCTTATAGAAATTCTGGTGTCTATGCTTTTAAAACCCATTTGCACTCTTTCCTGCTTTTCAAGCCCTATTAAATGTTTAAGTTTCTTCAAAACAACTGAATTTATTGCACAAAGGTTGAAGCTGAAAAAATGAGAAGGGCAAAATAATCATAAATACTTTTTAAAATGAAGCTTAAGTAAATACAAAGAATTTTTATTAGTTAAGACAACATAATTGCTGACATTTATCAAGGCCATTGCTATCTTTCCGCAAATGCCAAGTTATTAAAAAGAAAGTTACCTTTGCCAAATGACGTTTCACAAATGCCAAGTTATTAAAAGGAAAGTTACCTTTGCCAAATGACGTTTCACAAAACTTGTAGAACGTTCTGTGAGGCCCCCTGCAGCTGGATGGTACGAAACTAAACTTCTGACTCCATGATGCCAATACAGCTGTTCATTCAGACTCTGAAATAATGTGTATAATACTTTATTAATGTTTATAACTCTTCAGTATTAATCCTTTTTCATCAAGTTTTTCATTTTCTAAATTAAAAATATTAGATCTCACCTCTAATCTAATTTGTGCCCTTTCTGTCTGAATTCCCAGCTGGTCTAGATCTTCATCTCCACCATTTATTAATGATTTTCTGGCTTTCCCTATTGTTAATTGTCATGCTACTTCCTAACAAGTACTTTCATTTGCCCAAACTATCCATCTATGGGAGCTCAGTCTATTTTCCACCTCTGAATCCCACATTTACCCGTAACTTTGTCATTTGTAATATGATGTTCTTGACACATTCAAGCCATAAATCTGAGCATTTTGCTGTTACAGTTCTTCAAATCTCCATTTTCTTTATAACAGACCTTCATCTTTTTTTGCTAAATAAAAAGTAGTTGCTTTTTGCTTGCTTCATAAATTTTCCCTCTGCTTACAAATTAAACAATTGTATTTACTGTACTACTGCTCCAGAATTTCCACTTTATCCAGAATACAGCTAATTTTTTTTATTTTACTTCCATTATAGTACACAGTACTGCCAAGATAATGGAAATGTTCTATCTCCTGCAATCTATCCTTCCATCATAACACTGTATTTCTCCTCCCTCTCAATTACAGATGCATATTTAAAACTAAAATAAAAAGACAATACTATCATTTTTTGAATTAACATTCATTACTTCTGTAAAACTAAAATAAAAAGACAATACTATCGTTTTCTGAATTAACATTCATTACTTCTGTAAAGTATCACTCCCAGTTGTTGCTGAAAGAGGAACTTTTAAAAGTACACCCTAAAATATCTCGATAAACTACTGTATGTGACAAGAATTAGCAAAGCACATATTGTAAAATAATGCCAATGGTCAAACCACTGTACATGTGTTAGTAATACTATACCGGCGCTGAATAATCTTGATGGGTTCCAGCGCTTGGTCTTCAAGAACTAAATCTCATAATCAATCAATCACAAGAACAATTCTGCTCTATCCAATTTACTTCATTAAAATGATTGAATGGTCAACATTCTTCAAGTAACATAAAACCTCACTTACTGACTTGTCTCACAGCCAAAAATGGTAATTATGGAGAAAGAAATTACTTCCTAGAAACCAAAACAAATTTATCCCTAGAAGCCCATCACCCCATTCAGTTTTTAATGTCCCATGACACACTATAACTTTTTTCTTCCAAACATGCACACCATGGAGCCATTAGTATGTAAAGTATTAACTTCTTTTCTCATATAACATGTGAGCTGAAAATGAAACACTGAGAACATGTTGGCTAGGAGTTTAGCCCTTCATACATCTATATATGTATAATTTTTTGGCATTATATTAGTTGCCATTCCACTTTATATTATTATAAATCAATAAACTACCTCATTATTAAATCAACAAATTACCTCAACATTGAACTCCTTTCCCTGATCCACTATGACACAAGTTGGTGATCCCCATCTGTGTATCCACTTATTTAGAGCTGCAAAAATGGATTCTGAGGATTTATCTAACATTGGCTCAGCTTCAACCCACTTGGAAAAATGACAAGTTGCTGTGCAGACATACTTATAACCAAGAGAAGAGGGAGGTAAAGGTCCAAATATGCTTAGACCAATGACTTCCCATGGTGCATGTGCCTGATAAAAGAAACAAAAATCACAATCAAAGACATTTTCACATAAACCTGAGCCTCAGTGGCACTCTTTTAGAATACAATATATTACAATAATGCTGTATCAAATGATTAAGGTAATGTACTTTTAACTGAACCTTACATACTGTAGTGCACTATATATCTTAACACTATACAGTCCATACTAAGACAACACATGACAGTTGTAAGAGTAAGACTGCTTGAGGTGGAAGGTTTGCAAGTTTCAAGTCCCCTTGAATATCTTAAAGTCAGTCACATTTCAGTAAAGCACAAAGCTATATAAAATTCCTAAATAGACCATGAAGGGGGAGGAATCCTCTAAAATAACATGGAATATTGAAGTAACCAATGCTTATAGTTGTAAAAATGAACAAGTTTTTACCAAGCTAAAGCTATTTGGTCACAAAAATACTTCACTATACACTATGAATACAGTTTACATATTTTTTTAAGAGAATAAACAAATTTTTCCTAATTCCTTACATGGCCCATAAAGCTACTGAAACTAACAGCTATGAAATTCCTGTAGCAAGAAAGATTAAAAATGGTCTTGATAACTGAATATCAAATTGCACAGAAACCAAATTATAACAGTTTTGTCATGAGTCTGAAAACTGAACCAGATACTGAGCCTGCTTATATTATTGAAAATGGTAATGAAAAATATTGTGCCTGTATATTTTGCCAAAAATGTGACTTATTTCTATACATTCGTCATGTTTAAGTACAGCACACTATCTGGAGTCAACAGACTCTGATGATGTTTATGGCTGGTACTGGGTGGAGCTTTTGAACTGATGTTCATTTTATGACTTAATAGTATCCTAAAACAAAGATTGTAAGAACTGGAGCAATTTGCATTACAACCATAAAACAGAGCCAGTTCTTGCAAAGGAGGAATAGAGATTTTTCTCTTTATTAATAAGCACTAGTTGCACTTTAACACCTCTTATTTTTTATATTATACAGTCCCCTATAATTCTTTGGAATGGAAAAAGAGCAAAATACAACATATAAACTCAGAAATACACTAGAAAAACTAACAGTTTATTAACCTACAAAAAGTGGTGGTGTATCTGAAGGCAACTGTTTGCTTTTAGCTGATTTTTTGCAATCTGGACAGGCAGCAATCTGAAAAACATAAACTTATGCAGAAATTAATTATGAAAATACAGCAAGACTGATATAAAAGCTAAAACCATACAATTTCATTCTAATGTTGCTTCCATTTATTTAGATTTTAATTAGTAAAGCTGTACATAAATGTCTCATGCCATCATCAATTGAGACCAAAGTAAATCTCATTACTTTCACATGTTAAGAGTAATGGAAACAGTTTTTAATATCAGTCGTTTATGGTCTCTTAACAGCACTCTTTTTATGGTCAAGTATCTACATAAAACAAAAACTAATGATGTTTTCCTTTTAAGCTAGCCAGAATTGTTAGTTGAAAAATTTATACAATCTTCCAGAAAGTGCAACAATAATTTTATTGTCTTAATCTCTTAAATCTGAAAAAGCTGAGGTGAGAATTAAACTACATGTCTCTGGTTTCAAAAGTTGAAAGACTGAAATGCAAAGTTATTCTGTGGTAAACATCATCTGACATTTCTATGCCTAAAACAACTCTCTTGCAAGCATTGACATATTTTGTTGATGAGAAAGCTGTTTTAAACACAAAACCTAAAACCCACAGGACTTACTCATAATGAGACTGGGGTTATCAAAATTTGTCCTAAGTAGTAGCTTTCCATTAGAATACTCAGGGATAACAAGAGCTCCTCTTAAGGCTGCTCTAGAGACTGAACCTTGTTATATGCAATGCTTATGACTCTTTGTAGGTTAAAAGTCCACAAAAATTAGACACTTTTATGACCAGAATTTGACAGTAAGACCTGCCTAACTCAACCATGTTAGAATATAGTACTGTATACATAGTATATTCTTACCTCTTGTAGGTTTAAAAGTCCATCAAAATTAGACGCATTTTTATGATCAGAATTTTTACAGTAAGTCTCACCTACCTCAGGCATGTTAGAATATAGTAAAGAGCATATCCTTACTTATAGAATAAGAGTAACTCATATTCTACAGATAAGGATTAAAAGCTTGATTTAGCTGATGGTAAACTTTCAGTTAATCCATAGTAAATCATCCTTATCCCCTCCAGATAATAAAAAAAACACAATAAAAAGCCAAAAAAGCTTAATGAATAAAACCATTCAGTGTATAGCAACCCCTTTATTACAGAACACACACAATATTAGAGAATTTCAATAGCCAAATTGGTTTTGCATATGATACACAGGATACAAAAACTGAATTCTTCATAATACAAAATTAGTTTTATCAAACAAACCTATTGCTTGAATGTGCTCACATTGTCATTTGGTGTTCAGATGAAAGAAGATTGGCAGTACCAAATTGCATGCACCACCCGAGGCCTCAGGTGTTCATTAAAAAGTTAACTTGTTTTTTTACTATTATTTGGTATTCTGTTCCATTCTACAGTAAGAACGAGTGTATTAAAACTTATTCCTTCAGGTACCACAAATTTCACTTAGTACCTGGCAGTAGTATCCAGGTTCGCCATCATCCTAGCAGCATGACCATTTTCCCATTTTTTAATGCAAAGTATTAACCACGTTTAACCAGGTGTAAAACTGTTCACTGCAATGAATACTCTTGGCCCTCTAATCACCTATCTCACTTTTCATGTGGGCTAACTTGGTGTGAGGCTTTCTCTCCACCAACTACAAACTCTACTTACAACAGTTTCCAAGTTCCCTTCTCCCTTCTTACTTGAAGCTCAATTTGAGGGATTTTGTCCCATATAATGTAAGTCATCAAGAAACATTTAGCAGTGATGCCAGCAAATGCCAAAAAGTAGGCTTATGAACTAACATATTCACTCAGGTGTGTGGGTATTCTTCCTTTTTCTTGGACCTTATCAGTGACACAAACAAGCTCAGTATTTGCACTGTAAAAGGCAAAGTTGGCTTGATTGCAGGGCTTATGCACCTTAAATTGGGCAGTGTTAAGACTAAAATTTTATGCACTTTTAGTGCATTCACTAACACTTCTGTTTCTAAGTACTGTACAGCACTGTATAATTAAGACCTTGTTTTTGGTCCCTGGAAATATACCACTAGACAATGTATTCAGTGAGATCAATCTGGATCATAAAAAGGTGGTCCCAAGTTTCACAGACAGACAGGCAGGAAGACATTAAGAAAACATGATAAGTAAAAAAACAAAATAGTGCTGCTATTCAGGATGGAAGGAAGGCTGCAAAGGATTGTCCCTTAAAAGTAGGTGGCATGACCCTTTGGAGTGCATATACTGAAATTCTTCTGTATATTTTTTTGACATGGTGCTTAGGAATGGATATACTGAAATTCTTCTGTATATTTTTCTGACATGGTCCTTAGGAGTGTATATACTGAAATTCTTCTGTATATTTGTTTTACTATCACCTAATAATTGTATATTTTAAATTTTGCTGTTGATAGCAATTACTGTACACAGTATCTATTACCTGTATAATGGTCTGTAACTTACCTGTATATTTTTTTTTAAACATGCAACATACAAAGTGATATTTTCTATTTACTGACTTATGTTTCTACCAGATTATTCTTAACCTATCAAAAACACACAGTGAAAGCTAAATGACATGACCATCTACTCTACTTTGCTACTTGCATAAATAATTTGTGTTATTGAGTGTGATTGTAAGTCTTGCAAAACACTTCCCATCACCACTGCAAAATGGATTCTTTTTGGTGTTCGGTGGAGCCTTGACAGATCAAAAGATCCTGCCTCATTCACCGTTGTAGATCCTGTACTAAATTTGAAGGTACTGACAAAAAACTGTTACTGTCTCCCTCATTATTCAATATAGCTTTCATAGCAGGAATTATAACAATACCTCCTGTCTGTTTCAGCACAACAGTAACATGAAGTGTAGAATAAAATGACTTTGTGCATGCCCACCAGACAATAGCCTATAAAATTCAAGTCAGATGAACAACTCTCTAAGTGGGAGTTCTACAAGGCAAAGTGAATGAGGATGAGAGGAGCTCAAGCCAAGCAAGCTGCATGACCAAAAAACACTACAAAACATCATCATGTACAGGTGGGTCAGGTGTGCAACTAGCTCCTGCCTAGTCTCATCCATGAGAAGACAAATTCTCCCAAGTCAAAACAGATGAACCTCAAGAAAAGCTGGCAGATTTGTCAAGGGAAGAGAAAAAAGAGCATGAGTTAACATGAGCAAGATCAGAACACTTGTCAAAAGTTTTATGCTCTTGTTAGCATTTTGACAAAACATCAAATGTAGAAAAGCATCTCAGTGGCCTATGATTGCAAGCTGTAGCTTCAAACCTGCAGCCAAATATGTACCTAACTATGAACAGAAGAATCTTGAGCCAACAAACATTTGCTACTATCAGAAGAATGAGTAAGGGGCAAGTATTACTACCAATGCTATCTTGCTAAGTTATTTGTGCCTGGACTAAAAGAAGCACAGTTAAAAGATGTAGGTGCACCATGTCCTTTATCATGATAAAAGAATCTGCGGCACTCACTCCTGAGGAAGGCATGAAGCAGTGAAGACACATATCAAGGGACACTTGAGCTACTGAAACCAGCAGGTGTACTGGTGTTTGCAGAGATAGATTATGACCCCCAAAGCCTGAAAAGTATTGTGGGAAAGCTGTATCATAAATAAAGAATTGGTGGAGATGTGGTATCAAGAGGCTGGTAAAAGACTAACATCTCAATAATTAAGATGGTCTGGACAAGTTATAAGAAGGGAAGAACAGTTGGTCCAAGAAACAGTATATATGGAAGTAACAGGGTGATCTGTTGGAAAACCCAGGAAATAATGTAGGAAGAGTATACTACTATATATGAAAACTTAGACCTTTCAGGAGGTCAGGCAAAAAAAAAGTGCACAGGACAAAGAAGAGAGGAGAGAACTCATTTTATAAGTCTACCCCATAAATAGAAAAGCTGAGTTAAAAATGTTTATGACCATGATGATAATTTAAAGGGGTAAGAAGAAGGAAAATTATAAATCAAGAGCCGAGACTATAATAGTACTGTATATCCTAAACACAATGTTGTGGTCACATCCCACATTATTATAATTATATTCATACTATAAACCAACACATAAATGTCATATTGCATAACCAAAACAAGTCATCAGATGAACAGACAAAGACCACAAAAAGAGAAGCTGTTCGGAGAAAAGGAATTACTTACAGTTGCCAGGAACTGAAGAAAGAAGACAGAGAACCATCCAAGTGTCCAGAGAAAAGCATTCATAACCGATGAATGTGAAAGTATTATGCTCTAACCAGCACCAATAGTAAATTAATAAAGGAAATTCATTCTTATTTATGAATGAAAAATTATCAAAATAAAGGAAATGAATATGACTATGACATGTGTGGAAAACAATATGGAGTACAGTAAATGAATCTACCTGTACCTGCCACTAGAGGCACTTTTAACCCTGGGGACCTATTCAGCTAAAATTAATCTTTTTATTCTTATTCTGTAGTTTGCCTGAGAATTGCTCTAGATGCACAATACACTATAAAAATATAATGGGTTTGTAATAAAACCAATCAGCTATTACTTGTATTTTGTACATAAAAAATGTTCAAGGTACTTTGAAATTGACTAAGTAAACTCAGATTATGCACACCATAACATACACATCCACCATCAGAATTACTAATATCCACAAACATATCATTATGGAGATACTTCAGTAACATAATGATATAATATAAACCTGCCCTAGAAACTACGATAAGTACAAAATTAATAACCTCAGACAATGCTCATTCACTGCCTACATCACCTAAACTCAGACCAGGTCAAGAAAGGAGAAGATTTGGCAGGTGAGATAAGACTACCCATTAGAAGGAAGTCTTAAACATCTAACCTTAGTTTGACATGTTATATAACTAGGGATTCAGTACTAGGTGTGTCTGTTTGATTAGGAATGAAGTCGTCAGTACCAGTTTTGACAATAAAATTAATTTATTCAATCCAAACCAAATATAACTTACCCAGTCTTTCACATCCTTGGTAATAGTGCGCCAATAAAATCTTTCACTTATCATAGCTTGAGTCCTCTTTGCCCCTAGGTGGAGACCAATACGACCAGAACCATGAACTTGTGACAATATCAACTCAATCTGATAAGAATAAATCAGTGGTTAGCAGAACATGAAAAAATGAGTTTGAAATGTTTCTTCAGTTTCATCTCCTTAAACACTGACATCCAGTAAATTACTGGTAGAATCCCATTTTTCATTTCTCATGTTCTCTAGGTTTATTCTATATTGCACGGTACTTGCTTTTTCTCTTGAGAACAAAACCTTTGCCCTTCTTGGATTCTTTGGGTCTCTCCTTTTAACGGCTCCAATGTGATAGAGTGTGTCTGTTTTTGCTGAAAAGAAACAAGGGTAATCACTGAAAACATGAAATGATATGGATTAATTACAGTGTTAAGTGTTGGCAATATAATACACAAACTTCCTATTTTCAGGCCTAATATCAGTTGGGAGCTTACTGTATTGTACAGTCTTGGGGCTGCACATTTGAAGGCTCTAAAACCAACATTCGCACTGCATCTTTGCTCATATAACTTGAAACCATCTGTAACTACTATCTAGTCTTATTTTGATATGAGTCATTGGCTAAACTATGTAAAGAAACTTTCTGAACATTTTAAACATCCGGTTTTGGTAGCTTGACTGTCATAATATATTTTAAAACATTATGCTAGCTTTGATAGGCAATCATTGTAATTCATAAAATATAGGGATAATCCTGTCCCAAAGTGTAACACCCTTCAGTAGTCTTGCCACTCTATCCAGAATATTTTGAAGCCTTCCAAGTTGAATCTTGGGGATTATGGTACACTGATTGCAGTAAAAAAACTAGCCTATTAATTATACACTTACAATAGATTAATCACAAGTTTCACAACAGAACAATCAAGATATTTTTTTATCAAAGGCAATATTCCTATGATGATATCCAGAGTCCTTTACAATATTACTGTTTTAAGCACTGAGGGACAAATGACATTCCGACACCACACATAAGTCACAGACTTTATCAATAGCTTAATCTAGATTAAGCCTATTTTCAGTATTCACCTGAAAGCTTTAAAAGTTCCTTGACTAAATTTTCTTCCTCCTGTCATAAATTCAGTTTTATTTTCATCTGGTTTAAGTTTCTTGAATTCGACTGACTCCTCAACACATTAAGAGCATTATTAAGTTTTTCATTTGTACTTGTCAAATTTTTTTATGGTCAATACACCTGAACATCCTGCAGGATAATCCTACTGATCATTGCATCAGTAATAGTATTATAGTTGTCTGGCCTACTTCAGACTATTCACTTGCCTAATTGAAAATTAAAGTGAATTAAAATTAATTAAAATGAATGAATGAAAACAGCCACAGGGTAGACTTTAGCGACAGAAAAAACATTAAAAACTTTTGACGGTAAATGTGGAAGAATGGCGAGATTTAGCCTAGGCTACCTACATAGCTTAAAATGTCACTTGTACTTGATTGTCAACTTAAAATACGTAGGCATATAGCTTATTAAGTACACAATACCGGTCTCTGTAGCTCACTCACCATCATATTCAAAACTACGCGAAAATTTCAGCAAAGAATCCCACTTCCTGCCCCGATCTTGCTTTGGAAGATCGGCAATGCTCGGAGGATACGACTTCTTTCCGTTCTTTAAAATGAATAACACATCGTGCAGAGACACGTGCTGTTTGTTGGCATTTGTATCTGTATTGTACACAAGTTGGTTGTTACTCATCGTTAATTTACTAATGGTAAAATGTTAAATAAGGTTTTGCAGTTTCTAAAGGTTGTTTACAAACTGCCAGCAACTGAAGGAAAAGGAAAACAATGCCGTGACATAATCTGACATATCTGAAAACAAACTATAGTAGTAGTGTTTCTCTCTCTCTCTCTCAGATTTGTTACCTTTATAATGTTTATTGTATTACCTCATAAATTAGTAGATCAAATCATGCAGCATTGACATAGGACTCTCCTGCATAAAAAAAACTTCCAGTCGGCCCTGCTTTCATTTGTTAGTGTTATCCCCCTTAATTTTACTGTTATTAGTAAAATAATTCCTTCCCTGAAAGTTTTCAGTTTGTTTATCGATTGTTACAATTTTAAATAAAACCATGTTTTATATCACATTGATGACAGCGTGGTTACTAGGAATTTCACAAGTTTTTCTACAGTCACGAAATTTTACAAAGACCTCTGTCTTGTTAGCAAACCTCAAAAATTATTACATCGTTAGATTATTTTTGTTGCTTACTAAAAAGAATTCTACAAATGGATCAAATGTTGTACGTGTTACTAGATACTCTGTTGTAAATACCTTTGCTGATTTAATATATGGATAGCCTATGTGTATAATCACGTTATATCGTAAAGATGAGTTTCGTGTATTTTTTTATACTTTTCTCTTGAAAAAAATGGTCAGGATAATTCTTTTTTGTTGCTTTTCACTTGAACCAAAAATTATATTGCCAGTATCAGGCTTCAAGAAAAGTCAGAAGTGAAAGACTGGTCGTTTATTATGTTGTTGTTTCAGATTTAGATGGCCTTGTGCCAGCACGGGCTCTTGCGCCTAGAGCAGCCCGTAATCGTTTATTATTCTCGACAAGTGTTTATAAGACAAAAAGCGGACAGAAAAGTAGCAGGCGACCCGAGGCCCCCGCTGCGTCCATACACGATTTGTGTTTTTTTAGCAAGCATAAAAATACGTACAACATTTGTTACATGACATATAAAAGGTAGATATACATATCGGCAGAAAGGCCGTACAATGATGCATAAGATGAGGTACACAAAGAATCTGAAATAAAGACAGGTAAAATACATGACGTGATTAATGTACATCTGAAAGGAGAAACACAAGGAAAGAGAGGCGCGATTTGCCACCCTTACACCAGCTTGTATCAAGAATCCCAAGACAAACTTAAACTATTAATAATTTAGTTTGTGCTAAGTTTTGTTCTACTATTAGTTAGGATTATTATTTTGGCATCTATGTATATATATATATATATATATATATATATATATATATGTGTGTGTGTGTGTGTGTGTGTGTGTGTGTGTATACATATATATATGGCTGAGTTCACTTGAAAATTCCTTAGAATAAAGACAAAAGATCCGATACTCCGTTGTTTTTATTTCCTATATACTCCGGGGAGCCAAATTGACTTTTACATCAAAAAACCAAAATGGAAAGAAAAAGAGCCTTGTATATTTAAGATAGAAGAATGAATACGTTCTTATGGAGTGTTGTGGTACTGTCATATGTTTCAGAATTCTTTGAATGAGAAGATTCTCTTCGATGCAATTCAGTGACAAGAAGCGATTCATTTTGAGACTGAACTTTCCGGTTCACGGGTCCTTTCCTGAAAACACTTCATATGTTCAGTTTTTTGGTAAATGTAAGTATATGTTTTTACCTTAAAACGGGGTCTGTTGAAATACTGAGATTATCACATCGATATGTTATCTTGCTTAATTTTTTATGCATCCAGCTGTAAACGGATGATGTACTAACATTTGTGCTAGACTAAAACAAAACTGAAGTGTGATTTTGGAGTGACTTACTGTGGTTCCACATCGAAATCATCGTGAAAAACATTGACGATTATTTCTTGAAAATATCCTTAGTGCAGAAGGTTTTTGGACTAAGAACATGCTCGCATATGTAGTGATAACCGGTTTACATACCGACCCTATGGTTGAAAGGCCAAGAAATTTCAGTTACTAAACAAAGGTGTCCACATCCCTCGAAAGAAATAGAAACAATACTACAACTGTGACTTACATTCTTTTGCCGTATGTCAAATAATGTGATTTCGGCGGGCACTTTCTTAAGGCAGCCTTAGGACAAGATTGCCCAAAACTTGTTCTCAGCGTAAACAGCGATTCATAGACTTCAGAAAGTGACATCATTCGTCAGGGATTAGGTAAGCCTACTTAAACACCCGCCCTTACATTATTACCTTATTGCGTCACTTGTAGACAAGGGAGCCTGAGCAGTTTTTTGTCCATAGGATTCCTGATAAAATAAAAATCTTTATGTTTTAGAATTAAGTATCTCTTGATTATGATGAACGAAAAATAAAGACAAGTATATTTGTGCTCTTGCAATATATGCTTCTTTAAATGACATAATCTCTTAAACTATTTTTTTATCTATCTCTCAGCTTTCATTTGCCCGACTTGAGTGCTCCATTGATTTGTCAGGTACAGTTTAAGTTTTATCGAGTAACTTTTACTTCCATAGTATAACTATTTTTTTAGTAGATTTGCCTTTAGATTTTTCAAAATGTCTCTTGTGTTTTTGCATCTTTTTATTTCGTGCCCCAGTTCACCGAACAGTGATGTTGCCACGTTTTCAAAGGTCATGTTTCTAATAGTTTTGTTGTATCATGGCTCCATCAGTATAGATTTGTTCATGCTCCGTGTATTTATGTTTCGGTGTTATATAGATTGAGGGGTCCTTTTAAATTTTTTTATTTTTTTCACAAGGTACATGAAATTTTATTTGGAATTGCATTAAATTCATGCTTTAACAGGGAACCAGTGAAGCATGACGGATGTGACCCAATCCCGTGGGGATATATACCTTATTAATTTGGTTGTCTTGTTAATAATGGCTTTGTACTTTTCAGTGAATACCTTGGCAGACCTTTATAGGGACTGTTGCAGAAGTCTAGCCTTATGATGATATAGTTTTTTACAAGCATTTTTAATATGTTCATATTTAAGTATTACTTTATGAAGGCTACATTCTTTAGGTGGTAATGTTCTGTTTTCACTAAGTTTTTTAACATTCGATCCGTCATATTTAGATGTTCATGCACTGAAGCTCCTCAGATCCTCACCGTTTCAAATTCAATTTTATAATAGTTTTTTTTATATAGATCCTCTGCTGGTATGTTTGAAAATCACCGAGTTTCAAACGTTTTCTGTTTATCCTTCTCTTTTTGTCGTTCATTGTGGTCCCCATTTTGATAAGTTCTTCAGTGTTGTTCCTAACTAGGTAAAACTGTGAATAGTTTGCGAAAAATACTTACATTTTGCTTCCTGATGTTTTCTTAATATTCCACGACAATTCAATAATGCAAATACTAAATAATATTGTATTAGGACTCTGACCTGTGACGCTTGTGGAGGCAGGTTTACAATTTTCGATTTTTACCTCAAAATTACGGCGATGAAACTGTCAAACCATGCTATTGCATCGTATTCAGCGTCTGTCAATTACAGGTCTTTTATCTATAGCTTATGTATCATTGTACCAGACTGCACTTACGTCTGTTGGCAATTAATATTGCAGATTTATCATCACATATATATGTACAGCAGTAGGTCATTATCACAGAGCACAATACTGTTTCAGTGAAATTTTTTTTTTAACTGGCCTGGTTCTCTGGTTAGATGTTTCATATCTCAGTGTGATCAGTGAACCACTTGACTGGCGAACCACTTTCCGGTGAATTTCGACAGAGAGACAAGTTAGATAATAGACGGTACGACTCTAAAGACTATCTCTTGCGTTCTCGAAAGCTGGATTTACGCGTTTTTTTTCCCACTGTGTATAGCAGTGGTGCAGCATCAAAAGTTCATTAAATATTTGCCGCTATTTCAATGCCGGCC
Source organism: Macrobrachium rosenbergii (assembly GCF_040412425.1). NCBI lineage: Eukaryota > Metazoa > Arthropoda > Malacostraca > Decapoda > Palaemonidae > Macrobrachium > Macrobrachium rosenbergii. The sequence goes on along the minus strand of NC_089744.1, from coordinate 67,325,237 downwards.
ATGATAAATTGGTTAAAGTGCTCTTTTTTGTAGGTTTCTTCAGAGTCGATATTTTACAGCTTCTGATTCGTTGTTTCTTTTTGCGGGGGTGGGGGGGGGATTTTCAAGGAAAAGCTATCTCTCAATATCTCTCTGTTTAAAACTGTTATGTATTACGTCTATTTTTTCATGAAAAGTTTTCAACCAATGTCCTTAAAAGTTCTTTATTTTCACCTTCTGCTAGGACTTTTTTTTTTTTTTTCAAAAAAACATTTATTTCCATTCTGAGATTTTCTTCTTTCCTCCACTTATTTTTATCTAGCCGTCTTCTTTTCCTTTTCGTGTTTCATCATTAAACATGGTGAGCTGTCTTTAATTTCAACTTCTTTCATGATGACCAGCCGGTGTTGACTCTCTGTTGAGCTAAAAATTTCAACGTAATTATCAAGGAAATAATTCAGACGTTATTTATTCTATTTCTATTACTGCAGAAACAATAATTTTTTTAATATTTATAAACCACTTATACGTTCCTCTATAAATTTAGAGGAGTCAAATTATCTTTTTTTCCAGAAAGATTTTCTTTATAATATGCACTTCCTGCCTGTTTATATTTCTCTTAAAAGTAATCTGGTAAGAAAACTTGAAGGTTTGTTACCATCTGCCTCTGAAATTTTTCAGTACTTCACGGCTTCCGTAACATATTACTAGTGTATGACTTGATCTCCATGTTGGTTTATGTACGTGATTTCCCAGACTGTAATTGCTTATTGTGCTTAAAAAGTCATTTGCCCTTTAGGTAGCCTATATAGTTCTACTGTTCTAATTTACTTGTTTTAGCAAGACGTTTTAATGTCAACATAATCTAATGCTCCGTAATTATGCTCAATCACTTAGGCCTACTTTAGATCATGTGGTTGCGTTTGGAGAATAACTCCCATTCTCCCGACATGAAAAATTGGTGTCATGTAATTTATCTTTTAAGTCATTGCTCAGGCAAGTTTCTGTTGGTGCTTAATTATCAATCTGATGATTTGTCATATGTTCTCATATTTAAAAAAAAAAAAGCTTCTTGCTACTTCTTTGTACTTCTGGCATGGTCTGTGCCATGTTAGGTTTAAGTGTGTGATTAGAGCGAGCTGGTTATATACCAGCACAGGCTTTCGCTCATAGGGAAGCCCTTAGTATTATGTGTTGATGTTGGCAAAGTGTACTCTCTTTTTTGAATTACCATCCATTAACCTGTGGTCTTTCCAGCCATCTGGGCATACTAGTTTTCATGCAAATCAGTTTTGTCCAAATTTTGAAGAGATTTCTGGCATTTGAAGCAATTTATTACACAGTATCTGTCATAGACATTGCAGCAGTTACTGGGTACACGTAACTTATTGTCATATATTCCTTTGCTCTTGCTTATCTTTGGCTAGCATTTTATAATGTATCGTTTTCTTCCTTTGGTTTTAAACTTCATCGTTGAACTTTTTTTAAATTTTGCCCTATTGTACTAGATTTTTCTAGCACGGATTTTTATCTCTGATGCCATTATATTCTCTTCTTTTGGAATATTTTTCAAATCAGTGCTATGCTCTCATTTTTCATGTATGCTTGTAAGTGGATTAATTGAAAAATTAAAGAAAATAAACATCTCAGAAAGTGAAAATAAAGATCTTGAAAATGATAATTTTTTTCCTGAAAAGTCCATGAGTTAAGTTTTAACTTTCTCCACGTGTTTACGGAAACTCATGAACATAGGTAATGAAAGATTGTGAATGCTAACCGTTTGAATAAATGACTGAAGAAGGGTGGAAAACTAGATTAACTACGAATAAATTAATAAGGTCAGAGAAAAGTGGCAACGTATCTGATGGCTTATTATACATCCATTGCTACATACTTGTCATTATTTATTTAACCAAAAGATCTCTTAAGAACAAACCCATTTGAATTTAGAAATTTTAATCCTGTTACTCTAGTACTACTAGTGACAACATACGTACAATAAAAGAAAGTTACTGCATTATCATTACAAAGGAAATTGGTGATTATCGGTTATCTCTGGTAAACTAGAACATCCTTTTGACGTTAAAACGTTAGAGATTTAAAACAGCAACAGCCTTTTAGTAAATTATTTACGCGTCCTCCTGAAGACTCCCTCATATTTATCTGAGGAATTTTACTAAATTGTTTTTTCATTATATTGTTATCTATACTTATGCCCTTTTTTTTTTCTTCTGTCAGCTTATCATCATTAACCACATAAATTTAAAACTGATACTTTTTAGGTTATAATCTGGAACATTTGATTATTGTCACCAGTGATCATTGATCCCATTTAATAAAAGGTACTCATGAGTCTCCCACTGGAACATAATACATTATTGTATATTCAGAGCATTTAGGAAAATTTTTTTTGGAAGATAGGACAACAGCCGTAGACAATAAATATTTTAAAATTCTCACAAATTCCCCTATATATAAAAGAACCAAAACATAAACATCTCTTGTTATAATCTTAGGAGTTAAATTCTCTCTTGTTAAAAGCATTTCGGCCCCACTTAGAATAACGACAAATGCCATTTTAACAACTGCTTTTTCCGAAACTGCGTTGGTGTCTTACTTGAGCAGCGGTCACATAAGCGCTCTGAAACAAGGAGAAAGGAAAAAAGGAAACCTAACTTTTATTGTCTCTAGTCAAGGTTTTGTTGGCGTAGAGGTTTTCCATCAATAACGACGTTACTATATATATATATATATATATATATATATATATATATATATATATATATATATATATATATATATATATGTGTGTGTGTGTGTGTGTATGTATGTATGTATGTATATAATATGTGTGTGTGTGTGTATGTCCAAGCATCAAATAAAAACAATACAAAATGTCTGAAAGATCCTGTTCACATACCGAGCCCCTGAATTTAAAGTGTTACAAATTTCAGGGGGGTTACTAAGCATCGGGGAGTTAGCCCGCGTAATCGCTTCTTCGTGCCCTCTACTGCCCAGGAAATGTCTGAATTCAGACACCGTCAGGAATCTCGTAACCACGCCCGCAAGGTACCAAGTACATGATGAGTCACTGCGATAATCTTACCCTTCCTCTGTGATTACTAGCTGGGCAACTTTACAAAGAAAGTTCTAAACTATCAAAGGAAACTTGATATTAAGAATTTTGTGATAAAAGAAATTTTAATCAGTCGTATTTGGATCGACATTAAAACTTTTTTTTTTTTTTAAGATCAGGCTGCTGTTTTAACAGGTAACAAGGGCAATGCACAGGTGAGTTGCTTCCCCGGGAAAACTAGGGCCCATGGCCAAAGGAATTCCCGGGCTTGTCAGAACTTGCAGGTCGACGATAACTTAGCGTTAACACAATATGGAGGGAAGCTGTCGAGATAGTCATGTGCACAAATGATCATCGGAACGTTTCCTTAATGTCTTAATACTCAGTTACATTTAATTCCTGCTCAGGAAGAATCTTTCATCAGCAATCAGTATTATATTAATACATAAAATAGAATATCAACATACTTTCATGGAGATTAAAAATAAAAACTTTTTCCATCATAGAGATTATTTAGTCAACTCAGTATTCGGAGCTAGCTTCCTCTCCGGAGCTAATAACAGTTCAAGAATGAGACGTTAGCAATCCTCACAAACTGTTTACTTGTCTTAATCATGTTTATTTCTGATTTGCCTATTCAATCTGTATTTTGTGCTGGTTTTGGTAATGTTATTCCTTTTACACAGATTAAGTGCTCAAACATTCTTCGGGTGCCTTTTTGTAATGCGGGAAAATTACTCTGTTTTCTTTTTATCAACTAAAAAATACTTTCTGTTTGCACTGATACAGGTTAGCAAAGCCTTAACATTTACTTACTATGGCTGAAATTAAGATCTAAGATATTCGATCTCGATTCTTGACACTCTGTTTCCAAGTAGTATTACTCCTGAACTTAATACAGTCAGTCGTTTAAAACTACTCTATACTACACCTATATTATTTCCACTATATTTTATTCCTTAACAAATATCAAGATTCTTATTCCCAAGCTGAAGGTTAAGCCGGTCGCTTCTCATTTTCTCATATTGAATTGGTGGGTGCACAAAACCCCATTTCTATTGATCAAGCTTTGCCAATCTTGTGGCGTTCTGTTGATTAAATTGTCATCACCTGCATAGTTTAGTCTCGTTAAGTTTCTCTCGTTTCCAGTCCAAGCCTTCCTTTCCATTTCACCAACTTTTTTTTCTTCATAAGCGCCTTAAGAGCGGTACTTAAAGAGCCAAAGTGGGATGAAATTCTTTTGTAACACCCCACTTTTGAAAGCAAATTAGCTTGAGAAGTCTTTGTTGACATTAACTTTGCATTTACTCCGTTCAAGGATACTTTCGGCTAGGTTTACGTATTTAACAGCAATGCCATAATGACGGAATAACTCCCATGTTAACAGAACGCGAAACCGTGATCTACGCCTTCCTCAATTCCTGAAGAGCCTAGTTATTCGAGATGGGTGATTTCAGCAAGAGCCTGTTTCATTCGAGGAGGAAGGTAAGGAGAATGGTTTTTCGGGAATGGACTGTTCTTAAAGGGCAGGGGCAATACATAGAATGATAATTGTACAGAGTTTGATTGACAGGGTGAATAACTGTCGGGCTATATATAACTGGCAGGTGTTTTTGAGAAGTTTACTCTAGGGTAAGTAGTGGCTGTGCAGGGCTGTGACTTAAGTGGTTGTGGTGATCAAGAGTTAAGTGTTGGGTCAGTCTGAAGTGGCTAACGTGTGTCAGAGAGAAGAGAGGTGCAAGTATTAGTAATTTGTTTTCATATTTATTGCGACATTTGGTAGGATCATCGCCCAAGCAATCAGTTGCTTGGACTTTGGACTTTCCACTCAGAACAAGCATAATTTTACTGCTGAGATACACCTGGTAAATACTATTGTTTCGTTTATACACAGCAGACTTCAGAGGATTCTTTTAGCCGTCACGTTGCAATAATATCGCTAACTGGACCACGAAAAAGGAAGTAGATTTGGAAATTTAGAGCAAACCTCCAAGGAAACGAGACGATGGACTTGCAAACAAGTAGGTAGTCTGCTTGGGTCTCAGGCACTGGGCAGTGGCCAATCTTTTATTCAGAACTTTCTTTGTTAAGCGGATCCAGTTTTTCTCATTAATTGCCTACCTGTGGTTTCAGTGGTTCAAAATGTACCTGGAGAAGAAACAGTCTGAGCAAAAGGTAAAGCTTGCAGTGTTGGGGGCAATGATGATAATCATAACCTTAAATACTCGTTATCCTGGGAGGAGAATGGCGTATTAGTTGTCTACTAATCGAAATCTTTTGTATGGTATGTATCCATGCTCTATCTCTTTAATAGAAGTATTATTGTGATATCAGCTATTTCTTGTTTAAAAGAAATACAAGAAAAGGATGAAGCATTTCATAACACTGCCGAAGTTACTTCTTGAAGCAGCGCACGACGTGTTATGGAGGAATTAAGAATTATGTAAATTTTAGTATGCCACAGTAAATAAATTACAGTATCTCTGTAAAACATCTTGAATAGGCTTAAGCTTAAAGTATCATTAATCTACGGAGAGAGAGAGAGAGAGAGAGAGAGAGAGAGAGAGAGAGAGAGAGAGAGAGAGAGAGAGAGAGACTCCTTAGCCTACACAGATAATTTGACAAAATTATGAAAACAGATATATGTAGAAACAAAGAAAATAGCTCCAAAACTGAGAGGTAGGTGGGAGAATGATAATCAGTAATAGAACTGATACGAAGGCGGAAAAAATCAGTGTGACATATGTGCTTAACATGGCAGTATATGTCAATCATTTATGTGTTGTTTCTTCATTACTCTCAAGAGCCAGTGTGAAGTTAAGAAGTTAGACTTACGAGAACGCTGGCAGAAACCTCCGTTATAGATGACTGTTGCTCAGAACGTGATGCTTGTAATTTTAAGCAGAAAGCCGGTGTAATTTTGATTAGAAAGCCGGTGTCAGTACATGGGTATGGTATCGAGCTTCCTGTGAGGACAGAAGCTACAGAGATGTGATCCAAAAATACGACCTGTTGAAAGGCTGTCAACTGATTAGTATGCTAAAAAAAAAATAGGGTGCCATGAGTAATTCCAGGCATTATCGCCGTGATGGACTGCTGCAAAAAACTTAAGATGAGGGATACGGTAAGCATAAAGGATTTTGCTGAAAGTTTAATAGAAGACGAAATGAATACACAGGAATTACATGACGGAAGTCCCTAAGAGGCATATGTTAGAGGTGTTAGTTGTATTGGAGAAGAGTACTGTGAAAGGATACACACACACACGTTATATACATATATATATATTATATATATATATATATATATTATACTGTATCTGTATATATATATATATATATATATATATATATATATATATATATATATATATATATATATATATATATATATATATATATATATATATATATATATATATATATATATATACATATATATATATATATAAATATATATATATATATATATATATATATATATATATATATATATATATATATATATATATATATATATATATATATTATATATATATATATAAATATATATATATATATATATATATATATATATATATATATATATATATATATATATATATATATATATATATTTATATAATATATATATAAGGTATAATATTGTTTGTTTACATGCGAATATCTCTGACATGTTGGTAACACTGACATGTCAAACGAGAATCCGACACAGATGTCCGATATTCTTACTTATCAATTATGTGATAAGACTAATTATACTGAAATTGACAGAAGGACAATTTAAAATCATAAAAGATCTGTCTGTGATAGACACAGAATATATATCTTTCGCCAAAAGAAAATTTAGATGAAATATTTTGCTAGCAGACGAGGATGAGAGGCCGATGGAAAGATGGCCGACTCGATGACTGTGGTTAAATATGTGAAGTTAAAGCGTAGTGAAACGTGTGGGTTTGGATTTTCAATCCTCGGGGGAGCTGGATCAGAACTCCCACCCATCGTTTATGATATTATTGAAGGCTCGCCCGCAGCAAACTCTTGTCAGGTAACCCTAGACTCTTGTAATTAATCTGCCAAACTTTGCTTGTTGCAAAATTTTGGTGACATTTATTTGATTAAACTTCCCCTAGCCCTTAGTTAGGCCCGGTAAGGCTTTTAATGTACACTCTGTTAGTTATACCACAGGTAAACAAATAACTATTGCATATTCATTTGGAGTTAAGAGAATTGCGATATTAGGTCTGAAAGTCATGCGAACTGTAGGGTATTTTAGCCTATGCCCAGCCTAGGCTAAGTTGCGACTGGCATGACAGACTAGTCTAGGTTATAACTTTGTAGATGTGACTCTGGTGACTTGGATTTTCATTCCCGTTGAAAATTTTGGTTTAACTAGACTGTTACAACATTTACTAGGATAAATCTTGATTTAGGTGACCACTGTGGGAATCATTGGGGGTGGATGATGCGAATGAGTGAAAAGTAGATATAAAAATCTCACCTAAATTGATGTTCCAGGGCCACCTGATTCAGGAATGCCCTGGACCCCACCAGCCTAACCTGACTCAGTGTGTGGTTTTCCAAATTCCACTGGTTTCTCCTTGTCTGCTAGATAGGGCCAGTTGTAATAGGTTTTTTACCTGAACCGGTGCATTGATAGTGAAATTTTAATTTACCAGATACATAAAACTGAGGAAAAACCATACTCTGGAAAGCATGATTTCACTAAGGGACATATGCCATTTTTACCATGGGACATATGCCATTTTTAAGAGAAGCTGTGGATGATGTGTGTTTGGAATTGATAAGAACAATTACTGTAACCAGAAGTAAAGGTGGAGTAAGGATATTTTAATAAATGACCCTCCCTTCCCATAAATGATTGTGGTTTAAAAGGTATATATATGCCATGGATTTGACCTAAGTAAAGGACTTCTAGAACTACTGTACCGTTGAATAGTGTAGTACAATAAAAGGTAAGTTATCAAGTTGAATATTGTCTGTGAGCTTGTGTGAAAAGTAAAGGAAAAAAGTTGAAAGTTGAAAAGGGGAAAATGATAAAACTTGGAGGAAAAATCAACAATTGAAAATATGAAAAATGCACAATAATGGTGAGTGGATGTAGGGAGGATGGTGCATTGATACATGGTTATAAGGTACTGACAAAGATCACTGAGCTTTGGTGTGTTTTGTGGCCATTATGTAACAGAAATTGGATTGGATGTTTATTTTAGAGCTAGTGGTATCACACTGCATGTAATAAATGTATTGAAATGGCTGAAAGAGGATACACTGTATTTAGAAGTGACAATAGCATCCAGAATCAACCCCTTGAGTCTGGCTTTGCTCATGTGAGGCACTAAATAAGTTTTGAGCCAATACCTGGCTGATTTTGTTGAGAATTCCTATATTGCGCCATACAGTTTGGACAAATTTTGCGGGAAAAATGTTCAACTCACTTCAGTGGGCCATAAATGTCTTGACAACTTGCAACACAGTAACTCAGTACAGGATAGAGGGAAATCAGTGTGACTTGAGATTTCATGGGGGAATGTACTGAACTTCCCCATCCCAGGATGTATGTTTTTATATTTGCTCATAAATATACCTGTTAGTTTTAGTTCTTATCTTTTTTGATAGTATGTCAACTATAATTGTAATTTTGCAAACTAAAGTACAAAGATATATTAGAAGGAATATGTATACCTCACTAAAAGGTACTGCATCTCCCCATCTCATTATATCTTATAAATATTTTACTATAAATGTACAATACTCAGAATTTGTTACTGATTTTAGTTCTTATCTGCTATGATATTGTGGGGGCTGTAATTATAATTTTACAGAATAAAATAAAAAATTATTTGAAAAACTTGTATAACTTGGTAAAAATTAGCATATTCTTACGATTGTGTGGAAAAAGAGGCCCCCCCCGCACAGGGGTGGAAATATTCACTCTCAACTTCCTGTGGAAGCTACAGAAAATTTTGTATAATTTTTTTCTTATACCATGTGTGTTTGCATATCTTCTTTCCATTGATGGGTTTTTTCTTTAATTGGCCAACCTTAAAGTTTGCCTGGTCCAGGTGTGCTTAATACACTATATATTTTAGCCCGGAAAATATTATCTTTAGGTATATTGAATATAAGTAAATGGGTTGCAAGATCAACTTGGGGGGAAATTTATAGAGAAATTCATAGAGATGAATGAAAATAGGGAAACCATGATTAAACATTGGGAAATATAGTTCCAAAATTACAGGAGACTAGCTTTGCAGGCAAAATAAAGCAGAAAGAGAATTCATTTGTACTAAAATATGCTATCCAATAGTGAAAGCTATAGTACAATGGAAAAATGTTATAAGATCATGGAAAAATTAGTGAATAAACATTACAGATGATGGAAATGGAAATGGTAGTAATAGTAGTCGTAGTAGTGGTAGTAGGTGGGATTTGCCTTTGGAATGGCTCCCTTGCTCGTTTTATTCCTCCTTTGTTTGTGCTTTTTTAAGTTTTTTGTTTCTGTAAAGCCATAATTCTTTTGTAAATTCTTTCCTATTTTCAATTTCCTCCTTCACCAGGTTCATAAAGATCTTGATGGCATATATCTCAGAAGATGAAGATAAGGAAAATATAAAACTTGTATGAGAGACAATAATCCTTGGCTAAAATACCTTGTAAGATATAAAGTGACTTAAAAGGACCACAAAAAGGAAGGAAAAAAACAGCTTTACGTACCCAGTGTTGCCATAACTGATACAGTACTATGTAGTGCAATCCCCTTAATGCCAGAAATTTGGAAATACATGGGAGAAATGTACAGCACTTTAGAATTTATAGCTGTGCCTCTAGTGTGGGAAAGAAACAGGTTCAAGCATTGTAATTTCATGAGTCTAAATGTATACCTTGCCGAGATCCACTCATAGCAGGGCCCAAATCATGCCAGAAATACAAAGAAGAATTGAAAATAAAAAGTACAACTAACCGTGGAGAACAACTATCAGTTACAGCACAGTACAGCCTTTTGATCATTTACAAAATGATAAACAAAACTATTGAAATATGAAGACATAAAAATCTAATTGATGTAGTACAGAAAAAAGGTAGTAAAAGCCTAAATACACATAGGAGGATTGGACAGATATGGAATTAATGGAGCAAGATGCAACAAAGGCATTGGAAAAAGAACTACTGAATACACAGCAACCACACTAGTCATTAAGTTACTCCAAATTTAAGGTAACTATAACTGGCTAGTAAATGTGGCCTACCTTGTGGAATAAATAATAACTTTAAGGAGGACCCCCAAATATATATCTGGATAGTGATGATGAATTGGATCCCAGACAGCAGATATGTTAGGTCTAAGTCTTAAGTTTATTAGGCTAGCCTTAGCATAACTTAGTATATTGCAGGCTAATTAGCCTATGCTGGCCTATTGCTAGCCTAGTATATTGCAGGCTAATTAGCCTATGCTGGCCTATTGCTAGCCTATGTAATTTTTTTGTGAATCACATGTTTTTGTGCTGCTTGTGATTTGAGCCTTGTTGACCCAAACCTCAAATACTGAAAGCTGTGGGAACTGCAGTGGAAAATCACTTTTTTTTGTTACAGTAGTAAATAAAGAAGCCATGTGACTTGTAAGAAGGGTGGTGGGAGTAAACTTGGCACTGTATACTGAATGTAACAGATGGTGTCCTGAAATGATTAGAATTAGAAAAAATATGATACATAAGATATTTTCATGGCATGAAATGTATTATGAGAGCAGATGGGGAAAAATAAAATGGAGAGGTGTGTTGTTATAGATGGGCAGGCCCTAAAAGAAGTAAAGCTTTTCTGTTAACATAGGGACATGCTAGACTGCGGAACAGGAATTGAGAAGGCAGTAAGAACAAGAGTAGCTGTAGCATGGATGACAAGGAAATAGTTAGACTTCTGGTAAGTAAGAATGCCCCACTTGCAGAAGGACCTGTAGTTTATGCAGCAGCAACATTACTGTAGACAAGGAAAATTTTGAAAAGAATAGAATGTCAAGATTCATGGCCCTGGTATGTTGGAAGTTTCATATTAAGAATGAGTACATGGCTGAGAGATATGGTATCCAGATGCTGGGGAATAAAGTGTGAGGAGATGTCCTGAAAAGCAATTGGGCATAAAAGCAAATATGAAAGTAACAAAACATAAACCTGTAGGAAGTCCCAGGAAATCATGGAAAACTAGGGTAGATAAAGAGGCCTGATAGGAGTTCAAGAAGTAAGAGCACAGGGCAATGAAGAGAATAGTATTCATTTGTTCCGACAAGATATGCAAACCATTGGTCCTTTAAATTAGGAATTACTTTCAGCGAAGGAAATGGCTGTTGAACTTTCGAACAAGGTGGTTAGGCAGTTAACTACCGTCTGGGAGGTGGGAGTCCCGCCTGCCCAGATGTAAACATTCCAATTTGCTTTCAGCCGTCGTTGGGAGTAGACGTGTTTTCTTCGCTCTCTGCCCAGACTCCCGTTGAGGTGCTTTTTCCTGGTGGGATCTTTTTCTTGTTTTGTTGTGCCTTAGTCATGAAAGCTCTTTAAGCCCCATAAGCCTGCCTTCAGCCAGCGTGTGTGTCCTGGGGTTGGCAGTAAGAATGTAATAGCTTTCGCTCTGGTATTGAAATGGACCCGCACGCCCTTTGTGCTTCTTGCAGGGGGCATGTGTGTTCACATACTTCTCCTTGTGCTGAGTGTTGTTCCTGGTCGGCCAAGCAGTGGGTAAAGTTTGAGGGGAGGAGACAGTACTGAAGGAAGCCTGCCAAGGCACTGTCTTAGGGTTACACGCCCCCGATGACTCCCTTAGTAGCTAACCCGTCAGTATCGTTTCTCTCTCCGGGCAAACTTCCCTTTCTTGCTGCCTCTCCTTTGGGCGAGGACTCCCTTTCGTCTTCTTCAGTCGCTTCGTTGGGTGTTGAAGGCTGCGGGGGAGCGGACGATCAGGACATCCTCTCTGGGGCCTCTCCTCGCTCCAGGGGGAAACTTTTCCCCCCGGAGCGAGTGGAGTCTCCCTTTATTGACCCGACTTTGTCTTCAGGTACGATGGTAGAGACTTCTCTCGGGGAGCAGGCTCCAGACCTCACTTCTACATGGCTCCACCTGGGTCTGCCTGGTGTCCTGTCTCTGGAGGGTCTTCTGTCTCACCTGTCTGGTGCTCCAGTGGTGACCCACACTGTGGCCACAGCTACAACGCACACCATCACCATGACTGCCTTCGCTAAGATGCCGGTGACTGTCGCCTCTCACATGGGTACCCAGGTGACAGCCATGCCTGCTTCCAACGCTGTGCCGCTGCCGCCCGGCTTCCTGGCCCCGCTATCCTAGCCAGGACCCTCCGGTGACTTCAGTCGTGCCTTATCTCACAGTTTCTGCTCCTGCTCTTCCTGCTGTTGCTGACTTCCACATGTTCCCCACTCCGGTCCCGGCTCCTGGCTTACCTGGCTCTCGGCCTGGCATGGCTCCTAAACCTGCCCTGCCCATGCCTGGTGCTTCTGTTGCTGCTCCTGGTTTCCCTGGCTCCCAGGCTGCACTGGCTGCCCCCATCGCCTCTGGCTCTCTGGTTGACGTATCCACTTCCCGGGTTGTTCCCGCTACCCTGGCCTCCCGGGCTGCTCCTGCATCCTCTGCTGCTCCCTCCTGGATGGGAAACCTAACTGCCATCCTGAAGATGACAAAGAAGAGGTCTCTTAAGGTGTTGTCGTCTTCATCTTTATTGCCTTCATCTTCATTGTTGTCTGCTACCTCCTCCCCTTCTTCTTCTGAGGCACGTCGGTCGAAGAAGGCGGCGGCTGGCCCCCCCCCCTCAAGAAATCCCATCCTGGGACTTCTAAAGGGCTGCCTCCCTCCACAGGGGAGGCAGTGGGATCTCTCGTCGGCTCTTCCCAGACCTTGGGCCAGGTGCTCACTTGCAAGCTGCGCTGATCACCTGGGTCTCTGAGGAGACTCCGGTACCCCTAACCGGTACCGGTGAGACCTCGCTCTGCACTGATTCAGGCATAGGACGAGAGAAAGAGCCCAGACATGCAGGTGTCTCAGCTCTTCTTGTTAGCTCTTCCTCGAGTTCCAAGCAAGATTCCCAGGTTGGTACTTCACCCTCTTGAGTCCGAACACATGAGACAGAGAAGAGGTCCCCTGTACAGCCTTCTCGCTAGGTCCCAGCCTCGAAGAAGACTGGGGCTCATCAAGAGGACAGAGCATGTTTTCGCCAGCCAGCCACGTGCTCAATTCCGCCCAGTCCCCGGTCACGTTCATGTGGCCAGCCTGGCTCGGTGGAGTTGGGTGCTTGGCTCAGCTCAAGCGAACCGCAATGCTCTCCTCGGGTCAACACTTCACCGAGGCGAAAGCGTTCTCGACCTGAGTTGCCGTCATCACCGCTGGTTGGTGACTGCTTTCTGTCCGCTGCTCCTGCTGGTTCCGCCAGCAGGACCGGAGGGGTGCCTGATCCTCCTCGCCTGTTCCCTCAACCTCCTGGGCTTCCCCCACTAGGAGGTGCGAGTCAGACAGGAGGAACTCTGGTGAGTCATCTTCCTGGAGTTCGACTACAAAGGCCTACACTCCTGGCTTGGCCCTCGGATCGACCAGGTCATACGCCCGTATAGTGCAGGACTGATCCAAGGGGTCTGCCAAGATCCTCCCTCCTACTGGGAGAGTAGATCGGGAGGACCACACCCTGGAAGGACCCGAGGGTCCTCTTCCCCAGGACACGAACACCCACGAAATACAGAGGACTTTTGCAGAGGTCGTTGCGCTGATTCATCAGTACAAAAACCTTGGGGAAGAGACCACAGCCTCGTCTGTGGATTGTCCTTCGCGCCTGGGATCCTTCTGGGGTCTGAAAAAGGAACCCAAGGTTTCGGTGGGGCTACCATGGTCCACACTTGCCAAGGGGGTTCTCGATCAGCTGAATAATCTTGTGTCTGGACAAGATAATTCGTTTTGTACAAACCGCTTGGACAAGTTACTTCCCCCTGCCTCAACAGAAGTGATTCTACACACCCTCAGAAGGGGCATCGCCGCCTAAACAAGTTGACCTGGACCTGGTGTGTCTAGGCCCAGGTCTCTCGTTGCAGCAGCTTACTGCAGAAGGCATCTCCCTTTTGCAGCAAGAGGCAGCAACCCTGGAAGCCACCGCAATGGCGGCTCTCCAGGCAGTTTCCTGGTTGGATCTGTGGTCGTTCACAGTATCCAAAGTGGCTGCCTCCTCGGGTGCTATTGTGCTGGGGAGGACTCTGCTTTCAGGAGAATGTGCCAGTCTGGAGGTAGAGCCATTTCCTACCTTGCCCACCAGACGGCAAACCTGTGGGCCAATCTGGTTCTCAAGCGAAGAGACGCTGTTCTTTCTTGCTTCGCTAGGTCTGTAGGACCTGAGTCGGCAATGACCATACTGAACGGACCATTGCTGGGTTCTGCCTCTCTCTTCCCTAGGAGCTGGCAGATGCTGCAGTGGACAAATGTCAGGCCGATGACAGCGACCATCTCGTCCTTCAGGCAGTGGCTAAGACCTCCAGGTCTTTGCGTTCCACTGTGGCCAGGCCTTCGGACCAGGCTAGCACTTCCTTGGCCCCTAAGAAGTCCCAGACTTCAAAGGGATCCCGCCGAAATACCCAGCCTCCTTCTTCCGCCGGAAGGGGTGGGCAGTCGCTCCACTTTCAGCCCACTTTCCAGTCTGGTAAAGGGGGTGCCGAAGGTGGGGGGTTGCCTATGGAGCCATTGGACAACATGGCAACAATACGGAGCCGAGACCTGGGTAGTGGATGTCTTTCAGACACGTTATCTAATCCCCTTTGAGTCTCAGCCACCCCTCACCGTCTCTCAAGTCTGTCTCCGCAACTATGTTCCTGGATCATCGAAGGACATTGGACTAATGCAAGAAGTGCCAGCCATTCTGAGCAAGGGTGCTGTAGAAGTCGTGTTAGATTGGTCCCCAGGCTTTTACAGCCGGATCTTTCTTGTGGAGAAAGCCTCGGTGTGGTTGGAGACCAGTCATAGACCACTCCCCTGGACCATTTCGTTCGCCAGACTCGGTTCACGATGGAGATGGCGCGTTCCGTGCTCGCCTCCATCAGGGACTTGCTCTCGCAAGTACATTTGCTTTATTCTCAGGGAGACGTTCTTCCAATTCAGGGCACTCTGTTTTGGGCTCTCGACCGCTCCCCAGATGTTCACGAGTGTGTTCACCCTGGTGTCAGCTTGGGCCCATTCGCAAGGGATACGTCTGTTCAGGTATCTCGACAACTGGCTAGTCCTGGCAAGCTCCCGCTCGCAGTTGCTACAGAACAGTGATCAGCTCCTCAAGTTTTGCCACGATCTTAGGATCGTAGTAAATCACGAGAAGTTGGATCTCGCCCCCAAGCAGAGGATAAAGTACTCGGGCATGCTGATAGATACGGTAGCAGCAAGATTCTTCCCCTTGGACTCTCGTATCAGCAGGTTCAGGAAGGCAGCATAGCTGTTTCTGTCTCGACAGGAGCAGCCAGCTCAGCGGTGGCAAGTCGCCATTGGTCAGCTGTCATCACTGGAGAAGCTGGTCCCTCATGGGCATCTACACCTTTGGTCTCTGCAGTGGAGACTGAAGGAGTTCTGATCCCAGTCTCGAGACCTGCAGTCCTTTCCCATCCCTCTCTCTGAGGAGGTGAGAGAGAACTTAGACAGGTGGATGGATGACAGGAACCTCTTAATAGGAGTATGCCTACATACTCCTCCTCCAGACATGCTTCTATTCTCAGATGCATCGACCGAGGGATGGGGAGCATACCTGGAGGAGTTGCTGACTTTGGGGGTGTGGTACCGAGACAACAAGCACCTTCACATCAACACCCTGGAGCTCAAGGCAGCCTTCCTGGCTCTCCAAGAGTTCCAGGATTGGGTGATGGGGCACTCCATGGTGTTGATAAGCGACAACACCACGGTGGTGGCATACGTCAACAAGCAGGGGTGCCTAGTGTCCCTCCCGACTTCACCAGTTGACAATGTGGGTGCACGAGTGGGCTCTGGCTCACTCGGTAGAGCTGTCGGCCAGATACATTCCAGGCAAGAGGAATGTAGTAGCAGAGCCTCCAGAATCAGGTGATCAGGATGAAGTGGTCCCTTCACCCAGACATCGCGGGAAGGTTGTTCGACCTGTGGAGGCATCCAGTCATTGATCTGTTTGCCACCCAGCATGACAAAAAACTTCAGGTCTTCTGTTCAGTCATGCTGGACCCATGGGTCACTGCGGAGGATGCATTCCAAAATCCTTGGGACAATATCAGTGTCTACACCTTTCCTCCATTTTGTCTGATTCTCAGAGTGATCAGCCAAGTGATGATCACCCTGAATCTCAGGATGATTCTGGTGGCTCCCAAATGGCCTCAAGCTGTTAGGCATCCTGACCTGCTAGCTCTTCTTTCTGAGGCACCGAGAGAGATTCCTCCCTGGCCCAGCCTGCTGTGTCAACCCACGTTTAGTGGTATCGTTATCCACCACCTCTTGCGAGCAAGAGGCTTTTTGCATCTCGTAGCAACGGAGATGGCTGGATACCTCAGGCAGTCCTCCACAGCTGTTTACCAGGGAAAGCGGTCCGTCTTATGTGGTTGGTGTCGTAGGCGGGGTATCTCTCTGGTCAGAGCTACTGTTCAGCAGGTCAGGGACTTCCTCATCTTTCTGAAAGGGGTAGATATCTCTTCTTCATTCGAGATATCTGTACTGATGAGAAGCTTCGAGAGATCTTGCCCACCCAGGGACCTCAGGCCCCCTGCGTGGGATATGACTCTTGTTCTAAGGAGCCTGACTCAAGCATTGTATGAGCTTTAAGACTTAAGAGTTGTCAGACAGGGATCTGACCCTCAAGACTGTCTTCCTGCTTGCCCTGGCATCAGCGAAGAGAGTTGGTGAACTTCACGGACTTTCCTTTAATGTTAAACACTCGAGGGGATGGGGATCAGTTACGCTCGATTTCATCCCGGACTTCTTAGCGAAGACTCAGAACCCATCGATCCCTGACGCTCAGTTTTAGTCCTTCACGATCCCCTCCCTAGAGGACTTCATAGGTAATGACCCAGATGAGATGCTACTGTGTCCTGTTAGAGTGCTGCAACCTGAGTGTTGACGACTCTTCGTTAGCGTTGGCTTGACCAAGAAAGAGGTTTCCAAGAACACAATTCCTTCCTGGCTTCTTGAGATAATAAGGAGAGCATACTCTGCTGCTGGAGAAGACAGTACCGGTACATTCCGCCTGAGAGTTCATGAAGTCCGCAGCGTTAGTCGATTCCTCCCATTCCGGAAGAACTTGTCAGTTTCACAAGTTATTGAAGGCGGGGGTGTGACTCAACAGACCACCTTCACTTCCTTTCACCTTCGGGATATTGCCCACAAGTCTTTGGACACCTTTTCCTTAGGTCCTGTGGTGGCTGCTCAGCAAGTTGTGTAGGTTATCCAGCTCCTCTAACAGGACAGGTTGCATCTTGCCTAAGATGTACGGTTGGGGATGAGAGAATGATTGTGAAGTGACTAGCCTCTCTTCTCTTCATCCTGGCTCTCTTCCTGTGGGCAGGGAGCAGACGCACCGTTACATGCTGGATCTGGCGGTTGATGCAGATAAGCATACAACCTGGGCTTCCATTCTATTTCCCCTCAGGATCATAGAAGCAAACCTGCTCCTTCCTCTAGCAAGGGGAGGAAGGAGATCACAACAATAAGACAAACCCAAAGCTTGTATTTGCCTTACTGTCACCAACTTTCAAGGTTCATCCTAACCTACTTTGCTTGAAATGACATTTTCCTCATTCATGCAAAAAGACCCAGAAGTCTGACAATTGATCTCGTGTTTCTTACAACCCGGTCATTTTGTCAGAGGTACTTTTCCCTTCCTCACTCTATTGACCAAGAAGGGAACACACGTGTGGTGAACTCCAGTCAGTTCATAGAGACTCACTCAGATTCCTCCCTCCAACCAGTGAGTCCTAATGTAAAGGATTGACGGTTTGTATATCGTGTCAGAACAAATCACAATTTTTTAAAGTAAATTGTATTTTTCCCAACTATACAAACTTGAGGTCCTTTACATTACATTTTCATGCCACCCCTCAATCTGACACCTGGGCCGAAAGGTAAATTGGAATGTTACATCCGGGCAGCCGGGACTCCTGCCTCCCGGATAGTAGTTAACTGCCTAACCACCTTGTTCGAAAGTTCACCAGCTGTTTCCAGCTTCGCTGAAAGTAATTCCTAATGTAAAGGACCTCAAGTTTGTATAGTTAGGAAAAATGCAATTTACTTTAAAAAATTGTGATTTTACATCTGACTCCTGCAAGAGAAAAGCTCACACAAAATTCTTTACTAAGGTGATGAATTGATAATAGTTTAACAGCATGCTACCAAGTAAAGTCTGTGTGTGAAGATACTACTAGAAATTACATTGAGTTATGAAAAGTGTAGACGTGAGTTTAATAAATTAATTTCCAGTTATTAGTATTGAACAGTATGCATGTAGTGTTCATATGATCTTGTTAGCTTTGAAAAACAAGATTCATTGGTAACAGGACTGACATTGCAGTAGGCTGCTGTCTAGCCTCTGTACTATCACTTGCCCCAAAGGTGTTAATATAAGATACAGACCTCTCTTGTTCCACCCATTGGCTTCAGATTCATTGGTCACTTTGCCAGCTGAATAGAAGCTGTTTTATGTTGTATGTGATCTTGTTGGTAGATGACTATTAAAGACTTGGGGCTTGTATTGAGAGTATGTTTAGGAGATTAAGGTTTTTGCCAAACACCAACTGAGATTGCCAGACCCATACCATGTCTGTAGACAGTTTTTTGCCAAGGTTGTGCAAGCCAGTAACCTGCCCTGCAGAGTTTTTTTGTTTTCCTAAATTTTTACCAATATCAGGTCAATCACAGTAAGTTTATGCTCATACAGCATGTTTTGAAGCAGATTTTATGCTGCCATTGTGATAGACTTTACATTTAGGAGGCTGGTTGTCTCCCATATTTTGTCATAGTAGAACTACCCTTCTCAGTCATCTGGGCATTCATCATGCTAAAAATACCAATGTTTGGCAGTGGAAGGAAAGCAGCAGTCACTGACCATTACATCCAGTGGTGCCTGATTTCTATGGATGACTTGTTCATTAAGCTCATGAG
Source organism: Macrobrachium rosenbergii (assembly GCF_040412425.1). NCBI lineage: Eukaryota > Metazoa > Arthropoda > Malacostraca > Decapoda > Palaemonidae > Macrobrachium > Macrobrachium rosenbergii. The sequence continues at coordinate 67,306,032 of NC_089744.1, read as the reverse complement.
TTATTGACAACATGATTAAGGTCTTGATAACATTTTTCACATTTTTTGTGCATTTTAGAAAGGTTCTCAGATTTTTCACTCCAGAAATTGGCTAACACATATAAAACATGCCAGTCATCAAAGGAAAGAATAATGGCCTTAAAGAATTTTGAGATAGTTTTTTTTTTTTTTTTACCCCTGCAGTCTCAGCACAGTAATTTTCAGAGCAAAACTTGGCATTACTCCATATCTTCATTCATTGTCTTTCCAGTTTGAACTCTTGGATTTTAGACAGTCGCCACATTCAATGTTTTTGTGGTCTCACTTGCATAGTATACTTCTCAAACTGTATTTCACTACATAGAGTACTTAAATGAATGCTATCCTGCATGGCACCCTTTCCCATCTTCCAGTTACCAATAGATGTATTCATCATGGTAAAAAGTGCATTATGGTTTTCCTCCTCCACCAACAACTTCACTTGTATTTATACTTCTTGTTTTTCTTAGCCATCTGGGCACTGCTGCCATGTGATGAAACAATCCACATGGCTTAACCCTTAGTGGACAGATTGAGCTTCAGTGTGAAGTAAAACAGGTTTGGGGAGGTGGATGGATTGAGCCTGAGTGTGAAGCAGAATTACGCACCACTGTTATGGTAATAATGATTCGAAACAAAGATGCCAATACTTCTATATGCTATAAATTCACTAAAGGCAACTTTTATACAGACGTGAGAGTTAGGCCAGTATCAGTAATGCTTGTGACTTCAAGGGGGAAGGTACTGCATCTCTCTCTCTCACATGAGTCTTTGTGTAAATTTACTTGTAAATATACGAAGGGGTTGCTGTTGTTTTTGTTTTTGTTTTTGTTTTATGTCTTGTAAATGTAACTTTACAAAGAAAATTACATATGTCGGTTGTAAATGTAATTTTACAAAGAAAATTGCAAAGAAATATTAGAAAAAGCATGTAAAAGTAAAAAAAGTTTCTGAATCTTCCTTCTCGTAAACTTACGTGAATATTTTACAACAAATATGCAAAAATTTGTTACTGTTTTTATTTCTTATCTGTTTTGATATTGTGTGAGCAGTAATAATAATTTTACAAAATCCAAAAAACTTATTTATTAGAAAAAACATATATAAGTTGGTAAAATTTACGATTGTCTTGTAAATGAGGCCCCACAAGGGGTTATAAATAGTCATTTTCAACTTCTTGTGGAAGGTAGGGAAAAATTTTTAGAATTTTTTTATTTATACAGTGTGAATGTACGTGTCATTCTCTTTCCATAGATATGATTTTTTTTTTTATTTTGCCGACCTCAAAGTTTCCCCGGTCTGGGGTGCTGCACATTGATAAATTATGCCATCCCTTAAGGGTTAAGTGACATTGTTTTCCCATTGTCTTCTGTTGTGTTTGTGGAAAGCTCCTCCTTGGCACCTTAACCTCTGTGGTATCTATTGCTCTTAGCCCCATTGACCTTCCACCTGCCAGAATTTCCATGGTACTCCTATTCATCAGCCCAGAAAGCTACCTCAGTCTCTGCAAGAAAGTGTTACAGCTTAAAAATTGGGCCTTTGTAACTTGGAATACTCCCAGTTCCACTTCCTTGTTCACTTTGAGTGCCAAATTGATGCATTTGCTTGTTTTGAAACCATTTTTTTCTTGTCGTCTGTGCCTGTTATTACATTTTTTTATGTAGCATAGCTTTGATAATGGCTCCTGTTCAAAGCAGCATGTAAGCTAGTATGGGATGGTAGGACCATTTGCAGTTAAGCAGTTTCGTTATAGCTTTGCTCAGATTTATAGATGAATTCACTTATTGTCCGTCTGCTCTTTCTTTTGCATGCTTCAAAATCTTTACATCTTTTAAAGGCTACCAGCTAAATTGTCTTGGCCTTAATGTACTCTATATGAATGTTATCAATCTTGGAATTTCATCTCTTGTTGTTCATGCAAAGCATGGATGCATTGTCAAATACTCTGTCCTAAATCCACCTTTTTCTTGCAAAATCTGTGATGATGCTCTCTACAGTACCCTCAGCACCTGTATGACCTTTTGACTTGCTGAGAACTGGTAGGTTGATTCTCGCCACATTTGTTTATGATTTCTGCTACTGATCCTCATGTGCTTGATCAGTATTGTTTCACTTTACTATACTTTGTTCTGACACGATATACAAACCGTCGGTCCTTTACATAAGGAATTGCTTTCAGCGGAGCTGGAAACGGCCATTGAACTTTTGAACAAGGTTGTTACGCAACTAACTACTGTCCGAGAGACTGGAGTACTGCCTGCCCGGATGTAAACAGTCCAATTTGCTTTCAGCCGTCGTGCACTGCCGACACATTTTCTTACTCTCTGCCCTAACTGCCTTTGAGCTGTTTTTCCCTGTGGGATCTTTCTTGTTTTTTCTTGCTGTTAGTAACATGAATGTTGACAAACCCCGTAAGCCCTCCTTCTCCCAGCGTGTATATCCTGGGGTGGGAAGGAAGAAGTGTAATACTTTTCGTTCAAGCATAGATATGGACCCACACTCCCCTTGCCCCACCTGCAGAGGACGTGTGTGTTCTCCCGCTTCTCCTTGTACTGAGTGTTATTCCTGGTATGACAAACAGTGGGCGAAGTTTGAGGGGAGGAGACAGTACCAAAGGAAGCCTGCCAAGGTGTCGTCTGAGGGTTATACTCCCCCGATGATTCCCTTGGTGGCTGACCCATTGGGATCGTTTCTCCCTCCCGGCAAGCTTCCCCTTCTTGCTGCCTCTCCCTCAGGTGAGGACTCCCCCTCCCCTTCCTCATTCATTTCATCGGGTGTGGAAGGCTGCGGGGGGAGCGGACAACCAGGACATCCTCTCTGGGGCCTCTCCTCGTCCATGGGTGAATTCTTTCCCCCAGAGCAAGTAGAGGCTTCCATTTTTTGCCCGATCTTTTCTTCAGGTTTGGCGGTGGAAGCTTCTCTCAGTGGCCAGGTATCTGACCTCACTTCTACCTGGCTGCACCTGGGTCTTCCTGGCGTTCCATCACTGGAGGACCTGGTATCTCATCTGTCCGGCTCTCTGGTGATGACCCACACAGCCACTGCATCCACCACATCTGCTGCCACCATGGCATCATTCAGCAAGCTGCCTGTGACGGTGGCCTCACGCAGGGGCACTCAGGTGTCTGCCGCTCCTGCCACGCTCCATGCCGTGCCACTGCCTCCTGGCCCCTCAAGAATAGTCATGTCATCGGTGCCACACATCTCTGTGCCTGCTCTTACTGTTGCTGACTCACGCTCGTTCCCAACTCCAGTTCTGGCTCCTGGTTACTCTGACTCTCAGCCCGGCCTGGCTCCCGCTCATGCTCCACCCGTGCCCTCAACCCATGCACTGTCTTCTGGCTTTCCTGGCTCCTGCATTGTTCCACCTGCCCCAGTAGCTGCTGGCCCGAGCACCAACATCTCCACTACCCAGGTTGCGCCCGCTTCCCTGGCTTCCCTGGCTGCGCCTGTGTCTTCTGCTGCTCCCTCCTGGATGGGGGACCTGACCTCCATCCTGAAGATGATGACGAAGAAGTCGAAGAAGAGGTCTAGGAAGGTGTCATCGTCTTCGTCATCTGCTACCTCCTCTTCTTCTTCTTCTTCTTCTTCTTTGGCTGGCGAGCCTCAGAAGAAGAAGCCTGCCTCTCCCCCCCTCTAAGAAGTCTCGCCCTGAGACTTCAAAGGGACTGCCTCCTTCCACAGGGAAGGCAGTGGGATCTCTTGTTGGCTCTCCAGGGTCCATGGGCCAGGGAACCAATTCGTTGACCCCTGGGTCAGTCGTCTCGGGAGCCGAGGGCGTGCTGACCACGGTTTGCATTCCCTGTGCTGTGCTGAAGAAGCCCACTTCTAAGGCCAGCGTTTCTGTGTCGGACACTCATTCGTGCAGGTCTCTAAGGAGACCCGGGTACCCCAGTCTGGTACTGGAGAAACCTCTCTCTGTACCGACTTGGCCACAGGACGGGAGAAAGAGTCCAGTCAAGCAGGTGCTCCGACTCTTCCTGCTAGCACTTCTTTGAGTGCTAAGCAATGTTCCTGGGAAGGTGCGCCAGTCCCTCGGTTCCGGACACCTGGCGAGACAGAGATGAGGTCCCCTGCTCAGTCTTCCTGAGAGGTTTCGGCCTTGAAGAAGACTAGGGCGCATCTACAGTAGAGGACAGCGCAAGTTCTCACCAGCCAGCCACGCGCGTGACTCCTCCCAGTCCCCGGCTGCGTTCGCATGGCCAGCCTGGTTTAGGGGAGCCAAGTGTGTAGCGCGACTCTCATGAGCCATTCCTCTCTCCATGGGAGAGCATTTCACTGAGGCGAATGCATTCTCCTCGACCCGGGTTGCCGTCACCACCGCCAGTTGGTGACCACTCCCAGACCACTGCTCCTGCTGGTTCTGCCAGCAAGACCACTGGGGCTGCCTGATCCTCCTCGCCTGTCACCTCAACCTCCTGGGCTCCTCCCAGGGGGCGCAAGTTGAACAGGAAGAACTCCGGCAAGTCGTCTCCCCAGAGTGCTACCTCGGGGGTGTACGTGCCTGGCTTGGTCCTCGGATCAGCCAGGTCATATGCCCGCATAGCGCAGGAAGGATCTCAGGGGTCTGCTGAGGTTCTCCTTCCTGCAGGGAGAGTAGATCGGGAGGACTGCACCCTGGAAGGATGCGAGGGTCCTCTTCCCCAGGATGCAGACACCCCCAAGATACAGTGGAATTTTGCTGAGGTAATTGTGCTGATTCGTCAGCACAACGACCTCAGGGAAGGGACCATGGCCTCATCTGTGGATCGTCCTTTGTGCCTCGAATCCTTTTGGGGACCAAAAAAGGAAACCAAGGTTTCGGTGGGGCTGCCATATTCCACGCTTGCTGAGGGGGGTCCTCGATCAAGTGAATGGTCTTGTGTCTGGACAAGGCAATTCCCTGCGATTGAACCACTTGGACAAGCTGCTTCCCCCTCCTCTGCCTCGTCAGAAGCACTTCTATACACCCTCGGAGAGGGCATTGCCGCCTAAGCAGGTTGACTCGGACCTGGTTTGTCTAGGCCCGGGTCTCTTGTTGCAGCAACTTACTGCAGAGAGTATTTCTCTCTTGCAGCAAGAGGCCGCAACCCTGGAAGCCACCGCCATGGCAGCTTCCCAGGCAGTCTCCTGGTTGGATCTGTGGTCATTCACAGTATCCAAAGTGGCTGCTTCCTCGGGCGTTATCGTACTTGGGGAAGACTCTGCTTTCGGGAGACTGTGCCATTCTGGAGGTAGACCTATCTCCTACCTCGCCCACCAGACAGCAAACCTATGGACCAACCTGGTCCTGAAATGGAGAGACGCCGTTCTTTCTTACTTCGCCAGGTCTGTGGGGCCCGAGTTGGCAATGGCCCTGCGGAACAGACCGTTGCTGGGGTCTACCTCTCTCTTCCGTAGAGAGTTGATGGAGGCTGCGGTGAACAAGCATCGGGCCAGTGACACCGACCACCTTGTTCACCAGACAGTGGCCAAGACCTCCGGGTCTTCACGTTCCACTGCAGCCAGGCCCTCGGGTCAGGCTAGCTCTTCCTTGGCCCCTAAGAAGTCCCAGTCTTCAAAGGGATCCCACGGGAACACCCAGCCTTCTTCTTCCTCTGGAAAGAGTGGGTCTTCCTGCCCCTTTCAGCCTGCTTTCCAATCTGATAAAGGGGGCAAGGGGAAGAAGAAGAAGGGGAAGTGCTAGGGCCAGCATTCCCCCCCAACTGCTGCCGAAGGTGGAGGGATGCCTGTCGTGCCATTGGGCAACATGGCAGCGATACGGAGCCGAGCCCTGGATAGTGGATGTCCTTCAGGAGGGATATCTACTACCCTTCGAGTCTCGGCCACCCCTCACCAACACTCCGGTCTATCTCCACAGCTACATCCAAGGATCACCAAAGGATACCACACTAAAGCAAGAAATGCAAGCCATGCTGAGCAAGGGTACTGTGGAAGTTGTGTCAGATCGGTCCCCAGGCTTTTACAGCCTTGTCTTTCTCTTAGAGAAAGCCACAGGGGCTTGGAGACCAGTCATAGACCTCTCTTTTCTGAACCGATTCGTTTGCCAGACTTGGTTCACAATGGAGACGGCGCGATCTGTGCTCGCCTCCATCAAGGAGAACAACTTCATGCTTACGGTGGACTTGAAGGATGCATATATCCAAATACCCATTCATCCATCCTTTCGCAAGTACCTCCTCTTTATCCTTGGGAAGACAGTCTTCCGATTCAGGGCACTCTGTTTTGGGCTCTCGACTGCTCCCCAGGTGTTCACAAAAGTGTTCTCTGTTGTGTCAGCTTGGGCCCATTCACACGGGATATGTCTACTGAGGTATCTCAGCGACTGGCTGGTCCTGACAAGCTCCTGTTCACAGTTGCTACAGGACAGGGATTGGCTCCTCGGGCTTTGCCACGATCTTGGGATCGTGGTAAGCCTCGAGAAGTCAGATCTCAACCCCCAAGCAGAGGATAAGGTACTTGGGCATGCTGATAGGTACAGTAGCAGCGAAAGTCTTTCCCTCGGACTCTCGTATTAGCAAATTCAGGAAGGCAGCACAACTGTTCCTGTCTCGACAGGAACAGCCACCTCGGCAATGGCAAGTCGTCATCAGTCACCTGTCGTCGCTGGAGAAGCTGGTCCCTCATGGGCATCTTCACCCGCAGTCTCTGCAATGGAGACTAAAGGAGTATTGGTCCCAGTCCCGAGACACCCAGTCCTTTCTCATCCCTCTTTCCGAGGAGGTGAGAGAGGACCTTCGTTGGTGGATGGACGACAGGAACCTCTTGACAGGAGTATCCTTACATACTACCCCTCCGGACATGCTTCTGTTCTCGGACGCATCGACCGAGGGATGGGACGCACACCTGGAGGAGTTGCTGACTTCAGGAGTGTGGCACCGAGACGACAAGCACCTTCACATCAACATCCTGGAACTCAATGCAGCCTTCTTGGCTCTCCAAGAGTTCCAGGATTGAGTGATGGGACACTGTTGTACTGATGAGCAACAATACCACGGTAGTGACATACGTCAACAAGCAGGGGGGGGCTAGTAACCCTCCCACTCCGCCAGTTGATGATGCAGGTGCACGAGTGGGCCTGGCCCACTCGGTAGAGCTGTCAGTCAGGTACATTCCATGCAAGAGGAATGTCATAGCAGACAGCTCAGCCGCCAGAATCAGGTGATCAGAACAGAATGGTCCCTTCACCCGGAAGTCACGGAAAGGCTGTTTGACGTATGGGGGCGTCCAGTCACCGATCTGTTCGCCTCCCAGCACAACAGAAAACTCCAGGTGTTCTGTTCAGTTATGCCTGACCCATGGGCCGCTGCAGAGGACGCATTCCAGTAGCTGTGGGACAACCTTGACGTATACACCTTTCTTCCATTCTGTCTGATTCACAGAGTGATCAACCAGGGGATGATCACTCCGAATCTCAGAATGATTCTGGTGGCACCCAAATGGCCACAGGCCTTTTGGTATCCCAACCTGCTAGCCCACCTTTCTGAGGCGCCGAGAGAGATTTCCCCCTGGCCCAAACTGCTGTGTCAACCCCACGTAGAGTGGTATTACCTGTGTCTTCACGGCTGGAGGTTATCTACCATTTCCTGCGAGCGAGAGGCTTTTCGTTTCGCGCAGCAACAGAGATGGATGGGACCTCAGACGATCCTCCGCAGCAGTATACCAGGGAAAGTGGTCCATCTTCTGTGGTTGGTGTCGTGGATGGGGTATCTCTGTTCGGGACTACTGTTCAGCAGGTAGCGGACTTCCTGGTCTTCCTTCGCTGAGAGAAGCCTCTTTCCTTTTCAGCAGTAAAAGGTTATCGGGTCACTCTTGGCCTAGTCTTGCAGCTGAAAGAAATAGATATTTCTTTCGAGATTTCCCTACTGATGAGAAGCTTCGAAAGGTCTTGCCCACCCAGGGATCTCAGGCCCCCTGTGTGGGATGTGACTCATTCTAAGAAGCGTGAATTGTGCACCATGCGAACCTTTACAAGAGTCGTCAGACAGGGATCTGACCCTCAAGACTGTCTTTTTGCTTGCCCTGGCATTGGCAAAGAGAGTTGGCAAACTTCATGGACTTTCCTTTGATGTTAAACACTCAAGGGGATGGGAATCAGTTACACTCGATTTCGTCCTGGATTTCGTGGCGAAGACTCAGAATCCTTTGGTCCCAGATGCTCAGTTTGAGTCTTTCACGATCCCCTCCCTAGAAGACTTTGTTGGTAACGAACCAGATGAGATGCTACTGTGCCCTGTTAGAGTCCAGTCAGTTCATGGAGACTCGCTCAGATTCCTCCCTCCAAACCAGTGAATCTTCCTAATGTAAAGGATCGACAGTTTGTATATCGTGTCGGAACAAATCACAGTTTTTTTAAAGTAAATTGTATTTTTCCTAATTATACAAACCTGAGGTCCTTTCCATTACATTTTATGCCCACCTCATGCCACCCCTCAATCTGAAACCTGTGCTGAAAGGCAAATCGGAATGTTTACACCCGGGCAGGCGGTACTCCCATCTCCCGGACAGTAGTTAACTGCCTAACCACCTTGTTCGAATGTTCAACGGCCGTTTCCAACTCCACTGAAAGTAATTCCTAATGTAAAGAGCATCAGGTTTTTATAGTTAGGAAAAATACAATTTACTTTAAAAAATTTTGATTTTGCACCAATACTGTACTGTATATGACAAAGAATCTGATCTCACTGCTATTAGGTGCTAAATGACCTCAATACTAGGTCATATGACCCAAATTTCTATGTTCATTCACTCTGCTATTATTGAAAGACAGATTAGAACATACATATTGTATTTACATGATCTTTCTGATCTCAAGTGACACCATGTACCCACACTAGCATAGCCATGACATTACACAAAAGCCCAGAAGTAAATATCTAAGTTATGCGAAGCTAATCAACTGTCATAGATTGCAGCATAGGATTGAAAACTGCAGGTTGACATACAGGTATTAAGTTGTGCATGAATCCTTGGTTTTGATTTTTAAAAAACCTCTTGTCCATGGCTGTTTTTTTTAAGTGGATGCATTGGTTGAGGATTTAAGTAAAATTCATAGGAAATCAAGCAAGTACAGAACAGTAGATGGTATTTATGACATACATATGTGAATTGTATGAATAAAGTTAGATTCAGCTCCTTTTTTCAGGAGTTAAGCCTCAACGTGGTAGAAGGGACTGATATAAAACTTTTTAATTTTGCAGTAGAATTCATTTTTGCTCAATGCACTATTGACTTTATTGAAGAATATTTAAAGCATGTAGAAAGTGTCTTTCATAATGAATTCCATATTGATCAGTCTTGAAAAACACAGTCATCTGGCAGCTAAAAGCAACAAGCAAGGTATGTGTCATTTCTTAATGAGGAATACTGTATGCTTATACAGTACTATATCAAATTTTGCTTTTTAGTTAGGTGGGTGATACACAGTACTGTAACAATAATGGCATTTTATCCTTCATGAATTTATTCATTGATATTTCACTAACATAAACAGATATTCTGTTTAAGAGAATTAAAAAATGTTTAGTAAATACTTTAGAGCCAGTATAGTACCATCGTCACCAGTGCATTAAAATATAATGGGCTGACTTTCCAGCACTGGGTGCAAGTTGTAATTGATAGTTGAACCAGTTTAACAATTGTTTTCAAACCCAACATCACCTGAGTTCCTTGAGTGATGCAGGAATTCAGTAGTGCTGGAGGTACCAGTGTTTTTGTTACACTTGAGTTGGAACTGAATTAATATGAAGTGCACAGCAGAGACAGTGAACACTACATCTTAAAAGGAAATTTTTCTCTTGAAGTAGGAAATTAGTCATGTCAGTCACTAAATTAGATTTGTATTATATATTATATTTGTGAAACATTTACAAATATGCAAGACTGAAGCTGTAGTAATTTGGGAAGTAGTGTTTCATATATATTGTGTATCAATGTTCGAGTTATGAAGGTCTAGAAGCCTTTTTATGAAATCATTGTGCCTTTTAGTGCATGTCTCCAAATTTATTTTGATAGACTTGAAGAAGGTAGACTTGAAGAAGGTAGGCATGTTGATGAGGATACTTACTATTAGCATTGTTAGTACAGCACTGTATTAGTCATACTGCCTAACACTTCTTAGTGATTGCATTCTAAGGTAATAAGGTTTAATTCTGTCCTGGTCACATTTTCAACTAAATGGGGAATATGAAACACTAATAATATGTAACATGTTAAAATGTTTTTCAGATGTTTTTATGTGTTGGAGTAGCTTGTGTAAGCGCTTACCTTCTTGTGTGATAAATGTATTTTTGTCCATTTTTGCTTAGTCTCAGTGTGAAAGGGCAACGGAATGTCTTCAGTTATCTTTTAACTTCTAGACCATTCCATTTATTGGGTTCTTTCAGATTTTTTTTTAATTGGAAAAACTGCCTGTCTTTAGTTGAGTGTTGAGTAATGACTTTGGAATATTTTGCCTAGGAAAACCACTTCCTTACACATTTGTTAGCAACTTTTTCTGGGATTTGTTATTTATCTTTCTCCCAACATTTGTTGTTCACTTGGCCAACTAATTGGTTTATTTTTTAATGGTTATTATTGTTAAACTTGCTTTCATTGTTACAAAATTATTGATGTAATGCATTGTTAAAATAACAGGTACTGTACAGTATCAAGGTTTAAGATGATTCACTTTTTGTAAAGATTAAAGTGACAGGTTTCAAAAAGAAAAGATATAGTGTAACAAACAATTGGGTACAAAAATATTACAGTATAGTAGAGACATCATTCTATTTTTTAGTTTGTTGCATCGTCTGTGGATGTCAATATTGAACTTTTGTTTTGTGATATGTGACAGACTTTTATTTGAGAAATGTCAAGCTTACTTGGGGAGCTCATAAATGTTGAAAAGTAGCATTTAATTACAATTCCTGCTTTTCTTTGGTAGTTGTTGCGGTCACAGGTTGTTCAAGGTGCTGACACTTTAGGTGTGGTTGTGACCTACAACACAGATTCTGGGAAAACTGTTTATGTAAAACCAGATTTACTTTATAGCAGAAGAGTTGTTTTCAGTCTTTCACTTCATATGTATAAGCTTAGATGGTTGGATGTTGGAGACTATAATTATTGTTATTAAAAGTTTAGCTAAATACCTTTTGTTTCTTGTGTATTATTTTCTCAGGTGTTTCTGCCTAACTGCTGAGTCGAGTAGAGTGCTGTTTTCTAAACAAGGTCGGTGTAGTTATTTTCAACTTACGAGATGCACAACTGGTACTGTACAAATTCAGTACACAGGCAATGCCACCATGCAATGTATTAAGATCTAGCACAGATTTCTGCAGCAAAATATTTTGATTCAAGCGACTTCGTGAATGGCATTATTGCTTCTTGCAGTGCTGAGTACATTGCATAGCCTGCAAAAATGTTTTTAATGTATGTGGAATGATCTGGTATTTACTTCTTGGTCACTTGTAAAGGCTTCATCAAGAGCATCAAGAGTTGTCTACTCTTCAGTCACTAATTGTAGCAGTGCTGTTAGTGCCAGCTTCTGGTGATGTCTTTTAGTTAGCAAGTTTTGTAGTAGATATTTGGAAAGCTTTGTTGGCTCTTGAAATATGCTCTTGGACTCCATTCTTGAAATTGCTTACTGTGTTTTTTGAGTGCCCAGTTACTATTGATTAAATTTTGCACTTATTTATCTGCTTATTGCCATCTGAATGGCCCTCAGAATACTTTTATCCACTATAGCTTAAGTCAGATTTTACAAATCATAAATGCTTGCAAAGTCATCTGCAATTGACTGACATTGCCTCAGCATGTAATATGTAGCTGTGTATTTATAGGTGCTGTATATACTGTATATATATATACAGTACAGTATATTTATATTTTGAAAAATACTTGTTTCGACACGATATACAAACTGTTGGTCCTTTACATTAGGAATTACTTTCAGCGAAGCTGGAAATGGCCGTTGAACCTGCGAACAAGGTGGTTAGGCAGTTAACTTCCGTCCAGGAGGCGGCAGTACCACCTGTCCGGATGTAAACATTCCAATTTGCTTTCGGCCGTCGTGCGCTGCAGACATGTTTCTCACTCTCTGCCCTGACTGCTGTTGAGCTGTTTTCCCGGTGGGATCTCTCTTGTTCTTTTTGCAATGAATGTTGATAAACCTCGCAAGCCCTCCTTCCCCCAGCATGTATGCCCTGGGGTAGGGGGTAAGAAGTGCAATAGCTTCCGTTCACATGTTGATATGGACCCGCACGCCCATTGCTCCACTTGCAGGGGATGTGTGCGTTCTCATAATTCACCTTGTTCGGAGTGTTGTTCCTGGTCTGCCGAGCAATGGGTGAAGTTTGAGGGGAGGAGACAGTACTGAAGGAAGCCTGCCTAGGCATCATCTGAGGGTTATACGCCCCCAATGACTCCCAGGTGGCTGACCCATCAGGATTGTTTTTCCCTCATGGCAACCTTCCCCTTTTTGCTGCCTCTCCTTCGGGTGAGAATTCCCCCTCGTCTTCTTCACTCGCTTCGTCGGATGTGGAAGGCCGCGGGGGAGCGGATGATCAGGACATCCTCTCAGGTGCCTCTCCTCCCTTCTGGGGGGAATTTTTTCCCCAGGAGCAAGCAGAGGCTTTTTCCTTTGATCCGACTTTGCCTTCAGGTTTGGCATTGGAGACTTCTCTTGGTGGGCAGGTTGCAGATCTCACCTCTACCTGGCTTCACCTGGGTCTACCTGGTGTTCCGTCGTTGGAGGGCCTGATCTCCCATCTGTCTAGCACTCCTGTGACTACTCACGCCACAGCCACTTGCACCACATCAACAGTCACCAAGATGTCCTTCACCAAGCTACCTGTGACTGTCTCCTTGCACTTGGGTACCCAGGTATCAGCTGCACCTGCCTCTCTCCATGCTGTGCCACTGCCACCTGGCTTCCTGCCCCCTATGCCGGCTCCTGCTGTTGCCAACCTATGCTCGTTCCCCACTCCAGTCCCAGCTTCTGACTTTCCTGACTCGGCCCGGCCTGGCTCCTACTCCACCCGTGCCGACTACCCATGTCCCAGCTCCTGGGTTACCTGGTTCCTCACTGCTCCGCCTTCTCCGGTTGTTGCTGGCCCAATTGCTGACGTCTCTGCTGCCCAGGTTGCTCCCGCTACCCTGGCCCCCCTGGCTGCTCCTGTGTCTTCTGCTGCTCCCTCCTGGATGGGGGACCTGACCACCATCCTGAAGAAGATGACGAAGAAGTCGAAGAAGAGGTCACAGAAGGTGTCATTGTCTTCATCTTCTTCATCGTCCTCATGGTCTGCTACCTCTTCTTCTTCTTCTGAGGCTCACCAACCAAAGAAGAAGTAGGCTGTCTCGCTCCCCCTCCCCCCAAGAGTCTCGCCCTGAGACTTTTAAGGGATTGCCTCCTTCCACAGGGAAGGCATTGGGATCTCTTGTTGGCTCTTCCTGGTCAGCAGGCCAGGGAACCGATTCATTGACCCCCGGGTCGGTCGTCTTGGGAGCCAGGGGCATGCAGACCTTGGTTTGCACACCTGTTGCTGTGCCAAAGAAGTCTGCTTCTGAGGCTGGCACTGTGTCTGACACTCATTTGTGAGTTGCACCAAGTACCCGGGTCTCTAAGGAGACCCTGGTACCCCGGACTGGTGCTGGAGAGATCTCTCTCTCCATACCGACTTGGGCACAGGACAAGAGAAAGAGTCTGGACAAGCAGGTGTCTTGGCTCTTCATGCTGGCACTTCCACGAATGCCAAGTAAGTTTCCCAGGAAGGTGCTTCGGCCTCTCGAGTCCGGACACCCAGCGAGACGGAGGAGATCCCCTGCTGAGTCTTCTCATGAGGTTTCGGCCTCGAAGAAGTCTGGAGCCCGTCTAAAGGACAGCGCAAGTTCTCACCGGCCAGCCGCGCATTTGCCTCCGCCCAGTCCCTGGCCATGTTCGCATGGCTAGCCTGGCTCAATGGAGCCGAGCACCCGGCATGACTCGCAAGAACCGCTAAGCTCTCCTCTTCCCCAGGATGCAGACACCCCCAAGATACAGAGGACCTTTGCAGAGGTAATTGTGCTGATTCGTCAGCACAATGACCTCGGGGAAGGGACCGCGGCCTCGTCTGTGGATTGTCCCTCGTGCCTTGAATCCTTCTGGGGTCTGAAAAAGGAACCCAAGGTTTTGATGGGCTTCCATGGTCCATACTTGCCGAGGGGGTTCTCGGCCAAGTGAATGGTCTTGTGTCTGGACAGGACAATTTCGCTTTGTTCGAACCACTTGGACAAGCTGCTTCCCCCTCCTATGTCTCAACAGAAGCGATTCTACGCGCCCTTAGAAGGGGCATAGCAACCTAAGCATGTTGACCCAGACCTGGTTCGTATTGGCCCAGGTCTCTCGTTGCAGCAACTTGCTGCGGAAGGTATTTCTCTTTCACAGCAAGAGGCAGCAACCCTGGAAGCCACCACCATGGCAGCTTTCCAGGCAGTCTCCTGGTTGGATCTGTGGTCGTTCACAGTATCCAAAGTGGCTGCCTCCTTGGGCACTATCTCACCTGGGGAAGATTCCACTTTCAGGAGACTGTGCCAGTCTGGAGGTAGAGCCATCTCCTACCTTGCCCACCAGACGGCAAACCTGTGGGCCAACCTGTTTCTTAAGTGAAGAGACACTGTTTTTTCTTGCTTCTCCAGGTATGTGGGACCCGAGTCGGCAGTTACCCTGCGGAATGGACCATTGCTGGGTTCTGCCTCTCTCTTTCCTAGAGAGTTGGTAGATGCTGCGGTGGACAAGGATCAGGCCAGTGATAGCGACCGCCTTGTCCACCAGGCAGTGGCTAAGACCTCTGGCTCTTCGCGCTCCACTGTGGCTAGGCCTTCAGACCATGCTAGCACTTCCTTGGCCCCTAAGAAGTCCCAGTCTTCAAAGGGATCCCATGGGAATGCCTAACCTCCTTCCTCCAGAAAAGGTGGGCTTTTACACCCCTTTCAGCCCGCTTTCCAGTCTGATAAAGGGCAAAGGGAAGAAGAAGGGAAAACTCTAGGGATGGCATTCCCTACCCCAACTGCTGCCGAAGGTGGGGGGATGCCTGTCGAGCCATTGGGCAACATGACAGCAATACGGAGCTGAGACCTGGATAGTGGATTTCCTTCAGGAGGGATATCTACTACCCTTTGAGTCTCAGCCACCCCTCACCATCACACCAGTCCCTCTCCGCACCTACGTTCCTGGATCTCCGAAGGACATGGCACTAATGCAAGAAGTGCAAGCCATGCTGAGCTAAGTGCTGTAAAAGTCGTGTCGGATCAGTCCCCAGGCTTTTACACCTGAATCTTTCTCGAAGCGAAAGCCACGGGAGGTTGGAGACCAGTCATAGACAGCTCTCCCCTGAACTGTTTCGTTTGCCAGACTCTGTTCACGATGGAGACAGCGTGATCCGTGCTAGCCTCCATCAGGGAGAACGACTTCTTGCTTACGGTGGACTTGAAGGTTGCGTATTTTCAAATACCCATTCATCCGTCCTCTCGCAAGTACCTCCGCTTTATCCTCGGGGAGACGGTCTTCCAATTCAGGGCACTCTGTTTTGGGCTCTCGACCTCTCCCCAGGTGTTCATGAGAGTGTGTACTCTGGTGTCAGCTTGGGCCCATTCACACGGGATACGTCTGCTGAGGTATCTCAACGACTGGCTGGTCCTGTAGAGGACAGATCGGCTCCTCGAGTTTTGCCGCGATCTTGGCATCATAGTGAATCTCGAGGAGTCGGATCTTAACCCCAAGCAGAGGATAAAGTACCTGGGCATGCTGATAGATACGGTAGCAGCGAAAGTCTTTCCCTAGGATTCTCATATCAGCAAGTTCAGGAAGGCAGCACAACTGTTTCTGTCTCGACAGGAACAGCCAGCTCAGCAGTGGCAAGTGGTCATTGGTCATCTGTCGTTGTTGGAGAAGGTGGTCCCTCATGGGCGTCTTCACCTTCAGTCTCTACAGTGGAGACTAAAGGAGTATTGGTCCTAGTCCCAAGACCCCCCAGTCCTTTCTCATTCCTCTTTCTAAGGAGGTGAGAGAGGACCTAGACTGGTGGATGGACGACAGGAACCTCTTAATAGAAGTATGCTTGCAGACTCCCCCACCGGACATGCTTCTGTTCTCGGATGCATCGACCGAGGGATGGGGCGCGCACCTGGAGGAGTTGCTGACTTCGGGAGTGGCACTGAGATGACAAGCACCTTCACATCAACATCCTGGAACTCAAGGCAGCCTTCCTATGTCTCCAAGAATTCCAGGATCGAGTGAGGGGAGACACTGTGGTACTGATGAGCAACAATACCACGGTAGTGGCATACGTCAACAAGCAGGGGTGTCTAGTATCCCTCCCACTTCACCAGTTAACAATGCAGGTGCACAAGTTGGCACTGGCTCACTTGGTAGAGCTGTCAGCCAGGTACATTTCAGGCAAGAAGAATGTAGTGGCAGACAAGCTCAGCCACCAGAAATAGGTGATTGGAACAGAGTGGTCCCTTCAGGGGAAGTCATGGAAAGGTTGTTCAACCTGTGGGGGCATCCAGTCGTCGATCTGTTCGCCACCCGGCACAACAGAAAACTTCAGGTCTTCTGCTCAGTCGTGCTGGACCCATGGGTCACTACAGAGGACACGTTCCAACATCTGTGGGACAATCTTGACGTCCATGCCTTTCCTCCATTCTGTCTGATTCGCAGAGTGATCAACCAAGTGATGATCACTCAAATCTCAGAATGATTCTGGTGGCGCTCAAATGGCCTCAGGCTGTTTGGTATCCCGACCTGCTAGCTCTCCCTTCCAAGGCGCCGAGAGAGTTCCCCGCTTGGCCCATTCTGCTGTGTCAACCCCACGTCGAGCGGTATCACCTGGCAGTGCAGTCCTGTGTCTTCACGGCTGGAGGATATCCATCATCTCTTGCAAACGAGAGGCTCTTTGTGTTATGCAGCAACAGAGATAGCTGGATACCTCAGAGGATCTTCTGCAGCAGTATACCAAGGAAAGTTGTCCATCTTCTGTGGTTGGTGTCGTGGACTTGGTATCTCTCTGGTCAGAGCTACTGTTCAGCAGGTCATGGACTTCCTCCTCTTTCTTCACCGAGAGAAGCATCTCTCCGTTTCAGCTGTAAAAGGCTGTCGGGCCACACTCGGCCTAGTCTTGCAGCTGAAAGGGGTAGATATCTCCTCATCTTCAAGATATCTCTACTGATGAGAAGCTTCGAAAGGTCTTGCCCACCCAGAGACCTCAGGCCCCCTGCGTGGGATGTGACTCGTTCTAAGGAGCCTGAGTCATGCACCATACGAGCCTTTACGAGAGTCATCAGACAGGGATCTAACCCTCAAGACTGTCTTCTTGCTTGCCCTGGCATCAGTGAAGAGAGTTGGCAAACTTCATGGAGTTTCCTTTGATGTTAAACACACGAGGGGATGGGGATCGGTTACGCTCGATTTCGTCCCGGACTTCGTAGCAAAGACTCAGAACCCATCGGTTCCTGATGCTCAATTCGAGTCCTTCACGAGCCCCTCCCTAGAGGACTGTCGGTAATAACCCAGACAAGATGCTACTGTGTCCTGTTAGAGTGCTGTGGTGCTACCTGAAGAGGACTTGCCATCTCCGGCCTGAGTGTCGATGACTCTTCGTTAGCGCTGGCTCAACCAAAAAAGAAGTGTCCAATAACACCATCTCTTTCTGGCTTCGTGAGACAATAAGGAGAGTGTCTTCTGCTGCTGGAGAAGACAACACTTGTATGCTCTGTCCGAGAGTTCACGAAATCTGCAGCATTGGTCCGTCCTTCGCAGTCTGGAAGAACCTGTTGGTCCCACAGGTTTTGAAGGCAGGCTTGTGGTCCCAACAGACCATCTTCACTTCCTCTACCCAGGATGTTGCCCACAAGTCCTTGGACACTTTTTCCTTGGGTCCTGTGGTGGCTGTTCAACAAGTTGTGTAGCTTACCCAGCTCCTCTAACAGGACAGGTTGCATCTCACCTAAGATGTACGGTTGTTATTGGAAGAATGAATGTCGAGTGACTAGCCTCTCTTCCTTCTCCTCACCTTGGCTCTCTTCCTACGGGCAGGGAGCAAATGTACTGTTACATACTGGATCTGGCGGTCGATGTTGGTAAGTACTCAGCTAGAGCTTCCATTCTATTTCCTTTTAGGATCATAGAAGTAACCCAGCTCCTTCCTCTAGCAAGGGGAGGAGGGAGACCATGACAATAAGACAAACCGAGTGTTTGTATTTCCCTTAATATCACTGACTATCAGGGTTCTTCCTAACCTACTTTGCTTGAACTGATGTTTCCTCATTCATGCAAAGGGACCCAGAAGTCTGACAATTGATTTCGCATTTCTTACAACCCGATCATTTTTGTCAGAGGCAGTTATCCTTTCTTCATTCTATCGACCAGAAAGGGAACACAAGGTGTAGCGAACTCCAGTCAGTTCATAGAGACTCACTCAGATTCCTTCCTCCAACCAGTGAGTCTTCCTAATGTAAACTAACTATACAAACCTGAGGTCCTTTACATTAAATTTCATGTCCACCTCATGCCACCTCTCAATTTGACACCTGGGCTGAAAAGCAAATTGGGATGTTTACATCTGGGCAGGAGGTACTCCCGCCTCCCGGACGGTAGTTAACTGCCTAACCACTTTGTTCGAAAGTTCAGTGGCCGTTTCCAGCTTCACTGAAAGCAATTCCTAATGTAAAGGACCTCAGGTTTGTATAGTTAGGAAAAATACAATTTACTTTTAAAAAATTGTGATATTTTTATGTCCACTAAGGAAAGCATTCTTAACTCTGAATGGGACAGCTAACATGCTTAAGCATGTAAAACAAAGGTGCTATGTATTCACAGGTTTGTCTTTTAAAATACTTTTGGGTGAAAGCTTCCATAGAAGTGTTTAGGTTAGATGTCTCTTCAGTGAGGGAAATTTTTGAAAGCTGTACCGTATTAAGTTAATACAGTATTTGAATACACAAACTCATATTTTGCTAGAAATTAATTTTGTATTACATGCTGTATTATCACAGTTGAACTATGATTTGGGAATGTGTTCATACACAGATACAAACCTTTGTTGTACAGAAGTAAACTTCATGAAAGGGGGTACAGTAAACCCCCCATATTCACGTTCTCATGATTCGCAGACTCATGCATTCGCGGGTTTCTCTGTGGAACATGTCTACCCATTATTCGCGGAAAATTTGCCCATTCGCGGTATTTTTCACTGAGAAATATTCACTAATTACTGTATTTTCATATCATTATCATGAATAAATGCACTTTTTGTGATAAAAGGATTATAATACTCAGGTATAAGCATTTTTACACGGTTTTTCTTGTGTTTAAACTATCAAAATGGGCAGTTCTAAGTGTTTTTAGAGGGGTTTTAAGTATTATCGGATTTTAGCTATTCGTGGGGGGCTGCGGTACGCGTCCCCCGCGAGTACAGGGGGTTCACTGTAATAGTCAGATTGGAATTGCAGTAATCAGTGATTTAGTTATTTCAGGGACTTGCCATATTTAGTGACCTGATTTGGCATTATCTCCTATCTTTCTCTTAGTCTACATGGGTGAATTAACTTATTGGTGAATGATTATTTTATCTTGATTTCGCTTTATATTTGTTATAGGAATTTCAGTCCTGTAGTTCCTAATGATTGTCTTAGGAATGTCGATACTGTGCTTTATTTCTTATTGATACATCTGTGGGAATGAGTGAATATATCAGCTTTTGTCACCTCTTTATTTAGCACTAAGTTTCATATTTTTAAATCGTACTATTTTTTTTTATTTGCTACCTGAATTTGTGGTAGAGAGCATATGGCAAATTAATTTTTACCATTGCGTCATATCGTAATTGATCAGTCTGTTGGATAGGACTTTTAAATTAAAATGGTACCTTGGATAAGTGATGTTTGTGATCAGGGCAGTTTCAGAGGTGCAATAGGAGGAGATTTTTTGGAGAAAGTAGAGGCAGAGAAAGTTCTAAGTACTGTCTGGCAAAGAAGCTGATGCCCTTGGACACCTGGTTATCTAGAGCTTCCATCTTAGTACATCCACCAAAGAAACCGATGTCGCCTCGCCAAACCTTGCTGGGAGAGATCATGTCCTTCTTGCTCTGAACAGTAGCTGAAGTTACAACTACCAATGCATAGTTACGATGGTTCGAATGAGAGGAGGAGGGAAATTACCAAATTCAGACAAAAAAGTGCAATAATGACTGAAATATATTTCAAGGAGAGAGAGAGAAATTTTATTCTTTTAAGAAATGTAATCGTATTTTATTTCTATATTAATTATCTCTTTTAAACACCGAGCACGTGGGGTTGGGGGTAGGAGGATATTATGATAAGGAGGTTAAAGGTGATGGGCAATGGGGTGATGTTAATGTAGAGCTTGACGAGATTAAACTTATCAACATATTTGAAGTGGCGATATTAATACCCTTATTGATAACAGTTAATATCAATTATTCAATTCGCCATGAAGACATAGATATGTATCATTATAGCATTACTTATATCATCGTTTACGTTCTGAATAGTTTTGAGGGAAAGTGGGGGACCTGGTTTTCCAACGAGGGAGTTTCATACACAGCCATGGACGATGCGTATCCCAAAGCCAGTAGCTGAGTAGTTTTGACAGCTGGGGATTTGCAGCCTCTGTGTAACTTTATTAGCTGGTAAACACGATTATCTATATTACGGCAATCTCCACCATATTGTTGTCTTCTTTAGTCTATATAATATATACTTATATATGGCATTTTTTTGTAGAGATGGCGGCAGCAAACAAAGACGATTCTGTTGAGCATATAACTCAAAGAGGTCGGATTATTGGTGAGTGGGAGCATGGTGTTCCAACAGGAGATATTGCCGTGAGCGTTGGAGTGTCAACTCGCACAGTCCATAGGTGGATATCAAGATGGCAGGAAGAGGGAATATTGGCAAATAGACCTAGGATAGGACGCCCACGCATAGCAACACGACAACAAGATGAACAAATCATTGTAGCATCCATAGACGACCCCCTGAAAACCTCAGTAACTATCACGCAAGAATTGCATCTCTCATGCACTCCACAGACAACCAGACAGCGACTGAGGAAGCATGGGATCAGGTGCCATGTTCCGGTCAAAGAGGAGTTAAAGGAATGGCATCGTGACACTGAAAGGCTTTGCTCTGCAACATGTTGTTTACGATATCGATAACTGGAAAAATGTAATCTTCAGTGATGAAACTTACTTTACCTCGATAGTCCAGAGCAATGCACGTCTGGCGACGCATCAGCACAAGATACGATGCTAGAAATATTCCTGAGCTAGGAGTGGGAGGTCGTCCTCGAAAACGACCTCGTCCTTGAAGTTGATCTCGAAGTCGTCCCCGAGCTCGTCCTGGAAGCCATCCTCGAGCTCGTCCTCGAAGTTGTCCTCGAGCTCATCCTCGAGGTCGTCCTTGAAGTCGTCCTCGAGCTTGTCCTTGAAGTTGTCCTTGAGCTCATCCTCGAGGTCGTCCTCGAAGCCGTCCTCAAAGTCGTCCTCGAGCTTGTCCTCTAAGACAACCTCGAGGTCGTCCTCAAAGTCTTCCTCAAGCTCATAATCGAAGTCATCCTTGAGCTCATCCTCGAAGTCATCCTTGATGTCGGCCTCGAGGTCGTCCTCAAAGTCAACCTCGAGGTCGTCCTCGAAGTCAACCTCGAGGTCGTCATTGATGTCTTCCTCGAGTTTGTCCTCGAGCTCATAATTGAAGCCGTCCTCGATATCGTCCTTTTTGAAATCGACCTTGAGGTCATCCTCGAAGTCAACCTCGAGGTCGTCCTTGATGTTGCCCTCGAAGTCTTCCTTGAGCTCATAATCGAAGTCGTCCTCGAGCTCGTCCTCGATGTCGTCTTCGAAGTCAACCTCGAGGTCGACCTCAAAGTCGTACTCAAGCCCATCCTCGAAGTCGTCCTCGATGTCGTCCTAAAGGTCGTCCTCAAAGTCTTCCTTGAGCTCGTGGAGTGCTACTGCACCTATACTCAGGGTTTTACACAACACCCGAGCCGTACATGGGTGAACTAATTAGATAAAGTCGGGTTTTACACAACACCAGAGCCATACTAGACTTTATCTAATTAGTTCACCCATGAGAGTTGTTTGTGTTTGTAAAACCCTGAATTTATGCTGTCAAAGAACTCAAAATAGTAGTGAATATATGTCATCAATGACAACACTTTTATGAGATTTGATGGCTGAACCGATAAGATCACTAACTGGTATTCTGATGTTTAAGGGTTGGAGCCTTGAGGGGAAATCCTATTTTTCCAAAATTGTCATTGGCAAAAGTTATGGTGATTATGGATATCAGTTTCCCTAATTTGAGAGTAAAACTTTAAAATATGTTGCATCAAATATAACCAAAATAGCTTATTCTTTGCAAACTGAAAATCCAACAGAACCATAATAGCAGATGGCCGAACCGTCCCAAATAGCCACCACTCGAGACATAGTTGTTGTTGTTGTTGTGGTTCCCCAGACTCTGTTATGCCAGGAAGCCTGCACCGCGCAAGAAGGACACCACGCTTACTGGATCTGACCATAACTGTGTGGTAGTGTGGATGTTGTGTTGTTGTCTAAGGGCTGCCAAGTTAGGGCAGTCTACTAAGAGATGTGTAATTGTGTGGGGACTAACTTGGCAGAGTGGACATATGTCTGTTTGGGTGTTGTCTATGCGGTGTTTGTAGGTGTTTAGTGATTGGTGATGACCACAGCGAAGTCGAGTCAGGTGTACTCTCTCCAATCTTGAGAGCTGTGTTTCTGTGCTGCTTATGTTGGGTGGGGGGGTGCCTAGTATTTTGTTGTTGGGAAGGTTATTAAGTGCTTGCCTGGTGAGGTGAGTATGGATGTGCTTTTTGTTTTGTGTGATGTTTGTGGGTGGTGGTATAGAATTCAAGATATTTGTATAGTGTCTGTGTGGTGTATTCGCTTTGCCTGTGTGTTGGAGGGTGGTCGTGAAGGTAATAGCATGGGCTGTTTGTGTTGTTTATGACCGATGCCAAGAATTGTGTGCCTCTCATGTCTAAGTGTTGCCTGATGGTGAGAATCTTGGTTTCGGCGTGAAAGTGTTCTATTGGTGTGGATTGTGTACTGCCAAGGATGATTCTAAGAGCTGTGTTTTGTATTATTTTTAGTTTGTTTAGTTGTGTGTTGGATATGGCAGGGTGCCAGGCTGGGCTGGCGTAGTTTATTATGGAGCGGATGTATTGTTTGTATACTGTGATGAGCGTTTCTTTTTGTTGTCCAAATGTTGTGCCTGTTAGTGATCTTAGTGCATTTAGTCTAGGTCTGCATTTCTTGATGATGTTACTGACATGTGGAGCAAATGACACTGAAGTGTTGTATGTGACTCCTAGGATTTTTGTTTCATGTGTGTGTGGAATTGTGGTGGTGTTCAGCGTTGCTGTGGGTCTGTACTGATGTTCTTTGTTGTGACTAGTGAGTAGTGTACCTGTGGATTTTGTTGGTGCTACCTGTAATCTGTTTTGTGTGAGCCAGTTTTCAAGTTGTGTTATGTAAGTCTGTACTTGTGTGGAGCATACGTTTTTGTCTGCATGTATTGATATGATTGTTGGATTGTCTGCATATGAGGAGATGTATATGTTGTTAGGTGGTGTTGGTATGTCATGCATGAATAGGTTAAAAAGTGTTGGACTTAGGACGGAGCCTTGTGGGACGCCGTTCGGGAAGTTTCTGATTTTGGATGACTCGCCATTGTAGTGTACAAATGCTTGTCTGTCTGTTAAGTAATTGGCGAGCCAGTGTTTGGTGTTGTTGTGTAGTGTGGTGTTGTAAACTTTGTTGATGAGAAGTGGTCTAGAGATGGCGTCAAAGGCTTTACTTATGTCTATTGTGATTAGCAGTGTTCTTTGTGGTGGGCGTCTGGAGTTAATGCCATCTTGTATTTTTTGTGTGAGGTTGGTGAGTAGTGTTGTTGTGGAGTGGTGTGGTCTGTAGCCATGTTGAGTGGGTGACAGTGGTATGTGTGGTGTGGTTTTTGCGTAAGATGAGGCGTTCTACTACTTTTGATGGTGTGCAGAGTAAAGTTATAGGTCTGTATGAAGCTGCTTGTGTAGGTGTTTTGTTTGGTTTTAGAAGTGCTATTATTTTCCCCAGTTTCCAAATGTGTGGTATAATGCAGTGTGCGTATGAATAGTTGGCTATGTTTGTCAGTGTTTGTGTGCCATGGGGACCTAGATGTTTTAAGTGAATGTTTGAAATGTTATCGATGCCCATGGCTGCAGAGTTTTTAAGTTGTTTAATGATTCTAGCAGTGTCTTCTGTTGTGGCTAGTATTACTGTGTAATCTAATGGGAACTGTTGTTTGCGTCTGTAGATGTGTCTGTCTTCTTTGTATTTGCGTAGGTGGCTGATTTTTGCGTAGTGGTTTATTAAGATGTTGGCTTGTTGTTTTGCGTGAAGGGATCTTGTCAGATGTGGTGATTGAGGTGTGACTTTGAGTGTTCCCACTGTTTGAATTGATGAGACTGTTGATAGTTCTGTGTAGTTTGGATGGGTTGGTTCTGTAGTCTAGTGTACCTTGAAAAGTTTGCCAGTTCTCTGTCTGTTTTTGAGTTAATTTGGTGTTTATTTCTGTGTTTAAATCATGTATGCGATTTGTTGTGATTTGTGTGTGTGGGGTTGGTGTATTTCTTAAATTATTTCGTTCTGTTATGAGTCTGTTTATGTCAGGCGTGAAGTTTGGGTTGTAGTGTTTTCTGTTGCCTTTAGGAACGTTTCTTTTGTCTGCATTGTTTATTATGTCGTTGAATTGTATTGTTGTATTGTTTAGTGTCTGTGATGATGTTATGTGTGTGTCGTTTAGCTCCCGGAAATAAGGCTCAGTGGTTTCCAAGTACTCATCCCAGGCAGCGCGCTTGTAGTTAGGGATGGTGTGTCTTGTATGTGAGAAAGTGTCATGTGTGGTTCGGAGTGTTATTAAAATAGGAAGGTGGTCTGATGATAGGTCTGTTTGTGTTTTCCATGTGATTGATGGTGCTATGTTGGGTGAGCAAAATGTTATGTCTGGGGAAGTGAGACTAAAGTTGGCTTGGTGTGGTATGTGTGTGTGCATATCTGTGTTGTTTAGTATGTATAGCTGGTCTAATTGTGTTGAGATGTCTGTGCCTCTTTGTGTGATGTCTTGGTGGGCGTACCAGTCTGTGTGTTTGGCATTGAAATCTCCTCCCAGAAGTATATCTGGGAGGGTATTCAACGCCTGCAGTCTAATTGTGAAGTTTGCTGGTAAACCCGGTGAATATTCTGGAGGGATGTATGTGTTGATGATTGTGATTTGTTTATTGTGCCCTATTTTGATATTAAATGCTAGTAGTTCTGTATGGCTGTCTACTTGTGTTAGTGTTCTGATGTGCTGCATTTTTTTCAATGTAGGATATGTTATGGTGTATGTATGTGATGAGGCCTCCGCCATCACCATGTTGTCTGTCTTGTCTGATGGCTGTGTAATTTGGTATGTTGGGTGTTTTATGTGTGTTTTCAGTTTTGTTTCTTGAATGATGGCTATGTGGATCTTTTGTTTGTGCATGAAATGTTTTAGTTCAATGTGTTTGTTGCGAATGCCGTCAATGTTTAATTGTAAGATGTTTATGTTCTTGGCGATTATGTCTAAGTGTGTGAGTACATGTATTTAGTGGTGCATTTCTGTGGGCGTTAGGTGAGTGTGTGCTATGGGGTGTTGGGGTTTGTGGGGATGTTTGATTTGTAGGAATGGGTGATGGTGTTCTGGGATTGGAGGAAAGTGTGGTAGATGTAGGAGATGGTGATCTGTGTGGTGTTGGTTGGTTGGTGTTTTTTTGGATAGGAAGTGCTTGTTGTGTATTGTTATTGTTTGTTTGTGTGTGTGTTACAGCATATGATACACTTCCAATGTACATTGTAGTCTTTTAGTGTTCTCAGTGTGGTGCACCGAAGGTGTACCCACCCACCACACAAGTTGCAGTGGACTGATCCACCCCTGGCGCGAGAAGCTGTGACTCGTGTGCTGCAGATGGGACATGTGTAGGGGCCTGGGTTTAATTCTATGTCACCGGCTAGGATTAATTGTAGGGATATAGTAGCCGGGTTACCATATCCCTTCAGAGAAAAACTGGAGATCCAGCTGTGCGGCGCCACCCCGGGCGCGGTACCCTGCGGAGCATTGGGGAGCCACTCCTCCTCTTCTCCCCTCCCTTGTCTTCGCAGTGGGGTTGTATTGTGGACGTTTGATCCAGGCGGCCGTCGTTCCACTGCCGTCTGGAGAGGTCCCACGACGATGACGCGTCCACTCGAGACATAGTTATCAACAATAGTATGATTAATCTCAGGTGTTCTTAATCAGGGGTGCTCGCTCCTCTATGGGATGTAAGGCCGATTCCTAGGGAACCTTTCAGACGAACAAAATAACGCCAGAAGCCAGGAAATACTCGTAAAAATTCTGGTAACACTTCAACAGAAGTTGTGTGACAGGGATATTTTTATTTCCTCGCTACTGACGTCATTTTGTTGACTATCAGATATAGTAACCATGTTTTCCCCCAGACACTTGCCCGTTCGTTGGAAGGTGCCTAATGGGTACGGTGATGAATATGAATAATTAAGACAAATATATATTTCTTTATATGCATATTACTTTTTTTTCTCAAAACGAAAATAGTAATAACACTAGCTTTGTGAATAAAAAAAAAAAAAATTATCAATACACATCACATCAATTTTGTTTCTTAATATTTCTTTAATATTTTTTTTCCTATTTTCCAATTCTGAGGGTGCGATAATGGGCTGCTGATTTGGAAAGGGTGCACACTAAAGGAGAGAGAGAGAGAGAGAGAGAGAGACCTTTTATTCTTTTAATAAATGTAATCGTATATTGTTTTGAAAGTAATCACCAAGAAATGACCTTGTTTTATTTTAATTTCATATATTTATAAGAAAAATCCATAAATATTGATGAAACTGGCTATTCATATCAATATTGTCCTAAACAGCCATTTAATTACGTCCTGGTAGTTGGAACACAAGACATCTTTCAGGTCTGGCAAGGCGACATCGGTTTCTTTTGGGGGGTGTACATCACCTTACCCTAGCCATTTTGTTTGAAACGTTTCCATCAGATTGCCATACTGCTGTTGTAGCCATATGGTATCACATTAGCAACTTTGAACACAGACTTAACAAACAGACATGAGTAAGCTTAAGAATTGATTTGGTGTCTTGACTTCTCAGTAGTGTAAGTCTTTGGTGTTAATTGTACATCAGGAATTTAATCTGTTCAAGAATTTTTTTCATGTTAAGAAGTGACTCTGCTGTCAGTAAGACTGAATGTGATGAGTGGATTTATGTTGTGGTTATCCATAAATTGAGCTACCCTGTGTAATGACAACACTTTTTTTTTAATAGTCCAGTTTGCTGGTTTAGTGGCTTTAGTAGATACAGAGAAAGTCATTGACTATAGTTGTAAGCTTTTGTACTTATACTTATCAATGCTTGATGTATTGTCACTCAGGCAGCAAATTAATGCAGTTTTAGGGGCTGATATGGAGAGGGAGAGATTCCTATAGTTAAAGAATAAATAGTCCAAGAATAACTAGCATTTTTATTGACATTTGTATAATTTCACAGCTTTTAATTTTTTTTAAAGATAGATGGTTGTCAACCTTGCAAATGATATTTGAATCAGCATTACACATTAATACCCATTAATAGATCTAAAATAGAATTGAAATAATTTTTTTTTTAAACTTGTGATTATCTTTTGTTTTGGTGGTCTGTGCCAGGTTTTATGGTGATATTCAAGGTTCATGGATGATGATTTTTATATATTCTTTGGCACTTGAGCATAGCCAGATGACATCATCACTTTTAGCAAGGTATTTTCTGATGCAGCAGACATTCAGCCATTTTTGCTGAACATCGTACTGTCCCACTGTTATCCTTCTAAGATATGTCTATAGTGTGAGGAATCTTTTCCCCAGAAGAGAAGAGGTGAAAAAAGTTAGGTATACCTTAGTTTTACCAGACCACTGAGCTGATTAACAGCTCTCCTAGGGCTGGCCCGAAGGATTAGGCTTATCTAACGTGGCTAAGAACCAGTTGGTTACTTAGCAACGGGACCTACAGCTTATTGTGGAATCCGAACTACATTATAGCGAGAAATGAATTTCTATCACCAGAAATAAATTCCTCTAACTCTTCATTAGCCGGCCAGAGAGTCGAACTCGGGCCTAGCGAGTGCTAGGCCACAACTCTACTGACTCGCCCAATGAAGAGATGAGATTGAGATGAGGTGCCCTCTTTTCAGGAGCTGGTAGCTTGGGTAGCTGGATAAAAATCTTGAGTGATATTAAAAAAATTAAAGCAATTAACTCATTGTAGCCTCCTCGATTGACGGTGCAAGTGCACATGTTTGCAGCAGCACACTCAGCACAGTAGTCAACCAGACACGTTCCAGTATGATGGATGTATGCCAGACGAGTTAGGACACTAGGGTCAGTGTTAGCGACAGTTGATCTTGACACCTTGACGTTTTGAAGAATTGTTCGATCTAGGAAGACGGTAAATTATTACTTCATTCTTGACACTCCAAAGCTGTTACTATTCAGCGCTGTCTCTACAGACCTTGGACATAACAGCAGTCGGCCATGCCACATTGAAAATATTGCTTCTTGTCCAATCAGCAGAGTTAGCAATGATTGGGTCAGGTCAGTGCTTCGATAAGTGACCTCCTGGAGCACCGAATTCTTTTGATGTGTACGAGACATCTTTCGCATCCATGGTTAGAAACAGGACTAGTCAGTACTTGGATAAGTGACTTCCTAGGACTTCCTAGATCCTAGAAACTTTAGATGCTGTTGGCACCTAGGAGACAGCTTTCTTGGGCTTACAACTTCCTGTCGTTCTGCCTGATTCGTTGGGAGATCAACAGCACCTCCAGATAAGTTCTGACAACTTGTTTTTTGGTTCTTACTCAGTCAAGAAGTGGTGTCTAGGAGCTCCATTTTAACTTGATGAAGTTACACTCCCCCTTGTGAGGAGTGGGAGATGTAAGCCGTAGCTGCTGCTGCTGCAATTACCAGTTGATCCACAACCTGAGAGGGAGAGAATGTTATGTGGATCTTAGGACAGTTTCAGGAGAGTCAGGCACTCCTTTGATAGCAATGACACTAATGTAGTGCCATGGTTACACTATTCTCCTTCAGAGATTTTTTCATTCTTCGAAACATTGACCAGGGCGGCAGTCTCCTAAATTTACTTTCTTGGAACTTTAGCAAAGTTCCTTTTAGACTTTCAAGAGTCACAAGCTCCAAAGATAGGCACTCCCCATTTTGATAGCAGTGACACCATGGTAGTGCCATGGTCAACAAAAGGTCCAAGTGTCCTTTCATCTACTCTGTTGCAGTGCAGGTACACGAGTACAGTGGCCAACCAGAGACATCCCAAGCAAGATGGATGTAATACAACAATTCATTCACTGAAGTCAGAAGATAGGGACAGTTGATCTTGGCACCTCAACTTCCGGAAATTTGTTCAACATCTGAAGAAGCTTGATCATAGTCCTTCTTTTCTCGACTTACTGAAGTTGGCACTGTTCTGGTCTTTCTTCTCACACCCTTGAATAAGGAAGACATCTTTGATATCCATTTACATCCGGAAGCTTACACCTTTCGCCATTCTACATGTTTCGAAGGTGATCAGTGAGATGGATGATTCAATTTCTATGGTCCTGTGGTTCCAATGACAGTATGACGCCTCCATTGCTTCCGTAAAGACTAGACATTCAGCCCAATGCCAGGAACGGTGCCCAATTTGTCATTTCTCATGACTAGTGAAATAATTAAACGAGCGTACCCCACAACTTCCTGGTAGACACCTGTATGTTTCAGGCCAGATCTTTCGAGGCCAGGGGCATCAGTCTGTCCATCACATTCAGGAAGAACCTGTCGGTCGAGTGGTAGGATGGAATGTAATCATGCAGATCACACTCGGCTCCTTTTACCTTGAGAAGTTGTCCATAGGTCTTTGGACTCCTTTTCCTTGGCTCCTATGGTGGATGCTCAACAAGCTATGTAGTTCACCCAGCTATTGAGAAACAGGTTGCTTCTCGCCTAAGGTGTGTGGCTGCAAGGAGAAAGTGTGTGTGGGACTGGCCTCCTCCCTTTCTTCTGTCTTCCTTCTTCTTCCAGTGGGCAGAGGAACAGTGAACGAGCCATCACGTGCTGGATGGGCATGCATGCAGGTGATCTAGATGACTGAGTATCCTATTTATAATCTAGTCCCATTTGGATTAGTAGATGTAAATCCTTCCTTCTCTCTAGTAAGGGGAGAGAGGGACTGACTATGAGCAAACAAATTGGTTATTCTGAGCTTTATAGTCTCCAACACTGTGGTTCATCCAAACCTTTTCAATTCAAGGATATTACATTCCTTTAATTCGAAATGGCCAGAAGTCTGACGATTGAACATCTCTCTTGTTCAGTAGATCAAAGGTATAGTTTCCTTCCTTTGCTCTTTCATGACCGGGAAGAGAGTACCCAGGTGAACCAAACTACCAGTTCAGAGATTTACTCAGAATCCTCCCTCCAAAAATAAGTCTCCCATATGTAAAGACTGAGTGCACTTGTGTAGGAACAGTTGACAAATTTTTAAAGCAATTTGTATTTTCCTAGCATACAAACCTGAGGTTTTTACATAAAGGGCCACCTCTTACCACCCCACATTCTCTTACCTTGGCCAAAAGGTAAACTGCAAAAGTTTAATGGCCGGATTTCCAGCTCGCTGAAAGTTAATCCGGTATGTAAAGACCTCAGGTTTGTGTGTTAAAAAAAGTACAAATTACTTAAAAAATTTGTCATACTGTATTTGCCAGTTTTTGGGACATTCCTCCTGAAGTGTTTTTGATATCTAATTCCTTTTTCTGGTGTCATCATCTTTTTGTTAAAGGACCCTTTCCAGGATAAACTTCTTCATTGCTTAGGTACAACAGTGTACACTTGTTTTTGGTCATGAACTCCTTTGGTAGGTATGATGTTCTGCAGTCTGTAAAGATGAGTTCCCTTACCCTCTCTTGTGACATCTTCCCCTCTTTAGGGTATCTGATTTCTCATATTGTTCAACATTTAGATATTTTATGGAGATCGTGAGTTATCCTGTTTGGAATGTATTAGTAATGTACAAACAGTAAAGACATTTTGCTGAACTGAATCTGAAAACCATTGATGTAAGGCAGAAGGAGACTTTTGTACATTTACAGTGTAGTATATAATAGCCTGGTTTTATGTATTTTTGGATAGTCAATTTAGAAAACCAATCTTCTCTGCACACTAGCCCTGGACATGCATCATTGTTTTTTTTTCCCTGGTTGCATTCTTGTTGAGGATCCCATGATGTGTATGGAAATACCACAGCCAGCAGTGTTATCTAGTGTTGTAACATCTGGCTCCCAATTCTTTCCTCAAACTTTGGAATCCCTATTTACTTTTCACTTTGCTCCAGCATTAACTACATGTACTTTGATGTTGCCTCATCCAGGGTCACATGATTAAGCTTAACTGTAAACTTCAGTAGGTCACACACTTTATTTTTACCTGTGTTTGGTGTCTGTGACCTCAAAATTTTGATTGCAAAAAAAGTACCTGTGTTCACAGATAAATAAGCATGTGATGTTTCTTTCTCAGTCATATGTTTAATTTACTCACTGTACCAACATAGCACGAAGAAAAAATTAATTTCAGGGAGTATGAAAGAATATGCTAGATGTCTCATGAAGGACACACATTTTTGTACATACCAGGCAAAAGATGCATGGTCTTAAAGCGCCACAATCATTGGTGATGCAAAACATATGACACATAATTATATTTAAAGTATTGAAAGAGAAAGGTAATACATTAGCATAGTTATTGATTATGACAGCACTATTATGGTAGAACAGAATTTTTGCATGAAACCAAACAATGCTTAATTGACTGGAAGGTGATAAGGGATATGAAAGGCAATGTAGAGCACCTGCCATGAGAGTGTATGTGCTATTGCTAAATAAAAATGGAGATTTGATTATAGCAGTACAGTAATCTCCCTACTACTTAAAAACTCATTTACTAAATCTCAAATGGAAGAGACAAGGACATATCCATTGTTGACAACCCGCCATGGAAAAGGACGATGGCATAAAAGAATATCTACATTTATATACTCAAAAAGTATATAGCATTTGTAGGGCAGGGCATGACAGTAATTATGATGATATGAATTAGACATGCGAGTACTTTGGGAAGTAAGTTGATTGAAGGAACAAGAACTTTAGATACATACAAAATGATTTAGTTGTTCTAGGCTACTATTACAGTATACATAGTTTCAGCAATAGAGGTTTTACAGTTGGATGCCTTTCCTGCCACCAACCCCAACCATTTACACAGGCTTGGGACTGGTAGTAGTGCTGACTTGCACCCCCATGGCTGGTTTATGTGGCAGAGATGAGGATGTGTGGAGTCACAAGAGATAGGATCAGAAATAAATTTGTTAGAGAAACGGTTAAGGTAGGGGAAGTATTGAAGAAGGCCAAGGAAAGACGACTACAGTGGTTTGGTCATATTAAGTGAAGAGAAGGTCATGTGTATAAAAGGGTTATGATCATGGAAATGGAAGGGGGTGAAGGAGAAGGTGGGGAAGGCCAGAGTTCAGATGGAAGGATGAAATAGCAAATGACACTCAGGAGAAAGGCTTAAGAAATCAGGGTGCATTGGACAGAAGAAGGTGGAGAAGGTTGATAGGAAACATCAACCCCATATAGAAATGGGCAAAGCTGAAGACAAAGAATGAGAAGACAAAATTGTATAACTGTAGAGATAAAGAGAATTTGCTGTCAAGGGGTTGGCATTTGTTCAAATGATTTGGCATACAAAACAAAGTATCCTTCAGTCCAGCTTAAAGGAGGCTCAGTCTCATCAGGGTATATGACGAGTGAATTAAGTTATCCATAATAAGGAATGGTTTTGCCTAATAGAAGACAGTGAGATATAAGATAGTGGTAGTTTTTACAAAACTAAGAAGAGGTAGTTCATGATAAAATCATGATGCTAGACAACTTTATTGCAAAATTAGGGCAGCAAGCAGAGGTATTTGGCATAACAATAGAGGTGGACATAGAGGTACAGTATTTGGCATAGCAGTAGAGGTGGACAGCTTACTCAAGCAGTAAATGAAAACTGAGTTAGATGGGCTGTGTTTCCAATCTGAATAATAACATGGGGATGAATAGAACTGTAATGGTAAAACCAAGAATCAGATAGCTCATATGCAGGGTACTTATGAATAAAGGAAATGATAAAATAATCATCATAAGGTATACAGTTAACCCCTTGTATTCATGGGGAATGCATACCACAACCCCCTGCGAATAGCTAAAATCCATGAATACTTGACGCCTCTCTAAAAACACTATAACTGCCTATTTTGATAGTTCAAACACCAAAAACCCCTCTAAAAATGCTTATACTTGAGTATTTTGATAATTTATAAAAAAAGTGCATTTAGTCATGAAAATTATATGAAAATATGGTAATTAGTGAATGCTTCTCTATGAAAAATACTGCGAATAGCATGTATATACGTTCCACAGAAAAATCCGCGAATAGATGAAGCCGCAAATCCGGAACCGTGAATAGGCAGGAGTCCACTGTATTTTGAGTTTTCATGGTAGCTAACTGCAACCTACCATAAGTTAAACAATCAAGGTAAACTGAAATGGGAATGGCAGAAAAATAAAATTTGAGACTATAAGTTAAAAAATTAACCACCTAAAAGTAACTTGGATTTGATTTGTTAAAACCTTTAAAAGATACTGATGAGGGTGGGGAAAATAAGAACAAACTATTAGAATAAGAATGATATTGACTCCAGTGAAGTAGGAGGAAATGAACATTGATTTTATAATGAATCTAAGAGACCAGCAGATAAGAATAACAGGAATGCTACATTTACAAGATATGAATAATACCAACTCTCAGAGAAAATTATAAAGAGAAAGGGAAGTTAGCATGAATCAGCCATAAGAAGAAAGGAATATTTCATAAAAAAGTAGAAATTATTGATGAAGAGAAATGTCAGAAAGGTATGGTAAGTTATCTACACTAAATTAAAAATAGCAGTCAGGGAGGAGGAGGAGAGAAGAGAGGAACTGTAACAAAAAAAAGAAAACAAAGAAAACTTATAACCTGTTGCATAGAAAAAGCATCATTATTCATTACAAGAAGTCCCATCACAGGAATCAGCCAGAATGATGGAGGAGACTAGTAAAGTCTAACAAAACTCCCAGACTAGATATGTTTTAGCAGAATTACAGAAATATGTCAGAGATGTACCAGCTAGTGATAACATTGCTTCTAGCTTTCCATAGAATGTAATAAATGTTATCACGGACAAAATGGAAACATAAAAGTGTTCAGCCACTTTCAGTGGAATTGTAAAAAGAGTAGATTTAGTACAGGAAATAATGAAGACATGCTGGTGGTTTGTCAAGAAAATTTGCCAGGTGGTTGTAGTTTTCATATGCACAATATGCTGCTCATAGAACATCAGTTCATTAGATTTTGCTTTGCCAAAACTAATAGAACTGAAAGATGTACTAGAGGAAAAGTGATTGTTGAGCTCAGATAAAAAACACAGCACAGAATGCTTTTATAAGAAAAGTATACACAAGTCTATGTCTCCTAGGTTTCATAAGTATGGAATGTTATGCAGGTGATGTGCATAAACAACAAATCCTTATACAGTACTGTACCAATCATTCAAAATGATGGCATGTAAAGTGGGAATAACAGACATGCAATGCAAATGTATCCTTATACTGTACCAATCATTCAAAATGATAGCATGTAAAGTCTGAATAATACCGTCAGTGCACCCCATGTTGTGCACTGTAGGCATTACTTAAGGTTCTTTGCAGCGTCCCTTTGGCCCCTGGCTGCAACCCCTTTCACTCCTTTTACTGTACCTCCGTTCATAGTCTCTTTCTTCCATCTTATTTTCCATTCTTTTTCTAACAATTGTTTCATAGTACAACTATGAGGTTTTCCTCCTACACCTTTCAATCCTTTTTACTGTCAATTTCCGTTTCAGGGCTAAATGACCTCAGGTCCCAGTGCTTGGCCTTTGGCCTAAATTCCATATTCTATATTCTAAAGAAAACTGTGCATTCAAGACTTTGTAACAAACTTCCACATTTTAATGGTAGCCAAGATAAAATTCCTAGCAAACTCAGTACATGTAGTATTAAACCTGGTATAGTACTAGGAAGTGTTATGCTGTTAGCCACATCAGCTTGGCTAGTGTTGCAAAAAAATCAGCTAGGTTGGTTCAACAAGAGTGCCAAGGATGTTTGTCATTGTAAATACAGTACAGTAGTCTGGAGCCAATGTGGGAAAAAGTTGATTGGGGTCGGCATTTCACAGTAGAATTTGTTATCCAATTGATTCTACCTAATTTGAGGGTACAGAATCTAAATCTGGTGGATAACATTTTCTATTTTTTGCTATTAACTTATTACAGCTAAATCCAAAGTTTCAACATCTTGCATCCTATGCCCAGTCTATTAATGAACATTTTATTGGAATATAATGGGACAACAGTGCACAAGGTCAATAAAACAGAGTTAAACATCATTTATGATAATTATATTGAAATGCAGTTTGATAGCAAACCATATGGACTAGTATACTGGCTAAAGAATCTATTTTTGCTGGTAGCCTGTTGTAGCTAAATCCGAATTTTAAGCATTTCACATCCTGTGCCCAGTCTACTAATGTACATTTTAATGGAATATAATTTTGAAGTGCAATTTGATAGCAAAGCATATGGACTAGTAAACTGGCTTAAGAATCTATTTTTGCTAGTACAGTACAGTACTGTAGCCTGTTATAGCTAAATCAAAATTTTCAACTTCATACTTATCATATGCCCAAATTATTAATGAACATTTTAATAAAATATAATTGGGAAACAGTGCACAAAACCAATAAAACAAGAACAAAAATTCTTTGTGATGATCAAAGTAAAGAATTATAGATTAAAAATCTTTTTATAAACCTCTTACGGATAAATCAAGATCTTAAACTTTCTCCATCCTATGGTCAGGGTATTAAAGAATATTTTTACTGAAATACAATGGGAAAACATGCACAAAACCATTAGCTACCATAAATGAAAATCGTTATGAATATATATACTGTATATTGATATGCAATTTGATGGCCAGTCTTATAAACTCTTACTTTCAACTATTATAATTTGCATCTAAACACATTCCAGAGAATTTACAGAAGCAAGTGCAAGGTATTTTATTGGAAATCTTATGAAGTATGTAAAAACTGTGCACAAAATCACTGAAAAAAGAAAATAATTAAGATGATAATACTCAATTTCAGTGTGATAGTAAAGTATATACACTATTAACCTGGAAAAGTATTTAGACTTGTTAAATATGTCTATAAAATTTTCCTTTCAGCTATTATCATTAGTACTGAAGCACTGTTTAGAGCATATACACAAGCCAGTACAAGATGTTTCTACTTTTCGACACCCACATTTGCATTTGCTTGTAACACACATTTCAGTACAACTACATCTAATCAGATTTATACATGACTCTGGCACTGACTCAAGGATCAATAAAACTGGCTTCATTTGACCATTTACTAGCTTCCAGCCACATTTGGGTTTTGGTTTTGTTGGATAAGTTTCTGTTGCTTCAAGCCATTTTGAAGCCTGAAGATGAGCTCGCAAGATGTGATGGAAGACATTCTTGAGTGACTCCTTTAGAGAACAAAATAGCTCTTGCTTTATCTGTTGTCTTAGGCTCACGAACCTTGTACAGCAAGCACAAATCTCTCCACCTCGGCCAAAGATTCCTTTGATATGGGATCTTTCCCAAGGGCTAACAGATGTGAAGGATGATCCAGATATACAGGTATTGCTGTCCTCTTTGTATGCAAACAAGAATGATGTGTTGTCCGAACCAGTGACAGCATGGAATGACAGCATTCCCTTTGCTGTCTGCCCTTTTTGCAAATTCCACCTTGATGTAATGTCTTTCACAGGGTTATTCCTGGGTGCATTGCTTCTTCCAGCTTTCATTATTACTTCTTTTTTTTTTATTGTACCACTGTGTGCTATAAGGGGTAACATGACATCAGTGTCTCGAGACCATACAACAACTGTAGGTGACTTTGTATGGACGCAATGCAAGGTCATTCTGGTGTCAGCTTCTTGATTACTTTTAAGATAGCTGAGATCTAATTCAGCATGGTTGCAAAGATCATCATCAACCTTCAGAAGATCACCAGCAGTAACCACACATTTGTTTTCTGGAGCATATTTAATCAGCTCCCAAGAAAGAAAATAAGCAAGATCAACTTTATTCTTAGGGTCACAGAGAAAACTATTCCTCTCATGCGGAAGTGAAACATCAGCATGTTCTATCAGTCGTCGGATTGGTTTGCTTTTGTTGTCTTTTTGACAAATACGGGAAAAATGGTGACCATACTGAAAAATTCTAGCATTGAACAGTTTGGAGAAATCACCAAAGGTATCAGCCATAAGTTTGTGTGGCTTATCGAGGGTTCTAACTAGTGCCTGACCATCAGTGACCAAGGTAGAATCATTACAGTAGTTACATCAAACTGGTCAAATCTCCACTTACTTCTGCTGGGGACAGAGGCACTGGTAACAACTCATGCTTCAAGATTTCATCTAGGTCCACATCTCTTCCAGCAGCATAACAGATAACCAGCCTTTGTAGAGCAGATCTATCCACTGTTAAGCCTTTTTTTTTTTACATCTGATTTTTTCACTTATAGAGCTTGGAAAATATTGCCGGAATGTTCCTTTTCAATCTTCTCTGTTTCTGAGAAGATTGAAGCTGTTCCTGTCCAAGAATCTGTATATTAAATAGTGATTTCTCTATTTCTTCAGTATCTTGCTAAAGTGAGTGTTCACCGTGTATAGATATATAGACACGACATTCAGTTTCGACAATATTCTTCCAATTCCAGTTGTAATGAAAATTCTACCCCTCAATCAGCCACCATTTTGTTTTGGCTCTCATAGGTTAAAAACAGAAAACAGAGAATGTTATCCACCAGATTTGGATTCAGCACCCTCAAATTATGTAAAAACAGCTGAATAACAAATTCTACCAAAAAAAAGGCCAAGCCCCTCAGGAAGAAGACCCCTTTTTGAAATTTGGACCTAGACTAAAATTTTATGTAACAAACATAATGAACTCACTTTGTGTCTGTGCCACAAGTCAACGTTAAGAGTTGGCAAAATAAACTTGACTGATGACTTAACTCTGTCCCAGAGTTCAAGAGGAGTCAGCACTGGAAGACCACAATGGAGAAGAGTACTCCAAACAAGGGAGAAGAAAAGAGTTAAAATGCTCAGATATGACAGCTTCATCAGGAAACATTCTTGAACATTTCTGCAAGGTACCAACTCTTTGGGAAACAGAGGAATCAATATTATATATACATACATCTCAAAAAAGTCATACCTAAATTGGAGGGAATGAAGCCCCTGCCTTTTTTGTTACCAGTAAGATAGTATAAGCTATTCAGTACCCAACACATGTTGCTGGTCAGTATGACCAAACATCAACATTCTTTTTATTTCAAATTGTTCAAACTAAGCCAATAAAATTACGTCTTAATTGGGTCTCTGGGTCACACTCATTTCATGTCTGTTATTTTACTTTGTCTCTTTCCCCCCCCACTGATTTCATCCATGAGGTTATGACCTTGATTTTAGCACAGACCGTGTACATTATGGTAGCTTATACAACATTTGCATCAGTGCAATTTCCAGCCACTCCACAGAAGAAATGATCACCATTTCCACCCATATTGAGTGTGCATTTGGGTTCCCGAGTGCTCCCAATAAGTGGCAGAACTGATCATTCTTTCATGTGTCTAGTGTTCCATTCACATCTGCTTTCTCTTTCAGTGGGTTTTATGATTTCAATGCTCATTTCTTGCTTGATACAATTATTTGGTGCATTTGAAGTTATCAGTCCTGTATGATGGTGTTGGTCAGTGATTATTTGCCCATTTTCTTAAGCAAGATTTATTTCTTACCATGCTTGTACAGTTCTGTAAGTGCCTTCCTTTGTCTTCCCCTGTAACTCTTAAGTAGCATTTTCTTTTAAAAACAGCTTTTCTGTTCAGAGTTTAGTCTGTATTTTTCATGTAAATATGCTTTAGTTTTTACTATTGAGTTTTGTGGGTGGGTAAATTATTTACATAGACCAGTTAATTAAGCTTAGGTTATTAAGCTGTTTTATAGTGTATTAAGCTCTTTGCAGTTAAAACTTCGAATTCTTGATATCTTCTGTATATTAATTTTTTCTTAATTTTACTGACTTAGTGTTGTGCCCTGGCCTTCTTGTATTTTATGGCTGTGAGTTTTCTCAGTTTTAATAAATTAAGGTAAGCACAGTGGGAATTACCTCTTAGTTTTGATTATTATAGCATTAATTATTAATCTGCACTGGACATTACTGTATTATTATTATTATTATTATTATTATTATTATTATTATTATTATTATTATTATTATTACAGGGATTTTTGTTATTGAGATTTTGCTGTAGTCATTGTTTCTTTTTATTTTGTTATTTCATAATGTTGTTGGATGATTGTAGCCAAATGGCATTGTGTAGATCAGTGGTTCTTAACCCCAGCGTTGCAACCCAAAGTTGGTTCGCCAAATCATTTCAGTGGGTCCCCAAGGGTTATAACTTTGTGGGCTTATTATTTCCCCAATACTCTTATTATAATTATTATTATTATTATTATTATTAGAGAAAATTATTGCACAGGCAGTCCCCAGTTATAAGCAGGGATTCTGTTCTGACGGCGTGACGATAAGCGAAAATCCCAGAAAATTGGCAATTTTCAGCACTTATCGGTGCCAATAACCAGAGATTGGCGCCTCTGTTAGTTATGTATCAGTGCCAGTGCCTGATTATCGGCATCGATAAGTGAAAATTGCCTGATTTTAGTCGCAAGACAAACCCCGTAAAACCGGATCGCCAATAACTGAGTCTGCCGATAACTAGGGACTGCCTGTACATAATTCATTAATATCTAAGGCTTAGATAATAATGAATTATATATTCTTAATACAATACTTTCTCTGATAATAATAGTCTAATCTAATAGTAATAGCCTAATCATAGCCTATTTATACATTTAATTTTATATCATGAAACAAAAACATTTTGGTTTTCTTTATGCAAGTTAATGTATTGTTTCTTTCTCATGGACCATTTTTATGCAGATGTGCTACCTGCATTAATAAAAATCTCTGTATGTAATTTTTGTTTCTGTAACTTATTTCCATAAGCATAGTTATATAAAAAGAAAATGTTTATAAGGGCATGGGTCGCCATGGTTAAATTGGACAAGATTTTGGGTCACTGCCAAAAAGGGTTGCGAACCACTGGTGTAGATGTATTGATGACCCTGGCTAACGTTACTGTAATTTTATGTCTAGCATTGTAAAGACCCCCCCATTTGATGTATAGTGCCTCTAGGGGTTAGGTGTGCTTACTTAGGAGGTAATTAGGAGGCCTTAACAGACTTGAGCAAATGGCAGGATCCAAAGAATCTTCACATGGGCATTCCTCTTGTGACACCTGTATCAGAGCTACTTTTACTGTTGACTCAAAGAAGAAATGGGATGTTAATTTGTTTGTGGCCAGAGTAACAAAAGTTTACATTGATTTCCTTGTTTGTTCCAGAGAAACAACAGTCACTTATGAGCTGAGCAGGTCAAACCAAGTCTTCCCCACATGGTGGTCACTCCATCCTGAGGTGTGCAGGATTTTGTTGGGGACTGGGGCACTCTTGTTTATTAGAAAGGCCATGTGTAACTCGCTGCCCAAACTGTTAATTGCTCAATTATTCTTCGGCACTGCCTGACCAAGCACCATGGGGAACAATGCTTTTGTGGTCCCTTGGAAAATCTAGATGCCTATGCTTTTCTGCCTTTCTTTTAAATACATCTGGTATTGGACAAAGTCCTTTGACC
The DNA here is from genome assembly GCF_040412425.1 of Macrobrachium rosenbergii. Classification (NCBI taxonomy): domain Eukaryota; kingdom Metazoa; phylum Arthropoda; class Malacostraca; order Decapoda; family Palaemonidae; genus Macrobrachium; species Macrobrachium rosenbergii. The sequence goes on along the minus strand of NC_089744.1, from coordinate 67,264,938 downwards.
AATGAACATGACCAAGACTGATAGCCCCACATAGGCCGTGGCGGGAAAGGGTGTAAGAACTAATTGAGCCTTCTGGTGAATCATCCCAGATCCTTTCCCAGTTGGGAAAAGTTACGTTGTCAGCCTCACTTGTTGGCTCCATCAGAACATACCCCTCAATTTATACGCTCGGAGGCTATCAACCAATGCCTCAGTAGGAGAGGCTTTTCAGGACGAGCACCCGAGATTATTGCTAACCCAGGGAAAGACTCCCAAAAATTATAACAGATGAAAAAGCAAATATTCTGCTGTTGGTGCAGTACAAGAGGAATTAACTCCTTGCATCCGGTCATGATCATGTGAGGCATAATAGTAGCTTCTGAGGCATGATCTGGACCAGTTTAGGTGAGAATTTATATGTGCGCCATTCATTTAGAACAAATTTTGTCTGGAAAAATGTTCAAATCACTTGAATGGTCCAAAATGTCTATTGGAAAAACCCACACCACTGCTGGTGATATTAGGAAAATATCTGATAAACAGTCTCCCATGAGATGTCACGAGACAATGCACTACATCTCCCTGTCCCAGTAAATCTCGAACATATTTGCCCATAAATATACTCAGGGTTTTAGTTCTCATCTTTTATGATAGTATGCCAGCTGTATTAGAAAGAACATGGGTGACTCACTAAACTATATTACATCTCCCCATCCAGTACATCTCATAAATACTTCACTGATTTTAGTTCTTATCTGTTATGATATTATGTGAACTGTAATTGTTAATTTACAAAATAAAATAAAAACAATTATTAGAACATGTATAATTCGCTAAAATTTGCATATTTTTACTAGTGTCATGGAAAAGAGGCCCCTCACAGGGTTGGAAATATTCACCTTTAACTTTCTGTGATGGTACAAAATATTTTTTAGAATTTTCTTACACCATATGCATTTGTGCATCTTCCACTTTCCATTGATGTGTTTTTTAAAATTGGGCAACCTTAAAGTTTGCCTGGTCTTGGAGATCTTAATGCATATTTTAGCCCACCCTGTAAAGGCTAATCTGCTCGAAGCCTTTTTTCCAAGAACAGTGGACTTCTTGTTGTTTCTGTGTTGATCAGATCTTGCCTGTGCCTACTGTTAAGGGGTATTGATCAGCACTGCACAGGTTTTAAAAGAAAAGATATTAATCTACGTTCTTTTAATGGACTGAGGTGAATGTGCTAGAACTTTGAGAGAGAGTCATCTTGTTGATGCCTCAAACTTCCCCTTGGAACTTTAGCTCTAGTCTTGAAACCTCTTGTCATAGAATTTTATGACTCTTCAGGTCAGGCTGTTCTAAAGGATCTAACCTGTTTTTCTAGTGGCTTTTTCTTCTTGCCCATTGAGTAAGCAAGTTATATACTTTGCCAAGTCGTGTAACACATTACTAGAACCAGTGAGGTATTGGCTTCACTGTCTTTCAGGCTTTGTTGTGAAGACAGGCAGCTTCCTCATTCTGAGACAGCTCAAGAGAAAAATGAACATTCAATGGATTTTAAATAAGGCATGTTGGAGGTTGACTTTCTTTGTGTGATCTTGTAGATCTACCTCTGAAGTCATGTAGCATGTACAGTGCTGTTCTTTTAGTAGGTTCAGGCCAAGTTTTCTAATTCCCTAGAGGGTCCAGTTGTCAGGTTCTGTGTGCCGTCCTCATAATGCACATCCCTATCCTCTAGAGTAGATTTCTGGGATGTTAGCTTTTATGTCTCCTTGACTGAGTAATGGTTATAATCTTGTTTTTAACTTGCTCTAATAGTATAACCTTGACCTTACTAATTAGGCACTGTCCTGTTTCATGATCCTTTTGTTAGCTGTCAAAGCCTTTGGGTGCTCCACTACCTGTATTCGCTTCACGTCAAGAGTTCACTTGATTCCACCACCACCACTAATTTAATTCATTTGCAGGATAACAAGGCCTTCCTACCTAAGTAGCTATTCAGGCATCACGAAACAATGTGTTTTATATTGAAACAATTTTTAAAATTTATAACTTAAAATTTTTAAAAGCAAAATTTATTTTTTCATACATAAATCCATTATTTTACAGAAAGTGCTCTCCTTATAGCAGCTGGTACAGACAAGCGAATGACCAGTTCTTACAATATGAGTCTCAATCAGGCACCCAGATGCTCGTTTATAACAGGTGGTAGAGGGAACTCTTCTGTGAGTTTCTAGAGATTATGCTGACATAAATATCAACTGTTGTATAATGAGGCATTTGGATCTTCCTTTGTATCTTCCTTTTCAACTCGATTTTGACATAAGTGCTTCTGCTTCTCAGCCATCCAGTTGAGTGTGGGATCCAAGTCATTCCTGGCTACTCATGCTGTTATTCATGTTACTTTTAAAAATTCTTTTGGCTGATGTACCTTAAAAATTCTTTTGGCTGATGTACCCTTTGCACTTGGTGACAAACAAAATTTCCTCATGCCAAAGGAAATCTAATGTCCATATCATGTTTCCTACTGAAAAGAATTCTAGGTCTGTTGCCAGTAAAGCTCTCATCCTCAGTCCAATATGCAAGGATGATAAATTGCCTTCTAACTATGTTGTGTTTTTTATTTTAAATTGGTGTTTAATTTTTTTAGCTTGGTTTTTATGTTGGTGTACTTTGCATATCTTTTGGACAATGTAAATGTTTTAATTTTTAGTGTTTATCTTGGTTCTAATTTTTAAGAAGAATTTGAGGTAAATATTGGTGCACTTCTAGGACCAGCACAGTCTTTATATCATTTGTCATGGTAATGAGGAAGCTACAAGGGAGCATAAAAGGGATGTCTATGGAAACTAGCTACTATATTCAGGTAACATGGTATTTGTAGCTGAATCAGAGGGAGGAATCTTATAAATGAATGAAAGATGGATTAATAGAAATTCAAAATATGTAAAACCAAGCTTACAGAGAAAGGAAGCAAAAAAAGTTAAGAAGGGGAAGTGGTTGTGTGAATGCTTCAAGAAAGGTGAAAGAGTGATTGTAATACTTGGTATTAAAATAGTGTACTGGTAGACAATTCTGTGACTATTTTCCATGTACAAGTTTCACTTTTTAGCCATAATAATATTGTATACAGTACTGTACTAGTCATGTATATCTTTGGCCATAGTAATATTTTTTCCACCTAGAAGGTGCATCTTTTCCCATTATGTGTACGAAGGTTTAAAGTTTGCAGAACCTTTTAAGTGTCATTGCAATTTTTCTGGCCATGGCTAGTCTGTCGTCTAAATGTGAAATCTCTCCATTTTTAGAGCTAAGGCCTTGTTAGTTATTGAAATTTATGTTTCTTTTTATAGTCTCTGGATGCAGTTTTCTTTTCCCAAGTTGGAATCATAATAAATTTGTTTTCGTTACTAATTTTATCTCTTTAATTTTTCTGAGAACATGCATGCACATTGATAGCCTTCATACTACAGCACATGCTTCATACTCTGATGCATTTAGCTTAAGTTTAAGTTATGTGATCATTTTTCTTAGCCTCACCTCCACCCAAGTTAGTGCTTGGTTACTTGGTCTTTGTTATCTGCATAAATGACCTTGACTCCAAGCTGATCGTCAAAATAAGTAAGTTTGTTGGTGACACAGAATTGGGTATTAGTTATGATAACAATACAACATGAAGACCTTGAGCATATGGTGAATGGTCATTAAATTGGCAAATACTATTCAACTTGGATAAATGCAAGGTCATGCATGTAGGTTATAGAATCAAGAATGTTTAGTATAACCTACTTGTCAAGGTGATAAGAGACTTGTCATCAAGAGGAAGATCTAGGAGTTGTTATTGCAAGTGACTTGCAACCCTCTATGCAGTGTTCAGTGTATAAAAGTTGAATGAAATTTCAGTTCACTGCTTGGAAAACAGGCAATTCTAACCTTACATAATACACTAGTTAGACCTAACTGGGAGTAAGCTTTGTAATTCTGGTCACCACCGCAGGGGAAGAAATATTAGTACAGGCAGTAGCAACTAAACTCATGTCATCAATAAGACATTAAAACTTGCCACTTGAATAGGTAGCCATCATGGCAATTATCTCCCCTTACAAATAAAAAATAAATGGATTGAAGAGAAATAGGCATCTATGGATCTGGCTATAGCTAAGAGAAAAGTTTGAAATCATTCTGAATTATCCCTTTGGCATCTTGGTAGGTTAGAATTTATCCTGTTGCTAGTGGTAATACTCTAGTCCCTATCTGCTCGTTCTGTTAGTGAAACAGAAAATGGGGAACGTTCTTATGAAACCACTTTTATTTGCAGTGCCAAGATTTACTCATTTTTTCACCTTAGTCTGGTATTTCTTTGTGAAAGGAATAATTTGGAAAGCTTAAGAAATGATGAGAGTGAGTTTATGAAGAAAAGAGACAGGCCACTCCTGTCCACATACATGTATGCAAGGATTTTGATCATAACGAAACCAGAGAGAAATGAAAAGAAACTCAAAGTGCTTCCAATCACTCCTTCCCCTTCATACATGGGAAACAAAGAGGGAAGGGATCCCTATTCCACACTTCAACCATATTCCTTCTACCTTTTCGGAAATGAAAAGGATTCAGGAAAAGAAAAAGATTGGGAATTAACAAGAGATAGAGAAGAAATAAGAATGGATCATAAAGAAGTGAAAGAAACTTTATAAAGAAAACTGAATACTCTAATGGATAGCTTCATGTAACATTCATTCTTTCACCACATAAGTTGGGTAGCTTAAGGGGAAGGGAATACCGTATACCATTTCCCTCCTCTGGGGTCCACAGTCCAAATTCTTTTTTAAAGTCATCACCTCTTTCCATGGTTGGAAAGGGAAGGTAAAATAATAAATTATTGTCAGATGGCAGCAGCTAGTACTTGTGAATGAGAAAAATAAAACTGTTAATGAAATTATTTGAAAAAATAGTGAATGAAACAAATGGAAAGGAGTGACTGTGAGAATGAATGATAGATGCAGGCATTAACACAAGAAATGAAGGGAAAGATAGAAAGTCGTCTAATACTGGTAATTTTTTTTCTTATCTTTTTGAGAGGGGGGAAAAGAGAAAGAGAGAGAAAGTGTGTGATGCATTCATTGTCATTCAATACTCTACACATTTTCATAACAGTACAATACTGTATTGTTTTATTTTTATTGATATACTGTACTGTAATATCAGACACCCTACTTACGAACATTCAACTTACAAAAATACAAAGATAGTACAAGCAAACGGGATCACAAAATAGAACTGTGTTCATAGCTCTCCCCTTTGCCACCCTTAAGTTTAAATTTTGTTTTGCTTGCCTATTCTGTACACAGTACTTATTTACAGTTTATTGTCTTTTAGGATAAAAAACATTCATCACTGTATTGATTTTATTATCATACTGTACTTAAATAGGCATGAAGAAGAGTACAGTAACCAACTTACAAACAATTCAGCATACAAACGGCCGTCCGGAACATAAATTGTTTGTGAATAGGGTGGTGTCTTTTATCAATTAAATATTATGGGAAAAAATGTACACTGTGTTAAATAAGGATATTTTATAGGATTTAGTATTATATGTCATTTCAAGCATATTTATAAGTACTTTGAACCAATTTGCTGCATATTAGGGTGGTTACTATACCCAGGTATTGATTGATTGATTGTCTTTTTCTTATATAAACGCTGTTACTGTAGCATAAAAAGTATGGAAAAGAAGAAAGAATGAAATAACAGAGTAACCTAAACATAAGAGCTGTCAATTGTAGCAACTAGAAGAAGTGTCTAGAGTAAATTGATGTGTAAATAAGACTATACTTGGTAAAATAATAAAAGATATAAGAAAGCAATGTAAAACATCAAACTGAATTATAAGGATAGGAGATTAGCAAAGCAGGAAAGAACAGAGCAACCAGTTGTGTAAATTATGACATGGCCCTTGATGAACTTGCCATTACATCCCAAATGCACAACAGATTGTCTTCCTCTTACAAATAAAAAGGGGATAGTGAAAGAAAAAAATAAAGGCATGGACAGAAATGGACAGAGGAACTTGTAAACTGTGTTTATTCATTCATTTACTCTTCCATCATTGTGTCCACTTTCACTGTCATAGGCTCATCAGATAGTAAACATAGTATAATAAAGGTATTAAACCTAAATCGTCTAAAAAGAAAATAAAAATGAGTTTAGTAATAAATTTTTATTTCTCTTTCTTGTAGCTTGCCCCTGGTGATATTATATGGGAGGTTAATGGCCAAGAAGTCATTTCACTCACAACAAAAGAAGGTCAGTGTAATGTTTTCACATGCTGAAGTGGTCTTACAATAATTGTCATTTTTATATTTACTATATATTTTTTCTGAAAATAATATGTAGTATTTTTCCCATTAAGTATTTAAGATTTAATTGCAAGGTGAATTGGAGAGGACTATGAAAATTAACTTGAATTTTAATTAGAAAATGTTATATAATTTAGTGACTAGTTGCCATTGCATTGTGTATTTTATATTGCATTTTGATTTTCAGTTCTCAATTGTTTGCGGTTATCAGCAAATGAAGTGACACTCAAGTTAAAAACTGGTAAGTCTTACATTGACCATTGTGACAAGTTTTCCTTGTAACATGATTTTTCTCAACCTGACTTTCGTTTTTGCTTTCCTGTTTAAGTAATAGGTGGAAATTTACCTATGAAAGAGTGATTGTGATTGTTTCATGAGAGGGAATGCATATCTGCTGTAAAATTGGAAATATTAGATTAAAGTAACATTTCTTAGGATTTTTAAGTGATTTAAATATCCTTTTAGCTGACTTTTAAAATCATCTGATGTAGATGAAGATCAGGTAAATTTTGGTAGGTACATTTATTAATAGGTAAGGTACTGTTTCCAGAGGAAATAACAAGAAGGTTTTTCAGTTATTAACTGAAAAGATTAGTAAATGGTGTCCATATGAATACTGTTTGCTGTATGTTCTTTGGGTGGCTGTTTTACTTATCGCCAGAGTTTTCCATGCATACTTTAGCAATTTGAAAATGAAAGATTTCGTCATGGTTTTATCAACATCTTTGATGTTCACATTCACTTGGGAAGGCAGAGGATACGCACATTGTCTCTACATTATCTCATGTTTTTGTCCAGTGGAGTGTACTGTAATCACATTTTGATACAAGTGACTAGAAGGCATTAGCTTTACACTCTTGTGCCCAAAAACTCTGCTTTGTAATGTATTAGGATGATTTATTTGTAGATTGGTGCCCTTTTAAGGTGATTCATAGGCCATAGCTCAGCATTAAAAACATCAGGCATTTTTGTGAGCTTTACATAAAGCTAAAACTCCTCTTGAGAAACATTTTATGTTCTTTAGGTCTTTCAAATGAATTTGACCGAGCCAAACTGCATTTGGATCACCCTAATTATAAGGACTGTCTAATAATAAACTCGGACTTAGTGATACTATACATTTATGTTTTCAGAGCTGAATATGTTTACCAGCACCCTTGCATATACTGTAGATGCCTTGGATCTAAAGATTTAAAGCTTAGGGCAAGGTAAGGTTTCACTTACTAGTTATATGTAAATGGACACATACACTGTTAAGTTAAACTTATTAAAGTTGTCGTTTATAGATAAAAATACTGTATATACCTGCATGTATAGTTGAAGCCCATTGCTATCATGCATAGATGTATTGATTAAGAGAAGTTACTACAAAATTATGGAATGTTTAGATTAAGTGTCTTGGAAACGTAAGAGCTAGTGGGATATCCATGATAAACAGTTAAGATGATCCGTTATCATCCAATAGGCATCGAGTTAGATATTTCTTATTCATTTTACCTATTAGTTTTATTGAATGTTGTGTGTAGAAAATAGTTTTATATTTTATCTAAGTGTCACAGGTTTTATATATACAAGACGGAGAGTTAGCTTTTAGAAATAAAAGTAAAATTTCAAAGATACGGACAAAGTGAGGGGGGCTGGTGACTGCCTTGATCCTTGAAAGGTTTTGGATCTTGACAGAGTTTAATAGGCCAATTCTATGATGAGAAGATGAAAATAATTTTTACTAAGTTATTTTTTTTACTAAGTTTATAATGAAAAAATCAATAAAAGTACCTGGAGTACAGTACAATTTAATTGAAACAATTAAAAACATTTTCCCTCACAGACATACACACACAGTATGAGTATATATGGTTAATTTTTTTAATTTATTTCTGCACTGTCCATTCTCATTTATTTTCTTTTAAGAGACGATATGGTATTTTGCTGTTTTTAGATAATTACTTATTAGGTACCTATGTTTTACTTTTTTCCCATGTTTTGACCTTACTGTATTTGTTATGTTATCGCCATAATACTTGTAATCTTGACTAAAAGCATAGTGCAAAATTCATAATGAATGATTAAAGTTAGGTGTTATAAATTAGTTGCTGGTTATCCTAATCACTTAGTTATTTTCAACTTCTAAATAAAGAGTAAATAATGTTTCTTGATCTTCACAACTCCGGATCTTTGAGGTTTCACATGTAAGCAACCTGTGAAAATAATTGAGGATACTATATTACCTCTGAAGTAGCTATCTCTCTTTTGAGAAATTATGAGAGTAAAAGTAGGTGTTAACTGAAAGGTTCAATCAGCCACCCATAAAAAAGAATATTCCTTTTTATTGTCGTGCATTCATACAAGGGTAAGTCATTGCCTTACTAGAGCCTTTTTCATTATTCCTCAAAAGGCAGATTGACTATAATTTTGCCAAGATGATGATCATACTCTTTCAGGTGATGAAGAATACCCTTTGGTTGGATATAACCCTCTGCCTATAACCTTTCTTTCATTTACAGCTCAAAATCTATAAGCAAATGTTATTTTCTCTTGTTCCGCTTTACTTAATTTTAATCTTTCTTGATGCCCCAGTGTTTGCATCATTTCTGTTATATTTACATGTTTTCTCCAGATACTACCATATTCTTCTTTGCTTTCTTGGCTTACTGATTTGCCCAGAAGCTGTGTTTTCAATAACCAGTGCAGAAGATAAATTTACACTTTGATTTGCATGTAGTATAGTGCATATAGTACATCAGTCCTTTTCAGTGTTAATGTTACATCTGTCGGAAGAGCCCTGAATAACTTTTAGCAGTCTAGAATTGAATACAATACCAGCATCACTGGAAAACATTATACTGGCTAAACAAAATATCATTTCATGCAAGCTCAGCTTTAAATGGTAGTTACAATATCTTTTGGTGAAATGCTAGCAAGGTGGTGAAAAGCCCACCAATCAGCGATGAAGTCTACATTAGGATGGAAGAGTCAGTGATTTCTTAAGATAACAAGCTAGGCACACAAGTGAAGTATTAATTTGACTGAAACTTAGACGCCACAGGAGCATATATGCTTGGTGTAGGTAACCAGCAAGCAGAATTTTTTGAATTGGGAGTTAAGTGTATAGGATCTGATAAAATCAGAAATATGGTTAAATGGGTAGTGTGGACAACCGAGGGACTCGCCCCTAACTCATTAACAACGACTCTAAATGAAAAATTGCACAGAATAAATGTTGCTCAGCGTGCCAGGTTCTACCCAAAAAATATCTTACGTGACCAATTTGCCTGAATTTCCCAAACGGCAATTTTGTCTCTGTATCCGAGATACTTACCTTCCTTCTGGTCTTCCTGCTTGTGGTGAACATTCTAGGAATGCAGTCATTACCTGGTGTTTGAAAATCATTCTAATCTTCATCATTATTTTAATATCCACAAACTTAAGTTTTCATTATGTCTGACTAGTGTGAGTGCTCCATTTTGTCATACGTGGGTGCCATTCCGCTTGTATTCATTTTCTGATGTGCAACTGCCGATTGTAAACAACCAATGTCCATATTTCTAGTTCATTAGCATTTGCACCTTAATCTTTAGCTTCCCTAAAAGGTTGCACTATTTTTTATGCTCATTTTTATTACTGAAATAAAATAGGATCTGTCTTCTTTAGACTTGGAAGCTGTCTAGTCATTTTGTGAAGGAAAGTTTTCACCTTGAAGTCACCACATGCTTTTACACTCTAACAGACCCTCCCCTCAAGAATTTCTGAGCCCATATGGATTATGTTTTGTGGCTAGTCTTGTAAAAGAAAACTTGCTCCTCTCATTACCATTATTTCCTTTCTAGTGATTATCAGTCTCAAGGAAAACTTAATCTTTCAGTGTCTCCATCAAGAGCTGTTGGGAATTCTTTCTGAGACCCTTTTCTCTAAGGGACTTGATCTCTTCAATTCTTCAGAATTGTGGTAGTATTTCCTTATCTTTGAATAGGAAGAGATGACTGCACAGCTCTCCTAAACAACTCTTCATAGTCCCTCAAAGCACCTATAAAACATTTAAGACAGCATCAGTTGGCAGACTATGCACATGGGATATTGGTTGAGGTCACTTACTGGAAGTCTCCTCTTCTCCATTTTTTAGCTTTCTGACTTGAATAACAAAAAGGACAACCATGCTACCAAGTCCACAAGACACCAATGCTATGAACTCTTTGTTAATCTGTCAGTGTCTCATTCTTCATATTTGGTAGCTGCTTCTAGATTCAAAATCTTAGAATAGAATCCTATACTTTTCTCTCCAGAAGTCAGCTATTCTCTGATTGCTTACTTCAAATTCCTTCAAGTTAATGAATTTACTGATAAAGCCAAAAGTGTCATTTTAGATGCCAATCCACTTTCGTGCCTCTGTGATGTCGCATGAAGTACCTAACTGTGGTTTTCCTTAGCCGTGTCATTGCTTCCATTGCCATGTTGTGTTATCAACTTACATTTTTCATCATTTCACTCTATAGACCATCAGGCAATGCACCTTATGGCCTTTCTATGGAAAGTATTAGGTTATTAACTACCCGTATCTTAACTGCCAAACCAGGATGGACAGCCCGGCCAACTTGACTGCGATTCCAGCATTTGGTGTGAACTATACTTAGGATAGCAGTGCCTTACTCTTGATCTAAACCATGACCAGTTTTATGCATTAATGTTGGTTGATAACATGACCAACCTGCATACAGTATTTTTCATCCCTTAAAGTGTCACACTTCATTCAAAGAACTCCTGTGTCAGTAATAGTTTACGGCCACGTAAGTTCATACTGGGCCCTAGTAAGCAGTGGCATTTGCTTCATATAAATCAATGATTGTTTTATAAAGCACATTTTGTTTGATTAACACAAAACATTTTATCTAATCAAGATCCCTCTACCCCCTCTGACTGGACACAAGGGTGTAAATATGTGGAAGAATATAATCATCTTGGTTAATTCTAATTTATCTGCCCATTGATTACTGAAGTAACAGGCTCTAGGAAGGTAGTGGTTTGTATCCATGAAACAATTCTTTTTCCATTGTATGTATAAAGTTGAGTTTGCTTCAAGGTTTTCATTCTTAGAATAGAGATGAAATGGATGTTGAATCCAACAACAGTGGCGTTCCTTTGATACTCTTCGTTTTAGATGCAAACACTTTTTGTAATATTTGAGGTTCTTATTATATTCTTTGAAAGTTGGCTGTTGCTATTTTTACATTCCCTATATTCGACATGTCACTCTATTTATATCTAAGAGGTGACTGGTAAGATGTAGAATGAAAGAAGTAAGTTCATGTGAGGATGGTCAGCTAATTTAAACTCATTATAAATGAGGTATTTAAAACTGCAGCATAAACATCTTGAAGCTATTGCATTGTATTTTTTAAGAAGTGTTAATGTTGAATTATGTCTAACTTCTTAATTACCCTATAATTAAAGGCCTTTTGAACAAAATTATGTCTCTGATTTCATGACGGACTCATACTTGATGAATTTTATACAGTTCTTCAACAGTTTACAAGAAAATTTAACTTTTAAAATGGGTTTTTAGATGTAAATTTCTTTTCATGTTAATCAACAATAATCCCCAGTTAAAAATACAAATCCAAAGTGAATTATTTCCAGACATACGGAGTATCAGCTAACTATTATTTGGACTTTGGCTTTTTTCCAAACATTTTTAGCAAAGATAGCCAAAGATTTTGAAAAGCCATAAGGGAATATTATGTTCCCAAAACTTGACTAACTCAAAAGTCCCAGAGTGGAAACATGTTTCACTTCATCGGTTTATAATCTTATAGAATTTTGAAATCTTGAGAATTGTGTGAAAACTATTTATTGCTGCAGCTTTCTGAAGTTAGATTGTTATTTAACTTGATTCAGGCTTTCAAATATTTAACATATGAATTTATCTTATAAAAACTGCTGTTTTGTAATGTTTAGAATCACTTACAACAGTATTTAAAGAGGTTTCATAGGATGTTCCTGTTGTGGTTTAGTATTAGTGCCTTGGTGTGAGTGAATAAAGTTCAGTTTACAGAACTGTAAACTGAAACCATTAAGTTCATTTCTACTCATTTTACCTTTTAATCTTTTTTGTTGAAAAAATGAAAGAAAAGTTTTTATGCCTCATAAAATTAATGAAGTTTAAACTAGTGTTTGTAGTGATCACTCAGCTATGATGGATAGGTGAAAGGATAAACAAAAATTAAGAGTTCTTTCAGTGTACAGTAATTTTCATTATTTTCTGATTATTCCTTTGGGTAAGGTATCATGATTTAGAAAGAAAGTTTTATCATATGGCTTGTGGGCTAAGAAATCTGGAAAAGTAATGTGTGAATGGCTGCCAGTTACATATAATTAGAATTTGATTGTAGAGGAATTTTGTTTAGCCTTACTGTGCCGTAGTCATTTTTGGTTTTTCTCTTTTTTATTAGGTACTGGATATTGCATTTAAATGGTTTTTTCTTTGGATCTGAGAAGCTGTTTTATGAACAGTATTTTATAGTTTTAAGTGATGAAAATTTATAACTAAATTAGGGTTAGATTAATTGCAAACAGTTAAACTAATGTCCATTTTGAAATGTAATTCTTGTCAGACGTATTCTCTAGGAGGCAGTTATTGTTTAAACAGCTTTATAATGATGATAATATTAAAATGCAGCATTAATTTGTATTATTGTTTATCTAATTTTGCAATTATATGGATATATTGGTGCCATGTTTTTGAGGATGAACATTTAGGAACATTGCAAGTGTGAACTAAAGCTTTTGAAGTAGAAGAAGGTTGTTTGATTGGCTGTAGTTTGTTGCTAAATTATTGTGTACTTATTTTATTTTCAATGAGGATGCACAGAATGTTCTAACATACTCGTCATGTTTGGCCTGTTGTTGTTTGGAGTGCTTTGTTGCTGCTTATGACATGCCATTTGTAATGTGACAAATGTGTCCATCCTCATGAGTAATAGTTGTAAGATGAAATTCAAACCATGAAGTGGCAAATGGTCAAACATGGAAGATTTTAATAGCTTTAGAGTTTACAGTACTGATATTTCAATACTGACTGAAGTTGAAAATTTGTTGAAAATTACAGAAAGTGGGTAATATATTGACATTACGGGAATTGCTTTTCAGTGTTTGCATTTTGTACTTCGCATGACTGTGTCAGATGTTTCACATACTTCTGTTTTATGGATTTTTTTTCGTTTCAGATAATCAGTACTTTATAGAGTATAGATATTGATGTACAGTATATTTAAGGAAAGATTGTTGCTTTTTAAGTGTGCTATTTTTAAAAGCTTGCCTTTTTTTACTCTTTGTAACCACTTGTATTTAGTATTGCCATTTGATTTTCCTTATGTTTTAAATGTTTTGAAGCTATAAATAGAACTTTTGAAGCTATAAATAGAACTTCGACCAATCTTGACAGCTTTGAGTGCAAAATTTTTATAACACGATTGCAATCCTTTGCAGCCATTGCTTTTTACAAAATATGTGTAGAAGGTCTTTGAAGGCTTTTGATTTTATTGCAAAAGTTGTACTTTTATGTACCGTTTGGAAATTTTCTTGAGTACTGCAACTGCATTTGTTCAAATTTTTTATACTGATGGAAAATATTTTGATTAGGTGGTGATATTTTATTAGCATCATGAGACAAAGGCTTGGATTTATAAGTATATAATTGCACTATATCCTAGGGAATTATTTTCAAATCTATTGTTGCTACCTACACGATAATCTCAATTCGACAGCTGGTATTCTGTGCTTCAAATTGTGCAAGACCATAGTACAGTACATGGAAATAACTGTAGAGGATAGCTTGTTATGCAGAAATGGAAATGGAAATATTGGCATGATAAGTTAACCTTTCTCACACAGGGGAATATATTGTTTGTGATTCTGCACCATCTAAAACTTTGGGGTTTCAGTCATGGTGAAGTATTTCAATGCTAATTTTAAATTGGTCACATTCATTTGACCAATGAATAGTTAATTAATAACCCTCATGACTCATCTCTGTGTGAAGTGATTGAAGTTCAGCACTAAGAGTAAACCACACTGTTTGAACGTCCAGACTTTAGCCAACATGCTTTATAAAGAAACAAACCAATTAAGGAAGTTTTGCCAGAATCTCCATAATTTTTTTTACTTATCTATTTACAGTATCACTATCGGATTCATTTCTGGCCGGCCTTATCAGAGTCAAGTGTTTTTTGAGTCAGGGATCTGGTTAAACATCATAATACCCTTCCATGACCCTTTTTCTTTCATTCTGTCTATAATTTGTGACAAACTATTCAGTCTCATTTCATGCACACATACAGAGATATGAGGTTAAGCTGTCATTGATCACTGAGTCAGTTTTTAACCATTATACTTGTAATTGCAATAGATGATCTTTGCTGCACAAAGAGTAAACAGAAAATTAAAATACAGGAAAACAAAGAGTGAGCAGAAAATTAAAATACAGGAAAATGAGAGAGAGAGAGAGAGAGAGAGAGAGAGAGAGAGAGAGAGAGAGAGACTGTCTGTTTCACCGACATCAACTAAGATGAAAGAATTTTTTTTAATGCTAACAATGGTCATTACATTAGATGTTGCTCCTAGGTGAAGAACAGCTGTCTAGGGTTAACTTTGGTACTGGTTAAACAATGAGAGTCGAAGGTTCTCTGGTTTCTCTTAAATTTCCTTCAAACGTCTTCTCTAGAATGTTTCACCGACATCAACTAAGATGAAAGAATTTTTTTTAATGCTAACAATGGTCATTACATTAGATGTTGCTCCTAGGTGAAGAACAGCTGTCTAGGGTTAACTTTGGTACTGGTTAAACAATGAGAGTCGAAGGTTCTCTGGTTTCTCTTAAATTTCCTTCAAACGTCTTCTCTAGAACATGGTCATGAGTATGTGGACCTGAACTTAAAGTAATATTTTTATTTGTTAGCTGCGTTAAAACAGATTACAGTAATCACTTTTTGACCCTTCAGTACTTTCTCATTTTTAACTTGAATGGACAAAACAAGCATTATTATTTTTTGGCCAGTTCAAGTGAATATTCATGTACATTCATTCTGACGTTTGATATCTTACTTGTCTGCAACAAATACAGTGAATCACAATCCATACATAGGGAAGGGAAAACATTTATCTTTAATATTTCTGTTGTAAATCTGATGGATTGGGCTTGTTCCTTCAATTTTTCTAGAGCTTTACATCCATGCCTGCAGGGTTGGATCATGATTCATTTTATTTTGGGCCAGACAAGTGAAGAATTGGCATCAGAATAAATCAACATGAATGAACTGGTCTAAAGAATTTGAGCCCATGTCTATATACTCTTGACCCTAATCTGCACAAGGTGTTTGAAGGATAATATTGTAATAGTAAGATGGAGAAATATTATTACTACAAATCTTGGAGAATCAGCACTAGTACAGCAAATAGTGGGAAATAATATTAATTTAAACCCAAGTCCTTATACTCATTGCCCCATTCAGCACAAGATGTTTGAAGGAGATTTAGAAGGGAAACTAAAGAATCTCAGCAATCTTTGTTAAAGTCCTTTACCACTCCTTGATTGTCCAGCACCTGAGTCAATCCTAGACAGTTGTTCTTCACCTAAAAAGCTATCTCAAATGTTATGACTTTTCTTTACATTAAAACTACTGTATATACCCCCATTAATCCTAATTGTTGTTTGTCAAACAGAACCTTCTTTATCATCTTTTATTCTGTTGACTTGTTTGCTTGAAATTTCTTCATGGCCATGTACTCTACTGTATTTAGGTTAGGCTAGGTTAGTTGTGTAATATATCAAAGGTAAAAAGGTCATTAGATTAATATTCCCAAAATAAGAATAACCCAAATTATTCATAAAATTTCATTAAATACACATATTATTAATGATAATAGAATAATTTTAGTCCTGTAGATTTGTAGTATAGGTAGAAAATCTATTGAGTGGTAAGAGAAGCAAAAAGAGAAAGAAAAAGTATGAGAAGGAATGAATTTAATGTATTAACCCAGTGGGTAACTTGTCCCCTGTTATTAAGCCTTTAACAGTGCTCCCCCATTTTTTTGCGGGGATAGGCTCCAGAACCCACCACAGAAATGCAAAATCCCCCCTAGAAACGCTTATAACTGCCAAATACCCTGTACCCCTTAAACTAAAATGCTTATAACTTTCTATTTTAAAAGTTCACTGCCTAATTTAGTAGTTCAAACAAAAATATACCTTAAATTATCATACTAAAACAATTTAATATCAATTCAAACAAAAATGCACCCCAAACCATCATCACAAAACACCCTAAGTCATCTTAAATTACTGTATTACCCTTTTACAACTGTTACTCTTATGTACAGAGGCAGTCCCTGGTTATCAGGGGAGGATTCCGTTCCAACAGCGTGACAGTAAGAGAAAATCACTGATAACTGAAAATCAGCGATTTAATACAAATTAAATAAATCTTTAATACAAATTAATTAAATCTGTCATACAGAACATCCGACAACTAATCAAGTTACCCCTGTACTATACGTAAGCATAGTTGTTTTCTCTCGTAGTTCTGAATTCATTTCGTTTTCCTTATATATTGGTAAAAACAATTAGAATTATCACTAATTCGCTTTTTTTCCTAGAGCAACACTATATTCACTAATTTCTGTATTTTTCAGATTGCGTTTGTGACTAAATACAGATTTTCATGATAAAAATAATTTACAGTGTACTTACACTGTAGTAGTGTGTGTATCTATAAAGCGCATTTCAGGTTGGGCCCCAGACTGAGCATAGCAGGTGTACAGTTCGATTCTCTCTCTCTCTCTCTCTCTCTCTCTCTCTCTCTCTCTCTCTCTCTCTCTCTCTCTCTCTCTCTCTCTCTCTCTCTCTCTCTCTCTAAGGGTAGTGTATGATGTATTTGAAATTATTTTATTGTAAAGTGTTTTTGGATGATAGAGCATATTGTACAATATTTAAAATATTTGCTAATTATTTTAATTTTATTTTCCAGTAAAAGCAGGCTGGAAAATAAGATTAAAATAATTAGCGAATATATTTTAAATATTGTACAATACGCTCTATCATCCAAAAACACTTTACAGTAATATCATGTCAGATACATCTTACATTACCCTTAAAGAGAGAGAGAGAGAGAGAGAATCAAATCGTACACCTGTTATCAGTCTGGTGCCCAAACTGGAATGAGCTTAACAAAATTTACACTGTAAATCATTTTTATCATAAAAATCAATATTTAGTCACAAAAAAATATGAAAAAATACAGTAATTAGTGAATAAATAGTGTTGCTCTACAAAAAAAAAAGAGAATTAGAGTAAACCCCCCGTACTCGCGTTCTCACGATTCGTGGTCTCGCACATTCGCGGATTTCTCTGTGGAACGTATCTACCCATTATTTGCGGAAAATTCACCCATTCACGGTATTTTTCACTGAGAAATACTCACTAATTACTGTATTTTTATGTCATTTTCATGACTAAATGCACTTTTTGTGATAAAGCTATTATAATACTCAGGTATAAGCATTTTTTAGGGGGTTTTTCTTGTGTTTAAATTATCAAAATAGGCAGTTCTAAGTGTTTTTAGAGGGGTCATAAGTATTCGCGGATTTTAGCGGGGTATGGTACGCATCCCCCGCGAATAAGGGGGGTTTACTGTAGTGATAATTTTAGAGATACGGTCCATAGAAAAAATCCGCGAATTAGTGAAAGTTCCTGCAGAAAAGTGAAAGATATGTTTGACAAAATGAAGCGTGGAAAAGTGAAGCGTGAGCAAGTGGGGTAGCACTGTAAACAATTGAAAATTACCAAAGGTAACTTGGTTGAAAACCTGCAAGGTCTTCCCAAAAAAGTGATGGTAGTAAAAACTAAAATTAGCACTTCAGTTATGGTACTGTTACTAACTGGCCTTATGAGGAGAGTTTTATTTTGACAAAACACCACTATTACATGTTCTGGAAGTTTCATTACAGTTGAGTTTATCTGATTTCCCTAAAATGCGTGTTGTGGCTTTCATTTTAAGCTGAGTATTTAAAGTTAGTTTTTTTATCAGCATTTACTGTAACTTTACAATTCATCTGAAATGTATGTTCAATACTGAGTAATTCTTATTCAAGTGTTTTGGATTTTGCATATTAAACAAATGATATATCTAGTACGGTCCTTTGTAAGTGTACAGCCTCTTCATTGTTACTTTTATTCATCAGGCTTTTCCCTTTGCCCAGAGAGAAGTTTTCTGGTGTGTTTCTTCTGACTTTCCCTGTGTTTCAGGTCCCAGCTATATACTTTTTCCGTGTTCAGAGTCATCGCAATTGTCATCATCATACTATAGTATCTGTTTCTATTACTGCTAACACTATAAGTGACTATCCTTCCCATGTAATTTTGTGCCCAAACTATCGCAGTATGTTCTCATCTCTGGTAACTACATCTCAGCTATTCTTCATTAGTAATACAGTGCAATCTTCATGACATATGTAGGCTTTGAATCTCAGAATTTTTAGGTTATACCCTTTTACTACCTTCCCCATTTTCTTGGAAAGAACCATTCATCACTATGCGGGGGAGATCAGATTTTATTCATGTGACAATTTTTTTGTTTGTTTATTAATGGTATATTATTTATTTTTCATTAGTCTAGTTTTCTTTTTCTGTTAAGTTGACAAGATAAAAGATATATTATACTTCCTCTTGGGTCTGCTGCTTTGACGTTACAGTACTAGCTATTCTTCATCACACTGAAAGCTCTTCTTACACATTATCATGGAAAATTGTTTTTTTAGTATCTCCTGTCACATAATCCATTACAGTGAACCCCCGCCTATTCAGGTTCACGTTTTCATGTGTTCACTGTTTTTCTATGGAACGTAAACAGTATACACATTATTCGTGGAAAATCCACCTATTCGCACTATTTTTCATAGGGAAATATTCATAAATTACTGTATTTTCATATTTTTGTGACTAAATGCACTTTTTTTTTTATAAAACTATTAAAATACTCGGGTATAAGCATTTTTAAAGGCAGTTATAACTGTTTTTAGGGGGGTGTCAAGTATTCGCGGATTTTAGCTATTAGCAGGGGGTTGTGGTATATATCCCCCGCAAATACTGGGGATTGACTGTACATTCATTACATAGTGAAGCATTCCCCATTCATTTTGCTTGCAGCATCCACATGGCCACTCTGTGGACTGGACTTCCTGTGTTGGTTAATTGTAGCCTTGTCAGTTAACATTTCTTCCAAATATATTTATTACTGTAGTGATAACTACTGGTCTGTTGGGTATTTCAGTAAGATACTTAGTATGTAGTATGAGATTTGTTTATGGTCTTTATTGGTGCAGTTAAGTTTTGATTGTATTGAGTGGTACACTGTCATAGTCACTTAAATGCAGTGAAATACTGCACTTGTTAGTCCCAGCTGTAAGTGATACAGGTGTCTGCTAGAGTCAAGAGGAAGAAGAGAAACGAGTTTATTGGAGACCAGTAGCAGGAGCTTTTTCATAAAACTAAAATTCAGATTTTTAATATAATAAACAAACCCCTAAAAAACTGAAAATTATGAAGGTACAGTATTAATAAAGTCTCGTTAGAAAATCCATTATGAATACAAATATAACTTTTACTGCTGCTACTTTTACTGCTACAACTACCACCACTACAGTATGTGATATACCAAAATCTATAAGTATTTCAAGATCATGCTTGCAGCCATCTGTTATCTTTGCAAAGGTGTGGTTTGTCTGTTTACAGTTACATATAGACAGGGAAATTAATAAAGTATATATTCCACTGTCCTTTAGGTCTGCTGTGCATTACAGGTGTGTTAATTTTTGTACTATGGGATTTTTTTGCTTCATTTTTAGAAGTCTTTTAGGAGTATTTTTTGAGGATTGTATTTCTAATGTTTTGAAGTGTAGTATATACAGGTACTACATTGTGTACAGAAGCTCTTATCTTTGTAGAGGTATATACAGTATATTTTCTCTCTTTGTCATCTCCAGATGCAGGGATCCAGCAACGTGTTCAGCAATACTTAGCAACCCCTAACAACCCAGATGTTCTTCGAACAGCAATCACAAGAGATGATCTTCAGGGAGTAAAGCAA
Organism: Macrobrachium rosenbergii; assembly: GCF_040412425.1. Taxonomy (NCBI): domain Eukaryota; kingdom Metazoa; phylum Arthropoda; class Malacostraca; order Decapoda; family Palaemonidae; genus Macrobrachium; species Macrobrachium rosenbergii. Next base: position 67,244,483 of record NC_089744.1, on the reverse strand, counting down.
ATCAAAGCAAAGAAGTCTGCCAGTAGAACACCTCCAGAACAGTCATCCTCAACGCCGCCTTCCCTTCCGAGTCCCACTCTTTCAGATGCCTCAGACCGGGCTTCAATAAGCCATGGTTCAAATCATACAGCTTCAGAAAATGGCATACACATAAGGGACAGAACGTCAGCAGAAAATGAACGCAATACCCAAAAGAAGCCCAAAAGTGAAGCATATTTGATGACAGGTGACCTTATTTTAAATCTCTCACGGACTTCCCATGATCCTAGTTGGCTACCTCAGCAGAAAACTGTTGATGACTTGAGAAAATCTGGGAGCTCAAGTGTTCCTACAAGTCCAAATGAAAGTGAATATCATACAAGTAGGTTAGCCAAACATGAAGTGGGAAGTCCGCAGAGCTTGTGTTCGCCTGTGTCTGCTGACAATAACACTGGTGGTGTGCAATTTACTTATCCCCCAACTAGCACATCTGTAAGAATATCCAAATCTGAGGACCATTTGCAATATCAGAAGGATAATATGTGTGCAGTTAACATAGAGCTAGATGATGATGTGACGTCTTCTCTTAACACGCTTTTAGATACCCGTGATGATTCTAGAACTTCCCCAGACCCCGAGGACCGTGATCACCGTATTGTGTGGACATTCAATGCCCCAACCTCCCCAGATAGTGTACATTCAAGTCATGATTCAGACAGCCCCTTAATCCGGTCTCCCTCCCCAGCATCTCCTCTCTCCCCAACATCATCCATGCAGTATTCATGTAGTGGTGTGTATGATAAAATGTGCAGTGGGCGTGACTCCCTTGGCAGCTCTAACAGGTCTGAGAATGTTTTATCTAACAGTTCTAGTTTAACTAGTCCGGACACTGATGTGCCCGATGAACTTGAATGGGACGACACGACGCCTACCTTGCATATTCCTTCTTCTCATGCTAACGGATTTAGTGCCAAAGATTTGCTTCCCAATGGACGTAACAACATGGGTAGTGTAATGACTACTGATAGAGGTCTAGTCTCTGATAGAGCCAAAGTAAGAAAACAGGATGAAAATCGTATTGTGATAAAAGTAGAAGGACCTGATAAGAATAACAAGAGGAAAAGACCTCAGCAATTAAGTAAAAGTGGTGAGCAGCTACACCAAGAACCCCCTGATGTTAATGATGTTTCCCGTGACCCAGATTTGACCCCTACTAACACACGACCCCCAACCCCAGGCTCAGGCACCCTCTCCCCCGATACTTTAGCTTATCAGGAATTACGTGAATCTGAAGATGAAATTACCTGTCTTTCAGAAGAGGATGGGGTAGGAAAGGCTTCCATACGAACCTCAAGTACCACCTCTCCTCCTCTAAGTGAAGATGAGTCAGACATTGACTCTCTGCACAGCTTCCATTATAGTCCTAAGGCTGTGGACATCCCGTCTGCTGTCAGATTGGCAAAACGCCTTGTTACCCTAGATGGCTTTAAGAAATCTGATGTTTCCAGACATTTATCTAAAAAGTAAGTACAGTAAAGTATTCTTTTTTTAGTTTGGGTGTCTTATCAGATGCACTGTACTGTATTGAACTTTTTTCATTTGCTTGGACTATAAATGTTTTTATGCATATGAAGATTGAGAGGTATGTACTCCTTTATGCTGTTATTAGAAAACTTAAGTTATAGTGCTTTAAGGTTTTACTGAGAGGTGTCAAATCTTGGAATACCTAGTTTTAGAAACATGTACCCTCCTCAGTATTTTCATTATCTACAGACTGAACATATCCAGTAATGCTTACCCTGACATGTACTTCACAGCTGAAGTATACTCTGGTTTTCATGAAAGAGTTTCAAGTTTGTTCTTTACGTAACTTTTAAACCCCTACCACCATATTTCTGAATTTTAAGTTTCCTAAGTCATCTTGAAATATTTTCTGTATGAAATCTGGATTTTGAACTTTTCACATGGTTAGTTATATATTTGAGTTGGATGAAATGCTCTAAACTGTTTGTACTCTTATTATTTTGTTAACAAAAGTCAATTAATATATTGCACTTTTGTCTTGAAATACAACTTGTTGCAGTGAGAGTGGTGAATGTCAGGTGTCCATCATTTCATAAATATCTTTTTTTCCTTATTATGGTAAATAGACCACTACAAATTTTAAATTATGTTATCAATGATAACTTATAGTGGAGGCATTTGGGGGGTCTGCCCATAAAGTTAATATCTTTCAGCCTTATTCTTAAAAAAAAAAAAAAGCCTTTCCCATTGGTAATGAAAACAAGATACGGATTCATTTTATGCTCAGGAAGCAAACTTTTCAATACTCTACAACACATTTTGGCCAGTGTTGAGTTGCCTAGTCAGCTGTCAAGTCTTAGAGATTTGTAACTAATCGTCTGAGTAAGTACAGGTCATGGATAACAAATTTTCTGTTGCCTTGAAATACTGGATTTTATATTTTGTAAATGATTTTGGATGACCATGCTTAATTATGATGTAATCTACTTCTGGGATAGACTTTCCATATGTCTTAGATCTTTTTTTCTCCAGACTCCTAGCTCCATATTTTGGGGAGGAGCAGGCATCACAGTAAAATCTTGTGAATAAGGACCTAATAATTCTGGAATTCTGAATAATCCAGACAGAATCTGAATCTGTAGGTGTAGTTAAAAGGGGTTCACCTCAACCACAAATTTTTTAGAAAATGAAGAAATTAGGTAAAATAATGACTTTTACATATGTAACTTACCAAGTAATTAAAATAATGACTTTTACATATGTAACTTACCAAGTAATTACATAGCCTATGTTTCTAACTCATATGGCAACGAAAAATTTGAAATTTGCACTAGCGCTTTATTGTTTTAGTGTATGTAACAAGCCCCCACCCACTTTTGGCAGAGGATAGGTACAACATAGCTGAAGAGCTCAATTCGTTTCTGCCAGTTAACAACTGTACTTCAGTTGTCTCAAGCAGCTTTGGTTTGAATTTAGTCGCCAGATGGTTGTTCTTAGTCTCCGTTTGGTGACGTATTCTTTGATTTTGGTAGCATTCACACTATTTCCAAATAGCTTAGGTTATATTAGACCTGTTTTTTCACATTTTTTTTACTCTTCCCGATGATGTCTAACACTAGTGCTTCTAGTATCCGGTTTTGTAGTAAAGGCAACAAAACTAGGCTGATGAAAACGTCTTATGATTCCCACACAATCTGTAGCAATTGTAGGGGACAGACTTGTTCAATTGACTTGACTTGTGTGGGGTCAAGGGAAGTGGAAAACTTTAAAATCTCGTTCAGATAAGTTAGAGAGAGACAGAAAAAGAAAAGCGATGGTTAGAGCTGAGGCTAGGAATGTAGCTAGCATAGAGTGTACTCCTAAATCGGGAATAACCGATTTACCTGGTCCGTCTTCTACCCCTACTGCTGTTTCCCTTAACGAGCTGTCTAGCTATTCAACCTACTCCTTCACCCGGCCCCCATGCTTCTGATCCTAATGCCGTTGCCAGCCTAGAAGCCCGTGTTGATCAGAAGTTTGGGCTCATAGTTTCTACTATGGAACAGTTAAGTGCCTCAGTTAAAGTTCTTATGGATCAAGCTAGTGCTAAGAGTGCAAGTGAAGTGTTAGTGAAGGTGTCTATCCATCCCATTGGTGCTCCTAGACAGAGGTCACTGTCAACCTCCCATGCACCAGGGAGGAGGCATACCGGTAGAACAAGGGAGGTTAGGGGGGTTGGCCCACGGGTAAGCGCCCCCCCTGCAACCGAGCCTGTTGAGTGGTCATAGGACTTGTGGACAGCCGCTGGAAAGGTGTCCGAAAGGAAATGCACGAGCTTTCTTTTAGTTCTTCAGGCTCCAGCACGGACAAGAGGTGCCAAGGGCGCCTTTTATGAGGTATCTCGTCCCTTGGAGAGGCGCTTAGTGGTTATAGACTGCTCTTCTCCGCCTCCCTTCAGGAGTGTGAAGGAACCTGAGCGTAGTCCTCAGCCCACCTGTAGTTTCTGGGCCAGCCCCAAGTGAGTTTCTCCTGTACGCCAGTATTTGTTGCCCAAGCGCCCATCTTGCTCACGCAAGCGCCCAGCTTTGTCGTCTAAGCGGCCAGCGGATTCAGAGTACCCAGAGGCTCCTGAACTCCCAGCGCCCGTGTCCGAGTGCCCAGTGCCACGTTCAGAGCACCCAGTGCCATCCTCCAAGTGCCCAGCGTCATCTCTACAGTTGATTTCTACATCCACTCTCGGCCCCATGCAGCATGTTTCTTCAATGGACCCGATTCAGCGCCGACTGGATGAGATTATGGGTCTCCTTCAGAAGAGGAGGAGGTTTCAGACCAGGCTCCATCTTCATCGCCCTTTGCTAACCTGCTTAGGCATTTCCTGGTTGCCTTTCTGTCCTTTTTCTTGCCAGCTGCCCCAGCTTCTCCTGCCTCTGCTTTCTACATGAGGAATCAACCTGTAGAGGTCTCCAGACTCCCCAAAATGGTTTTGTCTTCCTCATCGGGAAAGCTTTTAGAGAAACGGACTTTTGGCTCTCGGACAAGAGAGAGCAGGGCAAGTTGGCCTTCTGCACTCCCCTCCCCACTCGTCTTGCATCTAAGAGATATCAAGCGTACGCTACAGGAGAAGCTCCTTCCTTGGAAGTCACTGCCTCCTCCCAAGGGGAACTTCTGCCTGTTGGACTCAAATAGATGGTCAGCCTTTGTTTCGGCCAAGATCATGTTTTCAGCCACCAAACTTTACCACCTCATTAAGAATATGTTCAAGGTATTCGAAGTTCTAAGCTTTTTGGATTGGACTGTGGAAACGCTGGCAAAGAAAATTGAAGACTGCAAAGATATGGCAGAGGACTTGTGTGCAGACTGGCTAGGGTTTTTATCCTGCGCCGATAAAGCCATTAGGGACAGCACCATGGAACTGGCTTCATTATTTACTACAGGTGAAGAAACAGGAACTTTGGTGCTCTTACACCACCAAAGGAGTAACTACGTCCCAGAAGTCAGCACTTCTTTTTTTCACCTTTGGACTGTATGCACCTCTTCCCTAAAGCCACAGTCCAAGAGATAGCCTCAGATCTGCAGAAGAAATCCTATTCAGGATCTGTTGACCCAGTCAGCTAAGCACTCCAAGGATCAACCTTCATTTTCTGTTAAGTCAGTCTCTCCTTTGCAGCAGCAGCCCTTTCGGGGCAGTAAGACAAGATTTCAGACTAGACCGCGTCACAAATTGCATGTGACCCGTCCAGCCAAGAAGGCTCCCTCAAAACCTTCCTCTCATAAGTAAGAGTCCAGTCCTCTGTGTGCCAGTGGGAGCAAGGCTCCTACACTTTTAGGAGAAATGGGAAGCCAGAGGAGTAGATCAGTGGGTCTCGCAGATCCTGAAAGAGGGATACACGATCCCATACAGGGAGAATCCTCCCTTAGTGTCAACGCCCATCGCATTGACAGCTTACTCGGTAGGCTCTGAGAGGTTTCAGCACTGGTGGAAGAGGTATCGTCTCTTCTCACAATAAGAGCTATAGAGTTGGTCAAAGATGTCAACACTCCAGGGTTTTACAACCGTCTTTTTGTGGTCCCCAAGTCATCTGGGGGTTGGAGACCTGTCCTGGACTTCACCACCCTGAATATCTTCGTTCAGAGAACAAAATTCAAAATGGAAACAAATCAGTCAGTCCTGTCTTCCATCCAACAGGGCGATTGGATGGTGACCATTGATATGGAGGACACCTGCTTTTATATCCCAGTACATCCAGACAGCAGGAAGCACCTCAGATTCGTGTTTCAGGGAAAGTCTTCCAATTTTGAGCTCTTTGTTTCAGCCTCTCTACAGCTCCCCAAATCTTCCCCCATGTTCCTGCCTCTCTTGTGAAGTGGCTTCACCTCATGGGGATCAGTACATCCCTCTATTTAGATGACTAGCTCCTATGCTCTCCATCAAAGAAACAGTGCATAGAGGACCTTCAGAAGACCCTACTTCTTGCCCAAGATCTGGGCTTACTCATAAATGTGAAGAAATCTCAGTTGTCTCCGTCTCAAGAGATTCTATATTTGGAGATGACGATGGACTGAATTTTAGGGTTTTTCCATTTGGGGGACGGAAAAACCCAAAAATTCAGAGTCCATCGTCATCCCCAAATATAGAATCACTTGAGACAGAGACAACTGAGATTTCTTCACATTGATGAGTAAGCCCAGATCTTGGGCAAGAAATAGGGTTTTCTGAAGGTCCTCCATGCACTGTTTCTTTAATGGAGAGTGTAGGAGCTAGAGTGCAATCATGCCTTCAAACACTCTGCGACTTCCTCGCGCTCAAGTCCTGCTCAGCCAACAGGTGGATGAGCCTTTTGGGAACCCTCGCATCCATCGAGAAGTTTGTAAGTCTGGGGAGGCTTCACATGAGGGTACTACAGTTAAGAAATTTCTTGAAGGCCAGTTGGAATAGGAAGATCCATCTGGGCTCATTTGTCTTCCCATTACTCCGGAAATCGAGGAGTACTTGAGAAGGCTTTTGGAAGGGAAGTTGCTCCTTCCTCTGAGTCCTAGCCTTTCCTGGTACAGTCATACCCCGAACTTATGCGAGGTTAGGTTCCAGAACCCCTCGAGCAAGGTGAATTTTTGCGTAAGTTTGGCACGGTCTCTAAAAATGCTAATAAATGTCTATTTCTAAAGTTTAAACACTAAATATGACCCTAATCATTCTCCCAAATTATTAAGTTAACTTTTAATGAAATTAAAGTCACTGCAGTTTCATTTAAAAGTTAGCTTAATACATTACCATTACAAAAAGAAATAAATGGTTGACATAAAAATAGAGAGTTGGAAGAGAATTTCTGTCTCTCTCCCCTTCCGACCGATCTATTTTTAGAAGTCTTCTCAACCTCTTTTTAATAACTTTTTCTATGTCTCTTTCTCTTTGTTTTGAAATGCTTTTTCATGAACAAACAGTGTTTTTGATTTTGACTAATACAACTCTTAGTTATTATGTCTCTATATTTTAGAACATATTTGCCACACTAGCACATTTACACTTCCTAGACGGTACAGGTAAAATTAGATCAATTTAAACTATCTACTGTACAGGTAAGGATGTACAAAGAATTGTTAAAATGTGTGAGCACTAAAGAGAGAGAGAGAAGAGAGAGAGAGAGAGAGAGAGAGAGAGAGAGAGAGAGAGAGAGAGAGAGAGAGAGAGAGAGAGAGAGAGAGAGAGAGAGAGAGAGAGAGAGAGAGAGAGAGAGAGAGAGAGAGAGAGAGAGAGAGAGAGAGAGAGAGAGAGAGAGAGAGAGAGAGAGAGAGAGAGAGAGAGAGAGAGAGAGAGAGAGAGAGAGAGAGATTGAAATATCAAGTTGAATTATTTATCAATTATTACGGAGACAGAGAGAACAACATATGAGAGAGAGAGGTTATTCTTACATTAGATATCAAAAGATGGAAATTCAGTATTGAACTAACTTTTAAGTGAAATTAAAGTTACCGTAATTTCATTTCATTTAAAAATTAGCTTAATTTAAACTATCTACTGTACAGGTAAAGACGTACAGAGAAATAGTAAGTTGTAAAAATGTGTGAGCGCTAACTATGAATGAGAGAGAGAGAGAGAAGGGTTGTCCTTACTTAAGAGAGTAAAATTATTTATCAATTACTACGGAGACTGAGAGAATAACATGAGAGAGAGAAATTATACTTACTTGAAATATTAAGTTGAATTATTTATGAATAATATATTACGGAGACAGAGAGAATAACATGAGAGAGAAAGAGAGGAATTATTTATGAATAATATATTACGGAGACAGAGAGAATAACATGAGAGAGAAAGAGAGGAATTATTTATGAATAATATATTATGGAGATAGAGAGAATAACATGAGAGAGAGAGAGAGAGAGAGAGAGAGAGAAAAAGGTATTCTCACGTTAATATCAACAGATGGAAATTCAGTATTAAACTAACTTTTAAGTGAAATTAAAATTACTGTAATTTCATTTAAAAGTTAGCTTAATACATTACCCTTAAAAAAAATAAATAAATGGTTAATGTAAGAATATAGGAGAGTGTGAAGATTAGTGTACTATTTCTCTCTCCCCCCATTCCACCGATCTATTTTTAGAAGTCTTCTCAACGTCGTTTTTAAAAACTTCTTTATTCTGTCTCTTGTTCTTTGGTCTGAAATGCTCTAAGTCTTATGTTTTAGAACTGCACATTTACACTTTGTAAACAGCACAGGTAAAATTGGATGAATTTAAAGTTATCTACTGTACAGTTAAAGACATACAGAGAAACAGTAGTACATAGATTGCGCTAACTAAGAGAGAGAGAGAGAGAGAGAGAGAGAGAGAGAGAGAGAGAGAGAGAGAGAGAGAGAGAGAGAGAGAGAGATAGAGAGAGAGAGAGAGAGAGATAATAGTTGTCCTTACTCAAGAGAGTGAAATTTTTAATGAATCATTATGGACACAGAGAGAGAGAGAGAGAGAGAGAGAGAATTACAAGAAACCTTTGACCACTAATCAGCAATACTACCCCTTCTTGTCATGTTAAAGTGACATGTCTGACAGCTTTTGCCTTCAAGCTTCTTACAGAAGATTAGGGAAAAATATGTTTGTTTAAAATACGTATCACATACGAATTTTATAATTACAGTTATGTTGTTGTTATTATTATTATTATTACTAATATTATTATTATTAATATTTAATAATCTTATTAAAATCTTAGTAATATTTGAAAATTAGTACTTATTATTAGATAAATTTATTTATCATACAAAACAAATGAACATATACAGGCAGTCCCCGGTTTACGATGGTGGTTCCGTTTTTACGCCGTGTCGTAAACTGAAAATCGTTATAAACTGAAAAATCGTCGAAAATTGTCAAAAATCCTAAGAAAACCTTACTTTTAATGCTTTTGGTATATTTAAAACGATGTAAACTGCATTTTTTTTAGTTCATAAAAAACCTCCAAATTTTTATTATTCTGCCATTTTGGAGCCATATTTCTTCCATCGGATCGGCGTATGACGCGTCTTAACCCCGGAACAGGCGTCGTAAACCAGGAAATAATTCCTGATGAATGTAGTTGAAAAGCGTCGTAACCTCGGAATGTCGTAAGCCGGACCCGTCATAAACCGGGGACTGACTGTACATGTACCGTAAAAATTCTCTAATCTTAGTAAAAGAGAGAGAGAGAGAAATTATTACTTTTATTATTTAATGTTATTTAATTTACACAATAAAGCTTGAAAACTTATAAACTACGTAAAAAATTAAACACACACTTGTGCAGCGTTTCTCAGTATTCACAAATGTTCGCGTGTCTGTGAAAAACTCGTGTATGATAATTAGTTAGGTTCCAATGAAAAGTTAGTCTGTCTGTGAATTCGCGCAACTCGAATCGCACAAGTTTGGGGTATTACTTTATTCAGACGCATCAGATCTGGGTTGGGGAGCTCTTCTGGGACATGGAAGTGTCATGGATTTGGTCTCCAGAAGAGAAGGATCTACATATCAATGTGAGAGAGTTGAAGCTATACACCTGGGCCTTCAATCATTTGCAAAAGTTACCTTTGACAAGACAGTAGCACTGATGTCGGACAACACCTCCGCTTTCGCCTACATAATCAAGGGGGCACTCACTCCTTCTCCCTTTACAAGGCCACCAAGGACCTCCTCTTGTGGGCAAACAAGAACTACACCGTTCTGGTAACAAAATAAATGTGCTAGCGGACAGGCTAAGTGGGCACAGACAGGTTCTACCCATGGAATGGGCTCTAGATCCACAGGTGTGCACCGACCTGTGGAAGTTGTAGGGGAAGCCGTTGATAGACCTGTTCGTGACATCAAAGAACCATCGTCTCCTGTTATTTTGCTCTCCAGCACTGAACCCTCTGGCATGGGCAACAGATGCCATGCTCCAGAATTGGTCAAACCTAGACCTGTATGCCTTTCTGCCATTCAACATCAGGATACAATGATGACTCTGGTAGCCCCATTTTGGCCATGAAGAGAGTGGTTCATGGATTTCCTCAAGCTGTTAGTTAAGTACCCCAGACTCCTTCCACAGAAGCCAAAGCTTTTCAAACAACTGCATTTCCACTGGTTCCACTGCAACCTATCTGCTCTTGCTCTGACAGGGTTCAGATTGTCAGGAGACTCATCAGAGCAAATGGTTTTTCAAAACCAGCTGCGGAAGCAATTGCTAAGTATAGATGAGTCTTCCTCCAGAGTCTACCAAGCAGAGTGGGCAGTATTCTGCAGCTGGTGCAGAAGAAATAACATCTCTTCTTTTGAAACTGCTGTGATGGAAATGGCATATTTCCTTTTTTTCTTGAGGACTGACAGAGGTTTGTCTTTGTCGACCATCAAGGGGTACAGAACAATATTGGTCTCTGTCTTTCAGCACGGGCCTAGACTTGGTCTCACATCAAGACATCAGCGACTTGATTAAGTCATCGACACAACCAAGGAGAGCAAAACTAACTCAGTCACCTGGAATTTAGACGTGGTCCTCAAATGGTTGTCATGTCCTCTTTTTGAACCCTTTCGCACAATTTCCTTAAGGGACTTAACAAGGAAAACTCTTTTTCTTGTCGCCTTAGCTATGACTAAGAGAGTTAGCAAGTACAGGCTATTGACAGAAGAGTCATCTTCTCACAGGGAGACACAGTCTGCTCATTTACGTTGGACTTCTTGGCCAAGAATGAGACCCCCCCCGGTAAGCCATGGCCTCATTCTTGTATCATCAAGAATTTGATGGAAATTCTTGGACCAGAGGAAGAGTAGAGAACTCTTTGCCCTGTAAGAGCACTTAAGGTACTACCTTCATAGAACCAAGAATAATAAGCTCTGGTGTTCTCTGAAGAACCCTTCCAGACCCCTTTCCAAGAACGCAATGTCATTCTTTTTAAGAGATGTCATCCTGGAGTTGCACTCAAGAATTCGAGAGGATCTTTTACCAGTTTTGAAAGTTAAAGCCCACAAAATTAGAGCTTTCGCCACCTTGTTGGTTTTTAAACATATGTCCTTATCTGGGATTCTCCAGTCAACCTTTTGGAATGTAAGTCTGTGTTTGCAACGCATTATTTACGGGAAGTGGAGACTATTTTTGAAAACTGCAGTACCCTGGGTCCGTTGTCCATAGCTGGCGTGGTGTTGAGGAAGCCTCTTTCGCCTTGATGTAGACTGTTGAGTTCTTGGGGAGCCTGGGGTTACTTTGTACTTGGAGTACCCACCAGTCCTTTTTATGGATGGGTGGTGGTTTTTAATGGTTTTTATGGTGTATAGGTGACAGCATTGTCTGGTTGTCTTTCATTATGCTACTGTGCCCAGGGCAAGGGCACTCTTTTATGGTTATGTCAGCCATCAGACTACTCCAAAGTGTATAAACTCCACTGATGATTTGTAGCATTTTGAATACTCCTTTGCTACAAGGCTCCCACAAACGTAGGGGTGCTCCATAGCGTCACTGCTCCGCCACTATAGTTAAGATGAGCGCCAACCAGGGGCGGTATCCATCTGCAGCAACTCCCTTAACAGGTAAGGGTGCAACAAGCATTTTAACCAATGCTAGCTAGAATATGGGATTCAGCTATGTAATTACTCGGTAAGTTACATATATAAAAGTGACATTTTTGTAATAAAATTTTATATATACTTAACAAGTAATTACAAAATTACAGCCCCCCCCCCTTCCTCTTCTCTCGCAGACATTGAGGGCACAAGCAAATTGAACTTTTCAGCTGCATTGTACCTATCCTACCCTAAAAGTTGGGGGGCACCTTGTCACATACACTAAAACAATAGAACGCTATTGCGAATTTCAGATTTTTAGCTGCCTCATGAGTTAGTAACATAGGCTATGTAATTACTTGGTAAGTATGTATGAAGTAACATAGGCTATGTAATTACTTGGTAAGTATGTATAAAACTATTTTATTACAAAAATGTCATTTTTATTTTTAAAAATTATATTCTTAAGAAGAATCCAACTGAATATTCATCATTCTTAAGAAGAATGACTGAATATGCCTAATAACATTTTTTGCTCTTAAGAAGAGCAAAAAATGTTATTAAACGTATTCAGTCATTGCAAGTGTACTGTGCATTTCACTTGCCTTAAGTCATTGTTTTTTTTAAATAACTTCTCAAACAATAGTTGGATCAGCATGAGATTTTGGCAGAGCGTTATTCACACTTTGCTGTAATTTTCATTAGCATAGTGCATTACTAAAAGTAAACCGTCAAGGCAGTTTGTTCTTGAAAATGAGGAGAAATTCCAACAACAATGATACCAACCTGAATGAGTGACTTTGACGTCACGAAAACATCACTATTAAGCCCCACCCACCCATCTCAATTCTCTTTTGTTTTTTTTATTTTTCCTCTTCTTGAATTTCCACACAGTATTCAGACCCTTGAACATGGATTGAAAGGTTATGGGAGGACAGTGATGTTCTCAGGGACCTCAGACTTCATGTGCTCTCAAAGTTAATTTTAATCTGGCCATTCTTCTTTTATCAGCTACTTCCCTCTCCTTATTTGATGTCAGTGACTGAAGTGGTTGCTGCACCACTGTAACTTTCAGTCACTGACTGATTGAATCATTTATTCATTCTTTTTTTTAACTCGTGTAAGCCATAAATTTTGTAAGTTCACTGTCATTGACTTTTTTGGTTTTTACTCTCCAATTAGCTAATGTCTTTTTGTTGCAGAGGTTTTTATTAATTTTTATTTTTTTCTTGTTTCCTGTTGTGTTTTGACCCACACTGACACCTCCAGTGGTATAATTTTCAATTCTGGTCTGGCTCTCTACACGGTTACCATATTAATAATATAATACAGGTTTTGTTAAACAAAATGCCAGTTTCAGTAGCATTTATTTTATATAGTAAATGCTCAGTTCGTCTTATCAATTGCTTTTCTTGCGCTGGAATGCTTGCATGCAATTGACCGATATTCATATCCAGTGGTTTAGTGATGTGTAGGAGGTAGTTCTTGTGGGGTGTCGACTAGTTTTGCCCTTCTCGTTAGGGCATCATTCAGGACAGGATCGCAGGATGCAATGGCTGTAATGCATGGATTTTTCATCTTTTATCCATGTGTGTTGATTTGTGGAGTTAGTCGCTTCATTTTCATTGGCTATCCGACTGTGACGTCATCAGAAAGGCGGCTCCTGATTGGCTGTCTTCTCCTCGATCTAAGCCTACTGCTGATCGGCGATGGTGCAATTTCTCGAGGAAGGCGGGTTAACCGATCGCTCCCAAGGTGAAGGGCGGCGCCTCTGCCTTCCTCAGGTGTTGGAAGGGCGTCTCGGGGTGAGGGTTAAAGTCGTCCTCGACGTCGGGGCGTCTTTGAGTCATAGGTGGGTGCGAGGGGCGATCTTGCAGGTCATCCTCGGGGTGAGATCTCATGAGGCGATCACCCTCAGTGCTCTGGAGGTCATCCTCAAGGGGCGTAGGTTGGGATGCGGGTCTTGCCTGGTTGTCCTCGGCTTTCCTGACGGCTGTAGGGAGAAGACAGGTCTCCAGAGTCACATTAAGGCTCGGTTTTTCCTTCCCTATGTGGAGCGCCTCTAGGATACGAAGATGACGAAGGTCAGGGGCGTTGCCAATAATTCCAAAATGTCCGACTCAGGAGACCTTCCTTCTCCCTACAGCCGTCAGGAAAGCCGAGGACAACCAGGAAAGACCCGCATCCCAACCTGCGGCCCTTACGGACAACCTCCAGAGCACCGAGGGTGATCGCCTAGTGAGATCTCACCCCGAGGACGACCTGCAAGATCGCCCCTCGCACCCACCTACGACTCAAAGACTCCCTGACGTTGAGGACGACTTTAACCCTCGCCCCGAGAACGCCCTCCCAACACCTGAGGAAGGCAGAGGTGCCGCCCTTCACTTTGGGAACGATCGGTTAACCCGCCTTTCCGATGATGTCACAGCCGGATAGCCAATGAAAATGAAGCGATAACTCCACAAACCAACAGACACGGATAAAAGATGAAAAATCCACGCATTACAGCCATTGCATCCTGCGATCCTATCCTGAATGATGTCCTAACGAGAAGGGCGAAACTAGTCGACACCCCACGAGAACTACCTCCTACACATCACTAAACCACTGGATATGAATATCGGTCAATTGCTTGCAACCATTCCAGCACAAGAAAAGCAACTGATAAGACAAATTGAGTGTTTATTATATAAAATAAATCCTGTTGAAACTGCCATTTTGTTTAACAAAACCTGTATTAAAGAAGGTCTTTTTCCTAATTTTACAAATAATAATAATAATAATAATACTGTACTTTTTTGTCTGGAATCCGGAAAAACTAGATACAGTAAACCCCCCGTATTCGCGTTCTCACGATTCGCGGACTCACGCATTTGCGGGTTTCTCTGTGGAACATATCTAACCATTATTCACGGAAAATTCGCCCATTTGCAGTATTTTCCCTGAGAAATATTCACTAATTACTGTATTTTCATATAATTTTCATGAATAAATGCACTTTTTGTGATAAAACTGTTAAAATACTCTGGTATAAGCATTTTTACAGGGTTTTTCTTGTGTTTAAACATCAAAATGGGCAGTTCTAAGTGTTTTTAGAGGGGTTTTAAGTATTCGCGGATTTTAGCTATTTGCAGGGGGGGAAGGTACGCATCCCCCGCGAATACAGGGGGTTCACTGTACCAAAGTAGCTCCAGGACTCGTACAGAAGAGTATGCTACTAGAAACAGCGCACATAGTGAGAAAAGTGATGGATTCCTAAGGAGGCAGGATGCAACCCGGAATCCCACACTATAAAAACAACCCAGTCGAATAGGGTGACTGTGATAGACCAAAAGTAATAATAATAATAATAATAATACTGTAACAACATTGAGTATGAGGTCAGTGGTCCAGTCTTAATGCATTTAAAATTGAGATATGCATATTTTTTTTTTTTTTTCATTTGAGAATACAGTAATAGATAATGCATAAGTAAAGATTAATTATGGTGCAGCTGAAAACAAAACATTGGAAAAAACATGTGGTGGAAAGGGGATTGTGTGTTTGTTTTATTTATACTTTCCTTAGGCTATGAAATGAGGTGGATACATGATTTTTTGATAATTCAAACAAAATATACAGTACACGATTTAATTATTTTAATCTACATCACTATCAAAAAACATGTCATTCTCATTATCGCTGTGGAGGTCAGTGATGACAGGGTCCACTCTTTCATGGATGTTGTCCATGTTCTAGTACTCATTCTCAAAGGCTTGGGATCGTCAAACCGCACCCACTCGAACCTCTTCAGTGATGCAAAGCCTGGCTTCTTCCAGTCTCTCCTGCAGGTCAGCCCTGGTGAATCAGCGTAAGGAGAAGAGCACATGGTGTTTCATGACCCCCCAATACCTGCTTGATGGTGTTAAGCTCTGAATGTGCAGGTGGGACAACTTTGTGGCCCCAATCATGGGTGACGTCATCCACCTCGTACTGCGGATCTGGCTTGTTTTCCTTACAGAACAGCAGTAGCTTAGCCTGTGTGGCTTATGGTGGGAATGGAACATTGCGATGCTTCAGCTACGCAATTAGATCCGCTTTCTTGGTGAAGGTGGTGGGGCAGCATGTTTCCTCTGTCAGCGGGATGTGACATGGTGCATTATCTATCACCAAAACTGATGGCTCAGCCAGCGAAAGCAGAAGCTGTGAGGTCAATCAGCGGATGAAAAGCTCACCATTCATTTCTCTGTGGTAGTCACCATCAGTTTTCTTGGTAGGGAAACACAGGAATGTGTTAGAGATGAAACCATCAGCTGTGCCCGCTGTGACTACCACAAACCCTTCTCCTGGTGGCACTTGACGGCTGTATGTGACACTGGAGATAGGCTGACAGCTGTCCACCCATTCCCTGCTGTGATTCATCTTGGTTGTGAATCAAGTTTCGTCGACATTAACCATCTGCCTCCCTTCCTCTTGGTGTTGGTGGAATGACGTGAGAGCGGTGATCCGGCGGCACACAATGTCTAAGGACTCCTTCATCACGAACATTTTACGCTGGGAGGTTTTGTGGCAGAATCCTGTAATGTGGAGGAGTCGCCATACTGAGGTCTCCGATGTTGTCTCAGTAATGATTCTTGCCACCTTCAGGTCCTCTGTTATGGAGCCAGTAGTGAAGATTTTCTTCTCAGCAAACTTGTTGTGGAGGTTACGGCGAATGGCACTGATGGTGAAATTGTCAGAGACGGGTGGGGTGGTTGTTGTTGAGGGTGTCATAGGCTGAAGCCTGGTCCTGTGCTGCACCATCATCTATACTGCCTTCACCGTCATCGCCATGGCTTCAGCAGCACAAAGATAAGGCCTATTTGGGGAGAGGACAATATGAGTGTGATATCGCATGTAAAAACAGATACAATAGTTGTTTTTTATGGCATTGAAAGCATGATACAGGCAGTCCCCGGTTAATGGCGATCCGGTTTTACGGGGCTTGTCTAGCGATGAAAATTAGCAATTTTCGGTGCCAAAAATCTCTGATTTCCGCTTATCAGCACTGATAATTGTGTATTGGCTCTGATACATACCTAACAGAGGCGCCGATAAGCCCCGAAAATTGCCGAAAAAGTGCAGAAAATCGCTGGATTTTCGGTTAGTGGCAATTTTTGCTTATCACACCCTCAGAATGGAACCCCCGCTGATAACCGAGGACTGCCTGTAATATAAAAATGAAGAGTTTTCTTGTTGTCTGGATAGATGGATTTGGCCAGTTATATAATAATTATCATTGGCAGATGAGCACATTACTAAGAGGTACAAGCGAGATGCCATGGGCCCATAAGCCACACGCATACTCAAATGAAATATACAGCAAAGAAAGGCAAGATTAAAACAGTACAGTTGGCATCAAGAATTCCAGCATACAATACCACAGACTACCTTTGTTGATGTGTACTGGAATTCTAGGAGACAACTGTACCCCAATAAGATAGATGCACAGTTGGCATGGATAAAAATTCAATCACCCAAGATTAAATAAATTTTTCATATAAGTGACTTACCAAGTAATTACATAGCTATAGTTTTAACCTTGCGTGGCAGCCTTTTATTTAAAAATTGCAGTAGCATTTTGATATTTAGTGTAGGTGACAAGCCCCGCCCACTTAAAGAGTGTTGGAACGACTTAGCCAGTAGCGTCATTCTGTTTTTGCTGCTCACACAGTCAACATCGTTGAGTTTACTGCAGCTTTTGTCACCGGTTTTTGGTTATTTCTCGCGGATTTCAGTGAATATTGTTGCTTTTGTGTACACACGCCTTCAAGCTTTTGTATGCTTTTTGTAATTAGTTATGTCTGATTCGAGTGCTTATAGTATTCACTGTTGTAGCGAAGGCTATAGAACTAGATTGACTAAGGTATGGTTGACTAAGGTATGGTATGATTCGCACACTATGTGCAGTAATTGTAGAGGGCAAGTGTGTTTTAAGGAGAATACTTGTGATGAGTGCAAGGACTGGGATGAAAGAAAGTGGAAGGTTCTAGAATTTTACCCTAGTAAGCTTGAAAGGGATAAGAAGAGAAAGGCGGCCTCTAGGGCTGAGTGTGGGCTTTTGTTAGCCTAGATTCTACCCCTAACCCTAAGTCAGATCTTAGTCTTGTTGTTCCTTCTTCCTCTGTTCCCACCTTTTCTCCTATTCCCGGCCCTCCTACTGTCAGTCCACTCACTCCCATGCATGGGTCCCATCCTTCTGACCCCGATGCCATCGCCAACCTTGAATCCAGGTTTGATAAGATGTTAAACCTGGCACAGGCAGTCCCCAGTTATCGGTGGGGGTTCTGTTCTGACGGCATGACGATAACCGAAAATTGGCAATTTTCGGCGCTTTTTTAGCGATTCTCGGTGCTTATCAGTGATTTTCGGTTATCAGAGCCTCTGTTAGGTATGTATTGGCACCAATACCCAATTATCAGCACCGATAAGCTGAAATCTGTGATTTTCAGCGCCGAAAATTGCTGATTTTCATTGCTAGACAAGCCCCATAAAACTGGAACGCCGATAACTGGGGATTCCTGTAGTGCATACTGTGTATGAGATAGGGCCGTCCCTGAAAGTCATAATGGACAGTGTTTTGATAGAGTGTCTAAGTAAAGTGCAAGTGGAGGAGGTGGCTACTCGTCCCGCCAGCTCTCCTAGACAAAGGTCACTATCCTGCTCCCCTAAACCTGGGAGAAGACATACTGGAAGTCCAAGAAAGGCTGGTGGGGTTTGCTCATAGGTAGTTTGCCCCCTCAGTCGAGCCTGTTGCACAAACCCAGGTGGCGACAGACAGCCATTGGAAAGGCCTGTTTCTGGATGTGCGTCATTTGTCATCAAGTTTGGATTCCGATTCTGATTCCAGGCTCCACAGGCACTTTCTCGATTCGTCCCAGCCATTGAAGAGGCACGCGGACGTCGGCTGCTCTTCTCCGCTGCCTGTTGAGCGATTCAAGGAGGCGCTTCACAGTTCGCAACCCTGCAGCTACGCTGTGGATCCCCCCATCTTTGCCCCGGCATGACTTCCTTCTCACCCATGATATTCACCAGAAGTATTCTCTCCCGAATGCCCTTCTGTTGAGCGCCCTCCTTTAGATCTCAAGTGCCGAAAGGACAACTTCAGGCGCCCATCTCATCCCAAGCACCTGGCACCAACCCTTCATCACCTGTCTACTTCTCCTGAGTGCCAAGCAACCACCTTGGAACAAGATGAGCCTTGTTTGGTGCCCATCAAATAACAGTTGTCTGAAATCATGAGCTTCCTCAAGAAAGCTCCTGCCTCCAAGCCTGCTCATGACTTGTCCGTCTCTGATCACTTCTGAAGAAGAAGAGGAGTTCAACCAAGACCCTGCTCCTCCGATGGCATATGCAGTTCTCCTTTGCTACCTGTGGTGAGTTTCCCTTCTTTTTTCGCTCCAGCTGCCCCGGTCTTGCCTGCTTCCTCCTTCCTGATGAGGAACCTCCCAGAAGATACCTCCAAGCTTCCCAAGATGGTTCTTTCGTCTTCTTCTGAAAAGGCGATCAACGAATTCGGAGACTGGCTGTCTGCCAAGAGGGAGCAAGGTAAAGCTGCTTTCGCCCATCCTCCCTCTCGTCTGGTTAAGAGGAGATACCCTTCGTATGGCACTGGGGAAGCTCCCTCTTTGGGAGTTGCTGCCTCCTCCCAAGGGGACTTCTCCAGCCTCATCGACTCCTCCCGTCTCTTGGCCTTCACTTCGGCAAAGATTATGTTCTCTTCGACAGAGCTGGACCACCTGATTAAGAACCTCTTCAAGGTTTTCAGGGTTTTTAGCTTCCTCGACTAGACAGTAGGAGCCCTTGCCAAGAAGATCAAAGACCACAAGGACATGAATCAGCACTTTGCGACGGATTTGTTTGGAGTTCTGTCATGCGCAGAAAAATCCATCAGGGATGGCTCGTAGGAACTTGCGGCCCTTTTCTGTTAGGGGGTTCTGAAGAAAAGAGAACTTTGGTGCTCCTTCACCACCAGAGGATTCATACAGTCATAGAGGTCAGCGTTATATTTGCCTTTGGATTCGCTTCACCTTTTCCCCTCAGTTGATAGTGGAAGAAATCACTTCAGACCTTCAGAAGAAGTCAACTCAAGACCCCTTAGCACAGTCTTCCAAGTGCCCCAAGGTTTCATCATTGTCGTTTGTGCCTAAGATGGTCTCTCCGCTTCAACAGCATCCCTTTCATGGAAGCAAGCCCAAGTCACAACCCAGGCCTCGTTCAAATGTCTGGTTCTCAGCCAGAGCCATCAAGGGAAGGAGCTCTTCCAAGGCTGTGCCTAAGAAATGAACAAGAAGTCCTTCGTGTCCCAGTATGAGCCAGACTTCTCCATTTTTGGGAGAAGTGGAGTCACAGAGGGACAGACCGGTGGATTATCAAGATTCTGAAGGAGGGCTACTCCATCCCCTTCGTGAAGAACCCTTCTTTGGCCACTTCTCCCATCGTCTTGACGGCCTACTCAGAAGGCTCAGAGAAGCATTCGGCCCTTTTGAAGAAAGAGTCCTCTCTCCTTCTAAAGAGAGCCATAGAAGTAGTCAAGGATTCATGCACAGAGGGCATCTACAATAGTCTGTTTGTAGTCCCCAGAGCGTCGGGGAGTTGGAGACCAGTCCTCGACATAAGCGCCCTCAGTCTCTTCGTAAGGAAGACGAAGTTCAAGATGGAGACGAACCAGTCAGTCATATCATCCATTCACCCGGGCGAATGGATGATAACGTTGGATATGCAAGATGCATACTTCCATATCCCCATCCATCCGGACTCCAGGAGGTATCTCGGGTTCATCTTCCTGGGCAAAGTATTTCAGTTTCGGGCTCTCTGTTTTGGCCTATCCACAGCACCTCAAGTGTTTACTCGAGTCCTTGCACCTCTCGTAAAATGGCTTCATCTAATTGGCATCAACATCAGCCTTTACCTGGATGACTGGCTTCTTCGATCCCCTTTGAAGGAGAAGTGCACGAAGGACTTCCAGACTATTCTTCACCTTACTCAGGAACTAGGAATACTTGTAAATCTCCAAAAGTTCCAATTAGCCTCTACACAAGAGATTCTCTGTATGGGGATGATTCTCAATTCTCAGACTTTCGGACTTTTCTGTCCCCCAAGAGAATCACCAACTGCCTCAAGATGATCCACAGTTTTCTCACCCTCTCATCTTGTTCGTCCCATCAATGAATGAGCCTACTAAGGACTCTAGCGTCCATAGAGACGTTCATCAAGCTGGGCAGACTCCACATGAGAGTCCTCCAATTCTACCTAAAAGCCAACTGGGACAGGAAAACCCAACCAGACTCCGTCATGTTTTCCATCAGTCCGGAAATCAAATTGGACCTCCAGTGGTGGCTGTCCAAAAGAACACTTGCAGGGAAAGTCTCTTCTTCCTCTGAGTCCCAACCTATATTTTTACTCAGATGCCTCGGATCTAGGCTGGGGAGCCCTTCTGGGAAGTCAAGAAGTTTCTGTTACATGGTCCCTAGAAGAACGGAACCTTCACATCAATGTCAGGGAGCTAAAGGCCATTCATCTAGGCCTTCAGTACTTCAACAAGACAGTGGTAGTCCATGTGGACAATACCCCCGCACTGTTGTATACAGGCAGTCCCCGGTTATTTGCGATCCGGTTTTTTGGCACTTGTCTAGTGACGAAAATCAGTGATTTTCGGCGCCAATATGTGCTGATTTCCACTTATTGGCGCCAATAATCATGTATTGGTGCCAAAAATCAGCAATTTTTACTTATCGTTACACTGTCAGAACAGAAATTACCAATAACTGGGGACTGTCTGTATCTGAAAGCAGGGAGGCACCCATTCCTTTTCTCTCTGCCAGGCAGCAAAGGATCTTCTATGGGCAGACGAAAATCAAGTGACGCTGATCACTCGATTTATTAAAGGGAAACTGAATGTTCTCACAGATGAACTGAGCCATCAGATGCAGGTCCTTCCCACCGAGTGGACCTTAGATCCCATGGTGTGTCTCGACCTTTGGAAATTATGGGACAAACCAACATTGGACCTGTTTGCCATTTCAAGAGACCATCATCTTCCTCTCTTTTGCTCTCCACCCCCGATCCCCTGGCATGGGTGACAAACACCATGCTCCAGGATTGTTCAGGCTTGGATCTGTATGCCTTCCTGCCCTTCAGCATGGTGAGGGAAGTGCTGAACAAGTTCAGCTCCCACCAGAATGTATCAATAACCCTTGTAGCCCCATTTTGGCCTCTGAAGGAGTGGTTCCCAGACCTTCTACAGCTTTTGGTGGACTTCCCGAGGCTACTTCCCCAAAAACCATGGCTACTCAAACAACCTCACTTAGAGAGATACCACCAAAGGTTGTCCACTCATGCTCTGACAGGCTTCAGACTGTCAGGAAGCTGGTCAGAGGGAAAGGCTTTTCAAGAGCAGCTGTAGAAGCTATCAAGAGATGAAGATGACAATCTTCTAGCAATGTCTACCAAGCAAAGTGGACAGTTTTTTATAGATGGTGTCTCAGACATAATGTCTCATCTTCTGAGACATCTTTAACCAAAATAGCAGACTTCCTCCTCTACCTGAGGACCTCTAGAGGTCTGTCCTCGTCCACCATTCAAGGGTATCGAGTTATGCTTAGCTCAGTTTTTAAGCACAGAGGTCTGGACCTGTCCTCAACCCAGATCTTAATGACCTCATCAAGTCACTCAACACTTCTAAGCAGAAGGCCAATCTGATTTCCTGGAACTTAGATGTCATGCTCAAGACCCTCCTTTCGAACCCCTCAGTTCCGCTTCCCTAAAGGACCTCACCCAGAAGACACTCTTCTTCGTAGCTTTGGTGACTGCAAAGTGTGTAGAACTGCAAGCTGCTGACAAGAGGGTAGGCTCCCAAGGAGACACAGTGTGCTCTTTTACCCTAGGTTTCCTAGCCAAGAATGAGAACCCATCCAAGCCCTGGCCTTGTTCCACCTTAAAGAGTTTAATGAAAATCCTGGCCCCAGAGGAAGAGGAGAGGGTTCTTTGCCCCGTCAGAGCCCTAAGATATTATCTGTGAAGGACCAAGAAGATCAGAGGGCCATCCAGCAACCTCTGGTGTTCTGTCAAGAATCCTTCTCACCCTCTTTCGAAGAACGCATTGTCATTCTTCCTAAGGGACCTGATTTCTGAGGCACATTCTCGGATTCAGGAGGACATTTTGCCTTTGTTCAAAGTGAAATTGCATAAAGTCCGAGCAGTTGCTACTTGCTTTCAAGCATAATTGTCCTTTTCGTCCATTCTTCAGTTGACCTTTTGGAGGTGCAAATCGATCTTTGTGTCTCACTACTTAAAAGAAGTCGAAACAGTGTTGGAGAATTGCAGTACCCAGGGTCCATTACCAGTGGCTGGCATGGTATCGGAGGAAGAAGCATAGGAAGCATTCTTTCTCTCCTCTGTCTCTTATCCTTGATGTAAGGTGTTGAGTATTTGGAGGGCCGGGGGGTACCTGGAGTGCCCATCATTCTTAGTGGATGGGTAGTGGTTTTTTTGTCAGTGTAGGTGACAGCATTGTCTGGTTTGTTTGTTTTATTGGTACTGCACCCAGGGCAAGGGCAATTATTGTATATGTCTTGTCAATGATCAGGCCTACCTTCCGTTGCAAGACTCCCGCTTCTGTAGAGGCGACCCCTCAGCTCAACCGCCATGCCATTACAGAGGCGGTATTCACCTGCAGTAGCTCTCTTACCAGGTAAGGAAACGACAAGCATTGTTTCAGTGGTAGCCATCCTTTCTATTTCAAAGTCATTATTGCATCTTAATGTTTTGGAGTAGAATATGTCCATTCATCCCACCCCCTATCAGTGTGGGATTCAGCCATGTAATTGCTTGGTAAGTTACTTATATGAAAATATTTTCATAATAAAATTAAGTTTCATATATACTTACCAAGTAATTACAGAATCAGAGCCCTCCTGCCTCCCCTCTAATGGACAAATGGGCACAAACAGAAGGAAGCTACCGGCTAAGTCATTCTAACACTCCCTGTTAAGTGGCCGGGCTTGTTACCTACACTAACTATCAAAGTGCTACCGCAATTTTCAAATAAAAGGCTGCCTTGCGAGGTTAAAACTATAGCTATGTAATTACTTGATAAGTGTATATGAAACCTAATTTTATTAGGAAAATATCATATTAAATGCATTAAAATAAAAATCATAAATTTATGAAGCTAAGATATAATAAAAGATGATGTGCATTGTCAGTAACAGCTACTATATAATACAACTTACACTTTAATACAATACAAATTAAGTTATCAAAAAAGTGCAGAAAATGTTCATCTATTTAGAATACTATTACAGGGAGTTTTAAACTTAGCCATAATGTACACTAATCCAGAACCTGAATAATTGTTGACATTAAGATGTATGTCACCTCACTTCCTGAATTGAATATGTGGGCATTCATAAAATTGGCATTACCAAACACTCACCTATTCAAACTGATCTGTGCCAATAGGCGGCTTTCTCTTTATTATATAGGGTGAAAAGTCTCAATGCAACTGCATTCCTACAGCCCCGTGGACAAATACATAGCATACTCGCCATAATTGCTCAGGTCACATACACCTGCAGGCCGGGTATAGCCTGTGACTGCTGCCATTATCCCATGTTGCCAAATGAAAAAAACGGAAAACACCAAAAAACCACCAAACTACTATGCTGCAAAAAATACCCATTCATATCACCAAATGCCTTACTATACTTTCAGGTTATCAATCTGTTACTCTCAAAAGAAAATATACAGTACAATACACACATCAATGTTTGAGAGAGAGAGAGAGAGAGAGAGTGGAGCCTATAGTAATCTCATCGTTGTGTCAAAAGTATTTTGTCCGAATTGACATCATCCATGTTGCGAATAAGACTCTGCCAAAATCTCATACTGATCCAACTATTCGTTAAGAAGTTATCCGGAAAAAACAATGACTGAAGGCGAGTGAAATGCTTAGTAGTATGCCAGACTAAATAAAAAGTAAAAAATTCAAAAACATGCAAAACATTATTCTGAACCAACAAATACGCCGGTGAAGTACTTTATACATGGTAAAAGTAATCCATAATAAAAACATTTAAAATGCCAAATTTGTGCTGTTCTGTTTTGACATGCATTACAGAATATAAAAAAAGTACAGTACCCCTTTTACTGGTGAAAAGTTTTTTCAACCAAACTGTTTACAGTATTGACTAATAATTTCAAGTTCTACATGTTCCCACAATTCCTCATTGGGCGGATGGGTATCGTTCTTAGCTAGCACTCTGCTGGTCTCACGTTCGATTCCTCAACCGGCCAATGAAGAATTAGAGGAATTTATTTCTGGTGATAGAAATTCATTTCTCATTGTAATGTGGTTTGGATTCCACAATAAGCTGTAGGTTCCATTGCTAACAAACCAATTGGTTCTTACCTACATAAAATAAATCTAATCCTTCGGGCCAGCCCTAGGAGAGCTGTTAATCAGTTCAGTGGTCTGGTTAAACTAAGGTATAATTTTACATGTTCCCACAGAACTGTTCAGTTAGTGTTCTGTAGGTATCTGTACCTGTGAGGAATATCAATAAAGCACTTATATTTTGTAAAGAATCATCTGCAAAAAATGGACAGTATTTCTTATAGTATCGTAATTCAAAAGACAACCTCATTATCGTTTAAAAGCTTTTTGTTGGGCAACATAACAATGATAATTCACACAACTTTAACAACCCACTAAAGTGGCTTGGGGACTCACATGAACCACTGGTATAAGTGGTGTAAGAGGTTTTCATTGTGCAAGTTACATGTAGGTAGGGTAAAAAGATTAGCTCAAGTAAAAAATATGAAAATGAGTTTTGAGATTGTGAAGAGAATGGAGAACCTTGTGCATATGAAGTGTATGTATACTAAAAAAGATTTGGGTGGAAGGGGAAGAAGGGAGCCAAGAGTGCTTACTAGGTAGGGTGGAATAATTGCTGGAACTGAAGGGTGTAAATTTTGAGTAGGAAGTGTGCTTGAGCGTCAATGAAATTCATATAGTGTGCATTGTATCAACATACAGCTAATGAGCCTTCTATGCTAATGTGTATAGCAGTTGATATGAAAGTTTTTTGAGCCATGGGAAATTTTTCAATTGAGTAGTTATAGTTTCAGTTCTTTTCTCAAGAACCACTGTTTTTATGGGACTTGAGAGGCAGGTGGCTTGATACATACAATACTGTAAATGAGTAAATGAATATTGTGTATATCTGATAATGTTAAATTTTGACTTTCAGCAATGAATTCAGTCGTGCAGTTGCTGATGAATACCTTAACTACTTCGATTTTCGAGGTGATACCCTTGATGTGGCCTTGCGAAAGTTTTTGGACAAATTTTGTTTAGCAGGGGAAACTCAGGAGAGAGAACGTGTTCTAGTCCACTTCTCCCGTCGCTTCCTTGACTGCAATCCTGGCACCTTCAACTCTCAAGGTAATGAATAATCAGTTTTTGGAGAAATGTTAGGGCAATGAAAGAAAACTTGTATAGGCATTCTTTTGATGAACCTAGATTTAAATTGGAGTATTTTAGATATGTGTATTTTTATTATTGTACTTAGACATGTTAAATTTTGCAGTTCATGTCTCAAATCTGCTATCATTCCTCTCCAGTCAAAGCCCATTAGGCACTTCAATTACAACTATCAAAATGGCAGCAGGCACCATTCTAATTTGTACAGCCTGAGAGTAGAGGATTTAAGTTTTCATTTTTTTTTGTGGTGGTTGGAATTTGATGATTATTTGGTTCCTATTGTCAGTTATAAAGTTTATTTCCAAGTCTTCAGAGCTACATTCCCATGTTGATTCATAGATTTTTATGCATGTTAGTATTCTTAGAACCAGATTTTTTATGCAAAATATTTTTTGATGTTTAAAAGTTTCTATGTTGATACTCTTAAAAAAAAGTTTGTGATGAAAGAAAACGTGTGAAAATGCCTTTAAAAAATGGTGATTAATTTGGTTCAAAAGTGAAATGAAGGATCAGAGACAGGATATTAGGTGTAGCTGTCAAGTTGTGGGATAAGAAACTGGGCTGAGATTGGAGTGTGGAATGTCTAACGAAAGGTTCTTTTTGATTTTCAACTAGAACCAGACATTGACATGTTTAGTTTCTCAACAGGAAGGGTTTAAAACAAAAGACTCATATTCTAATTTAAGAATACAGTATATTTACAATTAAGTATATAAAAAGAGATAAGATTTCCAGTGTGAAGAGTGACAGCCATCCACTTTTCAAAACCACCAATCAAGGCCCAAACAGTTCTACTGGCACATCTCACCAGTAATTATTCCCCTGGGATAAAATACAGCACCTGCACCATAACCCTCGCTGACAGATGATAATTATATATCCTTGGTGCACAGAGAAGTTGACCAGTCTGATATCATTAAAATGAATATAATTAGCACCTTTCCGAGAGAGCAACAGCTTATCGCTCCTCGATTACCATAGGTGCTGTGATGAACACTTCACATCTGGCCCGACATGCAACCTCCTTCCACAACACCCAGTGGTCCAAGAGTTAGCACAACTGTGCTCTTACCATAGGGCAAAACAATGAACAGCCTTTTAGTGTCTGCAGGCTTCGAGATGGCTAAAACGGCTCCATTCCAAGACTAGTGGAACTTGGAGTTCCTTGCCCATATGCTGAACCACTACTGCTTCCAATCCAACACTCCACAACCATTTTGAAGTTAAAACTTTAATGTCGACGGCAGAGATCCCTTGGAACACACTCCATACTTGTGCCCCTTGCCTTCCCATGTCATCTTAGCACTAGTATTTTTCATCCCTCATTCTTCTCTTTCTCTCACAATGGACATGGAAAAAGCAAAAACAAGAACAAACTCCATGGGTGACATACTTGGCTATTCACACGAACAATAGATAGCACTAAAGTGATGGGAAAGCTCATTTTTTTAAATATTTACTTTCATATAAGTAACTTACCAAGTAATTATATAGCTAACATTTCTACTCGCACAGCAGCCTTTTTAAAAATTCACGGTAGCAATTCTGCTGTTTTGTGTAGGTGACAAGCCCACCCACTATCAGGGAACACAAGAAACAACCTGGTCAGTAAGCTCACTTTGTTTCTGCCGGCTCTGATGTGCACATTGTTGCTTTTTTCATGGTTTTCAGTTGTATTGGCTGGATTTTGTTGAAGTATTATTTCTTTATTTTGGTAGCTTTCAGAGCTTTTGTCAGCTTATTAGTTTTGTGGATCAGGTTCCTAGTTTTATAGAGTCATGTCAGACTCTAGCTCTTCTAGTGTTTGCTACTGCAGCGAAGATTGTAAAACTAGATTGACAAAATCTTGTTACAATCCGCATTCGATTTGCAGTAAATGTAGAGGGCAAGAATGTAGCAGGGAGAAAATGTGTAATGAATGTTCTGATTGGGATGAAAAACATTGGAAAGTGCTTAGATCTCACTTGGATAAATTAGAAAGGATTAGGAAGAGGAAAGAGGCTTCTAGAGTCGAGAAACGGTCACTTAGCCTAGAAACCACTCGTAAACCTAGTTTAGAAGCTAGTTCTGCTATTCCTTCTACTCCTATCCCCGCTTTTTCTCCTAATACTGGCCTTCCTCCTATTCATCCACCTACTCCCGTGCCTGGCTCCCTTGCTTCCAGCCATAATACCATTGCTAGTTTAGTATCTAGGTTTCATCAAAAAATTAATCTTGTAGTGAACACAGAATTAGGAGTGTAATTGAAATTAGTGATGGACAAAACATTCGCTGAAAAAGTGATGAGTGACAGTGTTGTGTAAGTGGAGGAGGTGGCTACTCGTCCCTCCAGTTCTCCTAGAAGAAAGTCACTGTCCTGCTCCCCTGAACCTGGGAGAAGACATACCGGAAGTCCAAGGGAGGCCGGTGGGGTTTGCCCACAGGTATTGTCCCCTCAGTCAAGCCTGTTGCACAATCCTAGGTATCGGCAAACAGCCATTGGAAAGGCGTCTCATCAGATGTCCATCAATTGTCTTCAAGTTCCGACAATTCCATTGCGGACAGGAGGCACCACAAACGATTCCTAGATTCATCACGTCGTCTTAAGCACCTTCAGATGATGTTGGTCGCCGTTTTGATCCGCTTCCTGTTAGCAGTCTAGAGGGCTAGCTTCATCCCACAGCCTTCGTGTAGTTATGTGTGGATATTTCTGTTCCTGCTTTGGTTCAGCATCCTCTTCCTTCCACAGGGAACAGTCCAAAGGTCTTCTCTCCCAAGTGCTCAACCACTGAGGTGCTCACCTGGCCCCCAAGTGCCTAGCAAACTCTCTCAGGTGCGCCATGTCAAAGTCCCAACGTCTAGCTCCTCTCAAGTGGTGCTCAGCCCCAACTCTTCAGTACCCATCACCCACCTCTGAGCGCCAAGCGCCCACTCTTAGATGTGTTGCTACTCTTCAGTCCGCTCAGAGACCACAGTCTCTGTTGCCTTCTCCTTTAGTTCAAGACAAACCTTTGTTGGCTTCCATTAAGCAACAGTTGGCTGAGATTTTGAGCTTACTGAAGAAGGTTCCTTCTGCCTCCAAGACTTCCCTTGATGCTACCCTGTCTCCAGTCTCCTCAGCAAAGGAGGGGGTCGATCAAGAACCTGCCTCTCCGTCGGCCTATGCAGCTCTTCTGCAGTATCTGTTGGTAAATTTTCCCTCATTTTTTACCCCAGCTGCACTGGCTTTGCCTGCCTCAACGTTTTTGATGAGGTCTCATCCAGACAACAGGACTAGGCTCCTTAAGATGGTACTTTCTTCGTCTTCCAAGAAGGCTCTTAAGGAGATTGGAGATTGGCTTTCAGCTAAAAGTAAGCAAGGAAAAGTTTCTTCCGCCTTTCTCCCTCGCACTTAGTTCATAGGAGGTATTTTTATTATGTCACTGGGGAAGCTCCTTTTTAGGGAGTTGCTGCCTCCTCCCAAGGGGACTTCTCAGGCCTCTTCGACTCTTCTCGACACTGCATTCTCATTGGTGATAATGTTTTCGTTAGCGGAACTAGACAACCTTGTCAAGGATTTGTTCAAAGTTTTGAAGTTTTTAGTTTCCTCGACTGGACAGTGGGGGCACTGGCCAAGAAGATTGAAGATTTTTATGAATTATCATCAGACATCACCTCAGACTGGCTGGGAGTCCCATCCTATGTAAACAAGGCCATTAGGGATGGCTCTCTAGAGTTTGCTGCTCTTTTTTCTTTTGATTTTGAAGAAGAGAGCGCTCTGGTGCTCCTTTACCACTAAAGGAATCACAGACGCAGAAGTCGGCCCTGTTATTTTCGCCTTGGGACACGGAAATTACGTCTGACTTGCAAAAGAAGTCGGTGCAGGATTTGTTGGCACAATCCTCCAAGCTTCCCAAGGATTCGACTTCCTTTGCTCTCAAGACGACCTCTCCACTCCAGCAACAGCCCTTTCATGGAGGCAGGCCCAGATCGCAGTCTAGGACCGGCTTGTATGTCTATTACGATCTCGCCTCTCGAGATCGACAGGTTCTTAAAAATAATAAGCAATTGGGCTGTAATGACTGACGAGACCTGCTGACGTCATCCTCCAGTAACGACGACCAAGACAGAGCTGACATGGCAACCATCTCGTCCTCCAAGAAACGTACTGACGTCCTCCTCTAATTACGACGACCACGACAGAACCGACACGGCAACCATCTCATCCCCCAAGAAACGTACTGACATCCTCCAATTACGACGACCATGACAGAGCCGACACGGCAACCATCTCGTCCTCCTCTAATTATGACGACCATGACAGAGCCGACACGGCAACCATCTCGTCCTCCAAGAAACGTACTGACGTCCTCCAATTACGACGACTTTGACAGAGCCGACACGGCAACCATCTCGTCCTCCAAGAAACTCTCCACTGCTCTGCTGCCAGGACCTGACTCGCAGGTATGGATACCTGCTGCTGTTACTCCAGCTGGCTTGCTGCTACCCTCAACCTGACTCGTTGCTGCTACGACCCTGACTGACGAAGTCTGACGCCATTCAACAGACGTCAGCTCGCCAGTAAGAAAAACAAACAAAAACAAAGGAGGCAACAACCCACTAAGGGAACAATCGGCAAACGATTGTTCCTAACACCTCCCCACCTAACAGGAAAAAAAAAATTTAAAATTTTTTTTTTTTTTTTACAAACAAAATACTCTCCCCCGATGCTGCCACACCCCTGCCAGCCAAAACAGGACCAATCCTGGCCTAAGGTTGCCAATATTACGATCCCACCTCTCGAGATCGAAAGGTTCTTAAAAATAATAAGCAATTGGGCTGTAATGACTGATGAGACCTGCTGACGTCCTCCTCCAATAATGACGACCAAGACAGAGCCGACACGGCAACCATCTCGTCCTCCAAGAAACGTACTGACGTCCTCCAATTACGACGACCATGACAGAGCCGACACGGCAATCATCTCGTCCTCCAAGAAACGTACTGACGTCCTCCAATTACGACGACCATGACAAAGCCGACACGGCAACCATCTTGTCCTCCAAGAAACTTGCTGACGTCCTCCAATTACGACGACCATGACAGAGCCTACATGGCAACCATCTCGTCCTCCAAGAAACACTCCGCTGCTCTGCTGCCAGGACCTGACTCGCAGGTATGGATACCTGCTGCTGCTACTCCAGCTGGCTTGCTGCTACTCTCAACCTGACTCGTTGCTGCTATGAACCTGACTGACGAAGTCTGACGCCATTCAACAGACGTCAGCTCGCCAGTGAGAAAAACAAACAAAAACAAAGGAGGCAACAACCCACTAAGGGAACAATCGGCAAACAATTGTTCCTAACAATGTCCATTTCATGGCCAGGTCCATCAAGAAGGGCTCAGCCAAGACACTGCAAAAAGTGAGGTGGAAGTCCTTCATATACTAGTAGGAGCCATACTTCTAGAGTTTTGGGAGAAGTGGATGATCAGAGGAGCGAGGAGCAGAGGCGTGAATCATCAAGGTTCTAAAGGAGGGATACGCCTCCTGTTCCTGGAGAGCCCTCCATTAGTCACCTCTCCCATCACGTTGTCAGCTTACTCAAAAGGCTCAGAGAGACATTCAACCCTTTTGGAGGCGGTTTCCTCCCTCATCCAAAAGAGGGCCATAGAGCAAGTCGTGAACACCAACACAGGTTTTCTACAACTGTCTCTTTGTGGTTTTGAAAGCTTTTGGGGGGGCTGGAGACCAGTCCTAGATGTAAGTGCCCTCAATAATTTTTTCCAGAAGACAGAATTCAAGATGGAGACAAACTATTCAGTCCTTTCATCCATTCACTGGGGTGACTGGATGATAACCCTGGATGTGCAGGATGAGTACTTCCACTCCCATTCCATCCAGACTCCAGGTGTGTATCAGTTTTGGGCCTTTACTTCAGCCTTTCTACAGCTCCTCAAGTATTCACTGGAGTCCTTGCTCCTCTCACAAAATGGCTCCATCTAATAGTGATAAACGTCAGTCTGTATCTGCACAACTGGCTGCTTCGATCCCCGTCAAGATTCTTCTCCTCACCCAGGAACTGGGTCTTCTCATCAATCTCCAGAAGTCCTACTTGACCCCGTCGCAAGAGATTCTCTATATGGGGATGACTCTCAGCTCTGACTTTTTGGGCTTTTCTGTCTTCCAAGAGAATTTCCAGCTACCTTCAGACAGTCCACAGTTTTCTAGCCCTTTCATCCTGCTTGGCTCAACAGTGGATGAGTCTTCTGGGGACTCTAGCATCCATCGAGATGTTTGTCAAGCTCAGCAGATTGCGCATGAGAGTTCTTCAGTTATTTCTAAAAGTCAAATGGGACAGGAAAACACAACATCACCCCAGAGATCAAATCAGACCTGCAGTGGTGGCTGTCCAAAGAAAGACTATCAGAAAGGAAGTCCCTTCAACCTCTGAGCCCCAACCTAGGCTTGTATTCAGATTCCTCGGACATTGGCTGGGGAGCCCCATTGGGGAATCAGGACATATCCGGTACATGGACCCCAGAGCAACAAAGTCTACATATAAATGTCCGAGAACTGAAGGCGGTTTATCTAGACCTTCAGTATTTCTTGAACATGGCCTGCAACAAAAGAGTGCTGGAGTAGTGCACGCAGACAATACCACATCCTTATCCTATACAGTATCCAGAAACAAGGCAGCACTCATTCCTTCTCTATCTACCAGCCAGCAAGAGATCTACTCTTGTGGGCAGATCAAAATCGAATGGACCCTGGATCCCCTGGTCTGTCTGTATCTTTGGAATCTATGGGGTAGGCCAACATTGGACCTGTTTGCCACCTCCAGGAACCAACACCTTCCTCTCTTTTGCTCTCCAGCCCTGGATGCTCTTGCCTGGGCAACAGATGCCATGCTGTAAGACTGGTCCAATCTGGATCTTGACGCCTTTCCACCCTTCAGCATGGTCAGGGAGGTGATAAACAAATTTCAAACTCGTCACAACGTCACTATGGCCCCTGAAGGAGTGGTTCCTGGACCTTCTATGATTGTTGGTGGATTTTCCAAGACTTCTTCCCCAAAAACTGCATATACTCAAACAGCCCCACTTCAGGAGACACCACCAAGGGTTGTCCACTCTTGCTCTGGTGGGTTTCAGACTGTCTGCAAGCTCCCAGAGAAAAAGGCTTTTCAAGGGGAGCTGCAGAGGCTATTGCATGATGCAGGTGCAACTCTTCTAGCCTCATCTACCAGGCTAAGTGGGCAGTCTTCTGTCGATGTTGCATCAACCATAATTTCTCTCCTTCTAAGACATCTATAATACAGATTGCTGATTTCCTCCTATATCTGAGGAGCTCTAGAAATTTGTCTTCTTCCGCCATTAAGGGGTATTGAGCTATGCTTAGCTCAGTTTGTAAAAATAGAGGCCTGGATCTTTCAGCAATCTCGGATCATAACGACTCATCAAGTCGTTTGATACGTCCAAGCAGAGGAAGGACGATTTGCTCTCTTGGAACCTGGATGTAGTATTCAAGTGGCTGACAGGTCCTACTTTTGAACCCCATCGTTCCGCCTCTCTGAGGAACCTCACTCGTAAGACACTCTTCTGCATTGCTTTAACTACTGCTAAACGTGTTAGTGAAATTCAAGCCATTGATAAAAGGGTAGGTATTCCTCGAGGAGACGCAGTTTGCTCCTGTACCCTAGGTTTTTAGCCAAGAACAAGGACCCGTCCAAGCCCTGGCCTTGTTCTTTTACCATTAAGAATTTAATGGACATACTTGGCTCTGAGGAAGAAGAGAGAGTACTTTGTCCAGTCAGAGCTCTGAGGTATTACCTGAGCAAGACTGAAAAGATGAGAGGTCCATCAAGTAACCTCTGGTGTTCAGTTAAGAACCCTTCTCATCCTCTAACTAAGAACCCCTGTAGGGGGGTAGCGCCGTCAGTGCAACTTACGTGGTGCACTGTAGGCATTGCTAAAGGTTCTTTGCATCATCCCTACAGCCCCTAGCTGCAACCGCTTTTACTGTACCTCCATTCATATTTTCTTCCATCTTGCTATCCAGCTTCTCCTAACAATTATTTCATAGTGCAACTGCGAGGTTTTCCTCTGTTACATCTTTCAAACCTACCTACTCTCAATTTCCTTTCCAGCACTGAATGACCTCATAGGTCCCAGTGCTTGGCCTTTGGCCTAAACACTATATTCCATTCCATTCTAACTAAGAATGCAGTGTCGTTCGTTCTTCCTGAGGGATTTAATTTCTGAGGCACATTCACAGGTTCAGGAGGACGTTTTGCCTACTTTTAAAGTGAAAGCTCAGGATGTCAGAGCAGTATCTACTATATTTGCTTTCAGGCATAATGTGCCCCATCTTCCATTCTTCAGTCGACCTACTGGAAGTGCAAGTCTATTTTCGTATCTCACTATTTAAAGGAGGTGGAAACCGTGTTTGATAATTGCAGTACCTTGGGGCCGTTATCAGTGGCTGGCATGGTATTGGGGGAGGATTCCTAGGAAGCATGTTCTTTCTCCTATTATCCTTTCGCCTTGGTGTAGGGTTTTGAGTTTTTGGGGAGCCCGGGGGTACAGTAAACCCCCGTATTTGCGGGGGATGCACACCGCACCCCCTCACAAATAGCTAAAATCTGTGAATACTTAAAACCTTCTAAAAATGCGTATACCTGAGTATTTTAAGTTTTATCACAAAAGGTGCATTTAGTCATGAAAATGATATGAACATGCAGTAATTAGTGAATATTTCTGAGTGAAAAATACCACAAATGGGCGAATTTTCCACGAATAATGGGTAGATATGTTCCACAGAGAAATCTGCGAATACGTGAGTCCGCCAATCGTGAGAATGCGAATACTGGGGGTTTACTGTACAGTGTACCTGGAGTACCCACCAGTCTTAGTGGATGGGTTGTGGTGTTTTCAGAGCAGGTGACAGCGTTGTCTGGTTGTTTTTAATTTAGTACTGCATTTATGACAAGGTCACTTTTGTATGCTTTGCTAGCCATCAGACATATCCTCCATTGCAAAGCTCCCACTGAAGTAGAGGCGACCCATGGCTCAGCCGCCACGCCACTACAGGTTAAGCTGAGCAACAACCAGAGGCAGTATTCATCTGCAGTAGCTCTCTTACCAGGTAAGGAAACAAGCATTATATCAATGCTGGCCGAATATTCTATTTCAAAGTCATTACCATGCTTTAATGTTTTGGAGTAGAATATGTCCATGTATCCCTCCTCCATTTAATGTGGGATTCAGCTATGTGATTGCTTGGTAAGTTACTTATGTGAAAATGATATTTTCATAATGAAATTAAGTTTCATATATACTTACCAAGTAATTACAGAATGGGAGGCCGCCCTCCTGCCCTTTAATGGACACAAGGACACAATCAAAGTGAGCTTATTGGCCAGGTTGTTTCTTGGGTTCCCCGATACTGGTCGGGGCTTGTCACCTACACAGATCAATAGAATCACTACCACAAATTTTTTAAAAAGCTGCCACATGAGTAGAAACGTTAGCTATGTAATAGCATGTTAAGTATATATGAAACTTAATTTTATTATGAAAATATAATTTTTATCTTAAATTTTCTTAAACTGTATTTAACGTTAACAAAGTCAGGTATGTGACAAATGGCAGATAACTGTAGATGATATAGTACAGATGTGGATTGTGAAGAGATATTTTGGGAATACTCAGATACTTTGGGAATACATGAGAATTGTAAAATGTTTGCAAGTGTAAAATGTGTCATCAGAGAATCTTGGGTTTATGTTGGACTGGAGACATGACAAGATGATGATTCTTAACCAAAGATTTTTATCATGAAAGGAATGGATAAAATTGATACTGTATTGGTACATGGCTGTTTGTTTGTGTATAGAGCTTAGGATACAAAAATTCTATTCTTGTGTTACTCTGGATACTGTTTTGTTATAAATTTGTACATGTGAGGTTCAGTATTTAACTTAACCCTTTAACTCCGAAGCCCTATTTACAAAAACGTCTCCCGTATGCCGGCGGCGTTCGGTGAGTTAGCGCCGAAGCGGAAAAAAGTTTTTTCAAAAAATCACAGCACGCTTAGTTTTTAAGATTAAGAGTTCATTTGTGGCTCATTTTTTTGTCATTGCCTGAAGTTTAGTATGCAACCATCAGAAATGAAAAAATATCATTATCATATATAAATATTGGAATATATGACAGCGAAAAAAAAAACTCGTATATAATTGTATACAAATCGTGCTGTAAGCAAAACGGTTAAAGCTAATGAGTTAATTTTTTTTAGTTGTATTGTACACTAAATTGCGATGATTTTGGTATATAACAAATTTTAAAACGATCAAAGCAACACAGAGAAAATATTATCACAAAATGATGCATGAATTCGTAACGCACGGACGTAAAAAAATGTTTTTTTCAAAAATTCACCATAAATCGAAATATTGTGCTAGAGACTTCCCGTTTGTTGAAGAATGAAGCTAATTGATTGAATATTACTAGACTGTAAGTGTTTTAGTTTACAATTGCAGTTTTCGACCATTTCGGTCGAGTTAAAGTTGACCGAAAGTCGAATTTTTTCTATTTATCGTGATTTATATGGAAATGTTATTTTTTGTTGTATTGTACATGAAATTGCGCACATTTTCATATATAAAACTTTATGTAACGACTAATATAAAGCGTGCAAATATTACGACAACGGGACGAAAGAATTTCTGAGATGTTCGGCCGAGTTACCAAGAGACGTAAGGAAAATGTTTTTTTAAAAAATTCACCATAAATCGAAATATTGTGCTAGAGACTTCCAATTTATTGCAAAATGAAGTTAAACGATTGAATATTACTAGACTGTAAGAGTTTTAGCTTACAATTGCGTTTTTTGACCATTTCGGTCAAGTTAAAGTTGACCGAAGGTTGAAATTTTGGCAGTTATCGTGATTTATGTGAAAATATTTCAAAACTGATAAAAGCTACAACCATGAGTTATTTTCTGTTGTATTCTACATGAAATTGCGCACATTTTCATATATAAAAGTTTATGTAACGACTAATGTAAAACGATGCAAACATTACGACAACATGACGAAAAGAATTTCTGAGATGTTCAGCCGAGTTACGCACAAGAGACGTAAGGAAAATTTTTTTTTTTTTTTTTTTTTTTTTTTTTTTTTTTTCAGAAATTCACCATAAATCGAAATATTGTGCTAGAGACTTCCAGTTTGTTGCAAAATGAAGGTACATGATTGAATATTACTGGAATGTAAGAGTTTTAGCTTATAATTGCGTTTTTACCATTTCGGTCGAGTTAAAGTTGACCAAGCTTGAAATTTTGGCAGTTATCGTGATTTATATGAAATTATTTCAAAATTGATAAAAGCTACAACCTTGAGTTATTTTCTGTTGTATTCTACATGAAATTGCGCACATTTCCATATATAAAACTTTATGTAACGACTAATATAAAACAGTGCAAACATTACGACAACGTGACGAAAGAATTTCTGGCGCGGACGTAAGGAAAAAGTTTTTTCAAAAATTCACCATAAATCGAAATATTGTGCTAGAGACTTCCAATTTGTTGCAAAATGAAGATACATGATTGAATATTACTAGAATGTAAGAGTTTTAGCTTACAATTGCGTTTTTCGACCATTTCGGTCGAGTCAAAGTTGACCGAAGGTTGAAATTTTTTGTAGTCGACGTACGGTACTTCCACTCGGCACCCAACAGACAATTTTAGTCGACGTATGATACGTCCAATAGGCGTTTAAGGGTTAAGCAAGTTGACATTTGTGGGTCATCATTTTATTTTCTTCATGAAGGTTTTTGCTTTAATATGCTCTCAAAGTCTTTTTCATCAGCAGTTAAAGTATATTGTTTTAAATATACTTTAACAAGACCACCGAGTCACATTTCTAGAATCTTCGGGCCTGCCTGAAGAATTGTTCTGGAATGATAGATAAAAACTGGAGCAAGTTACAGTTTAAGTAGTACCATGCCGAGGTGGGAAGAGACCAAAAAGAAAGGCTGACCAGTAAAAGGCAGAAAATAATGAGGCATATAGAGACTTGCTGCAGCAATAATAATTGTAGCAATACTAAAAGTAGTAAACGTTTTGCATTTTTTCTTGATTCTAGGTTTTTTACAGATTTTACATCCTTGTGTTACTTTCATTTTTTTTTTTTTTTTTTCACACCAATGACTGTGGTCTGCTATGGTTTATTTACAGTTAAGTGAATATTTAGTGTGTGTGTGTGTGTGTGTGGGGTATATCTGAGTTTATAAAAGTAATATATAAACAATTGATAAAAACTATATATTTCTTACCAAGTTATTATAATTTTGAATACTTTATTTCTTTTGATATAGAGGCTTCCATGATTTCTGTAAATGCTTTATTCCCTTTTTTGTACATTAATACTGTGATATGACATAATGCCTCTCTGATAAATGTAGTATTATTCCCATTCCTTTTCTGTACTTGTATTTTGTATTTTGTCTATTGATGTGTTTATATTAGTTTTCATTACACTTCATTTGTTTGAACGTCCAGAGTTGGTTACTTCATTCTGTAGCTTTATAAAGTTTTCCTCCATTTAACTTTATTAAATTCTCTCTCATAATGAACTTTGTGTATCATTATATGTACATGGGCTTGTAATGCTGCTGGTAAAAAAGGAAAAATGGTGGCCAGAAGCTGGAAAACAGACAAAGATCTCAAAGATTAAGGTGGTGTGGGTATATAATAAGAACTGGGGAGGAATACTGTATGTTGAAAAGTAGTACCTGTGAGCATAACAGGATGGAGATTACTGTGGTAAGAGGGCCAAAGAAAGCCATGGTGAAATGGAATAGATGAAGACCTAGCCCAGAAGGGAATCCTGCCAGAAAGTGCCCAATCCAGAAGAAAATGGAGAGAATGCATTCCACCTAACCCATTAAGGGAAAAATATGATATAAAAATGATGATAATGATAATGGTTCAAGGTCACTTAATACCTCAGCTGATAATTGTTTAGCTTTGGTATACTCTCTGCATTTGTTCTATACAGTGATTCTAAAGATGAACAGCCTCAATACCCATGTCCTGCAAAAGAAAAAAATCTGCTGGGAAGCTTGGGAGATATATCTCTAAAGAACCAAGTTTTTTGGTTGATAATGCTTCCAAATCAAGTTTGTGATAACCTAAAAACATCATTTACCATTGCCATGACTTTCTGACAGTGGTCAAGTACTGTTTATGTACAATAGTTTTGTTATATAACATGATTTTTCCTTCTTATAGTACAATAATACCTTGCGCAAGGTTAGGTTCTGGAACCCGTCACAGATCAGGAGGAATCACAAATGTTTGATAGGATTCACTAAGTATGCTTATTGTTAGAGTTTAAACCCTAAATATGACCCAAATCATGCTCCCAAAGCACTTAAATTTTATTTAAAAGGTAGCTTAATACATTACCCTTAAAAAAAGAAATAAATAAATTACAGTATTGCCTAATGGGTATTTGCCACACTAGCGCATTTACAGTACGGTATACTAATGTTACCCCTATACTAATTCATTGGCAGCCATTTTCTTTTGCACTCACAGTAAAGTAAAACTAAGTAACAAATGGGACTGTAAACTTAATGGCTGACATTTTTGTTGTCATTATTGGGAAGGTAAACTAGGTAAAATTTATACTGTGTCACAGAAGTCATATAACAAAGGTACAATTCAGTAAAATAAAGAAAACATACGTAGAGGGTACAATTACAATATTCAGTCAATTGAAAGTTACGTAAAGGCATACAGAGAAATAATAAGTTGTAAAAATATGTGTGCACACTAACTACGAGAGAGAGAGAGAGAGAACAAAAATACATATGCACATTAAAAATATTTAATACACTCATACATGACCGTCAGTTGATATACAAAGCATCTGAGCTACAAGCCAATCAGGAATGAGGAAGGCTGGTGTCATGCTACAAGCCTGTCAGGAGTGAGAGCAGGTACCATGCTGTGTAAATAGCTACTTCCAACCCTTCCAGCCAATAGCATGTCAGTCATAGAGCCTATGTCAAAGGGAATAAAAAAAATTGTAACACATTCATATGTAGGCATGCGCTCATGGCTATGTGAACTTTATAGAGTTTTAGTTTCAGGTTTTTATGTTAATGATACATCAATTCATATTTCATTAAAGGATATGTATAATACCCAGAGAGAGAGAGAGAGAGAGAGAGAGAGAGAGACTCTCTTACATTAAATATCAAAAGACTGAAGTTATTCATGAATTAATATAGGCAGTCCACGGTTAACCAAGGGGGTTCTGTTCCTGGTCGAGTGCCGATAACCTAAAATCGTTGATACCCAGATTATCACAGTAATTATGGTAATAAATGGCATTTACGATGCCGTAAGTGCCTATTAGTGCCGATAAATTGCTTACTGGCACCAATAGACTGTTTACTGCCGAAAATCACTTACTGACGCCGATACACCGCCTACCAACACTGAAAAAACTTCTTACCTCCACCAAGAATCACTTATGGCGCCAAAAATCTGGTTAATGACGTCATTAGCCAAGTGTCATAAAACCAAAACATCTTTAACTGATGCTGCCGATAAGCGGGGACTGCCTGTACAGAGAAAGAGAGAGCAACTTGAGAGAGGGAGTTTGTTCTTATGTTGAATATCTAGAAGGAAATTATTCATGATTTATGAGAGAGAGAGAGAGTGAGGGAGTTATTCTTACCTTAAATGTCAAAAGATGGAAATTGTTCATGATTTACAACGGAGAAAGAGAGAGTAACTTGGGGGAGCTGAGAATTGTTTACATTGGTGAACAAACGAATCAAGAACAACTGTTTTGAGATTTTTAGGGATTTTACTTTTAGCATAAATTATGCTAGTTTACTTTTGTACCATATTTATTTACAAAAATAAAAATAATACAAATTTTTCTTACCAATTTTATACTTAAACGCATGAAAACTTCAAAAAATTAAACATAAACACTTCTGCTGGGTTTTTTGAGGATTTCGCAAATTTCACAGACCTGTGAAAAAATTGCGGATGCAAATTAGTTAGGTTCCGATGAAAATTTTGTGAATCTGTAAATTCACGAACCCTGAAGCGCGTATGCATGAGGTTTTACTGTACAGTACTGTAGTGTACGTTTCATGTTGATTCTTTTTCATATGTGAGCCTTTTGAGTATGTGAAATCTTACTTAGAAAGGTAATGTTTGGTTTAGCTTGTTTCATGTAAAGTTGTGATTATGTTGATTAATAGTGGTAAAAATTAATTTCTTGGAGTATATCAGTTATTCATTGGCTTTCACAGATGCTGTACATACTTTAACCTGTGCCCTGATGTTGCTCAACACGGATCTACACGGGCAAAGTGTGGGACGCAAAATGACCTGCAATGAATTCATTGATAATTTAGCTGACTTGAATGATGGCGAAAATTTCCCCAGAGAAGTGCTCAAATCTCTCTATCATGCAATACGTAATAAGCCTTTGCAGTGGGCCACGTAAGTTTTCTGTCATACAAATATTTTTTCTGCCTTATGTAATGTAACCGATGTAAATAGGGAGGAATTGTGATAATTTCGTGTATTTATTACAGTTTAGAATAATGATTGGCAGTGCTCATTTTTAAATACTGATTTAATAATACTTCTTGTGCATGGGCATGCAAAATATGAGTATCTTTAAATTTTATGTTCTTGACATTTTGTAATATAATCAGAGTAAATCAGGTAATAAATTTTGATGACTAGGGATGAAGATGGTGATCATGATGCAAGTGGAGCAAGTAAAGGTGGAAGTGGTGTCTCAGACTCACAAGCAGTTGTAGGAAGTAACCCTTTCCTCGCACCTCCATCTGGAAATGGTATTCAGTACAAGAAAGGATATATTATGCGGAAGTGTTGCACAGATCCAAATGGGAAAAAAAGTGAGTTACTTTGTGGTATTGTAACTTTATGGGTGGGTGAAAATTTTATTTGCACGGTGTTTCACCACAAACCCAGTACTCATAACAGTCTATTTCGTACATCCATGTAAATCCCAGACACCAGATTCCAATAGAAGACAAAAAGTAGTGGTTGGCTGTGGTGCACATAGTTTGGTGCATCCATATCTGTTCTCTCCAAATCTCATCGGCTAGCTTTCACTTATTAGCATCTGTTGACTGGTTTTGATGATTGCAATGTGACATGATTCACCCACATTCTCTCAAATAACCGTGCACACCACAGAGGTACAGTAGATGGAAGTGGCTCATCCAAAACAGCAATCCCATATAGAAAAGGGACTAAGCTGAGATGATGATGATTCAGTATTTTTTCTCTTTTTCTAACTTTTCTCTTTGTAATGTGATTTTCGTAGAGAAATTTTCAGATTTTTACTTTGGAGGCGTTTTCTGTTTTTAAAGTACACTTTTATTTCACTTTAGTGCTTTTCATTCCGGTTAATAAAATTTTGGATATTTTCTCACTAATTTTGTTTTAGTAAATTAGTCTTATTGTTTGGTATTCCTCCATGTTATTAACTGTTGTACATATAATTTGGTTAAAGTGCTCCATTGTAAGTTTTTAGTTATCTGTAGTTGTTGTTGGATTGGTAAAGGATTTCTATATATTTTGTCTTGCTATTGTCTTTTGCATTATTTTGTCAAATTTTGGAGAGTTGTCATTAAATAGACCACTTTAATTTTTTTAACAGCTTATGTTTCATCAAGTTAATAGTATTTTTTTCTTATCTTTATCATGTCATAACAAACATTCCAAATGCACTGTAAATACTGTATTGTGTAATATTTTTTTAAGGCTTGTTTTGCAATGGAATTGCAGTGAATCCTGTGAGTGCATGAATGAGTACAAGAAGTTTGTGGTGGATATTGTTGTCCTGCATGCTCTTACACCTCTAAGGAGATGGAGGCACTGGAGCAAATATTCATTAACAATGGCTTCTCATTTTAGTTGGTTGAACAAAAAACCAGAATTATCTTAAATAAATGGCATGCTAAAGCAGCCATGAAAATGGCACCATCACGCACAGTTAACAAAACCATATGCACCAAAAACACATGGAAGATGAAAAGATTATAAAGAACATTATAAAATAAAATTTCATTTACATAACAGGAGGAGGGAAGGTGAGACTCATCATTTACAGTATTTTGAAAACATGAAAACAAGGCTGTAGCTCATGGAGAATAACCCGCTTCCCTTAGAGACACCGTTGAAAAAAAAGTAACAGCATCTAATAATGTACTTGCCTGGTGGATGGATGCCACCACTCACATCAGGGTGACTGCTAAGCTCTTGAAGCATTTCATGTTACCTAGAGGCAGGCCAAATTCATTTAATACAATCAGCACAAAAGAATATCAGAAAAGGAAGAATGGATGAAGGTTGTGAATGCTAAGAGACAACACCAAACCGTCAACACCTGCACCTCCCTGAAGTCCTTTATATCTTGTAAAAGAAGCTAACATAAATGCAAAAAGTTAATTTAATTTCTCCAACCAACTGCCTTTTCTGAAAAGAAAAAATAATGGAGGAAGAAGAAGACATGTAGAAAATTGGCTGTGCCAGACACCAGAGAAAGAAAGAGCAAGGAAACATGCAACCAAGCAGCACCAAATGCTAATGAGAGAGAAAGAGAGGGGGGAGGGGGGAGATGGGGAGACAACCACCCTTGCACCTGAGCAAGCCATCACACTGAAGGGGAACACACCAATTAAAAAATAAAAAACTCTCCAGTCAACAAAATCAAGGAAGTTACAACATCTGCGAATGCAAGATGTGTAGCAAAACATGAGGCTTCGCAACCAGCTAGTAAAAATTTGATCTGCCTGTTCCTGTGTGAACTTCAGACTTGCTGCCTTCATGTATATTTGTACCTTTTTTATATTTTCATACTCCTTGTATACTCTGTAAATGACTGCCTGAGTGTGTTGAAAGGTCTGAAATGATATAATAATCACAACTGTAAATGTACTGAAAAACAAAATGAGACAAAATGTACTTTGTATTTTTTAAGTCACATGAGAGCTAAATAAATTGCCTCCGTGGTCATGTTTAACTTAATGATGAAAAATGGCTTCTCAGTCATATATTAACCATTAAGGTTTGTTAAGTCTTCCTTATATATTTGTCATCTATTGAATTTTATGAAGTCACCATAAATTTGTCAGGCTAAAAAATTTTCATTGGTTTCTGTTTCCCAGCTGCGTTTGGTAAACGATCATGGAAAATGTGGTTCTGCGTTATACAAGATTTAGTGCTATACCTTCACAAGGATGAACAAGGTGCCCGTCGTGGGCCCCAGCATGCCCAATTAGGCCACAATGCCATCCGGCTACATCATGCTCTAGCTACTAGGGCTCATGATTATTCAAAAAAAGAACATGTCTTCCGATTACAGACTGCTGATCAAGCAGAGTATTTATTACAAACAAGGTAATTCAATAGATAAAAGGTAAGAACTAGATTTGCTGTTTCTTAGAGCACATTACTTTACAGACTGTAAGGGTCAGATTTTTCATAAGTATTTAAATATGTGTTCTAATTGTGTATAATAGCTCTTTTTTTATGGCTGATATTATGCCAAGAAAGTATATCTAATCTTGGGTGTTCTTCAGTGACAGCAAAGAACTTCAGGCGTGGATTGACACTATAAACTTAGTTGCGGCCAGTCTATCAGCAGCTCCTCTGCCAGGAGCC
Source organism: Macrobrachium rosenbergii (assembly GCF_040412425.1). Classification (NCBI taxonomy): domain Eukaryota; kingdom Metazoa; phylum Arthropoda; class Malacostraca; order Decapoda; family Palaemonidae; genus Macrobrachium; species Macrobrachium rosenbergii. The sequence continues at coordinate 67,199,802 of NC_089744.1, read as the reverse complement.
GTTGGTTCTCAGCGCAAGTTCCAACGACCTCTCTTGCCTTGCAGTATAACTAAACTAACTTTGGTACAGTGATAGTTCTCTTTTTCTCCTAGACTATTTTGTATGCATTATTATATTGGTGCAAATATGGATTATCATAGTAAAATTAGCACGACTTTTGCTAATATTTTATATTTATTTGATTGTTTGCTTGTTTTTGTAGAGTGAGCAGCTGGAGGATCACACTGAGAGACTGGCGCAATTAGAACGAGAGTTAGAAGACCACAAAGCCCATCCACCAGAGAGAAATTCAAAGGTTGCTAGTGCCTCCAATTACCGAGAGAAAGAAGCTTATCTCACGAGTGAAGTAAGTGATTTAATCCTTATCAGTTCTGCTATTTATTTTTCAGTTTCTAGTACCACTTTTCACAGGGTGGTTAAGTTTAATTGGTTTATATTTGTTACTTGATGCAGTACAGCAGTGAATTGTGGTATTTGTGTTTGATTGGTCTCCAGATTTCTGACTTTCATGTTCGTTATGGAATTCAGTCTTTTTCCAGGTTTTTTTTTTTTTCCTGGAAACTTAGCAAAATATTTAATATATTTTTATGTATATACAAAGTACAGTAATCCCTTGATCATTCTCTCTTCCCATAATAGCATTACTCTCATTTCCTCACTTTTATTTTACAATCACCACCCTTAGTGTGCAGTCCCTTACAGACTTTATTCAAAATTACCATCAAAGAAGGTTAGTTTGGGCTGAGAAGGTCCTTGTGCTGATCTTATGTACAAGTTTTCGGTCTCAAGGACATTGTGTGTCCATGCAATGGCTAGTCCTTTGCTTTTGCTCCTTGTGAATGACATCAAGATCTTTGAAACCTTTATGAGTGTCTGGAAGCACCATCAGGAAGCCTCTTCATCTCAATCACCTAAGCTTGGCTGTGATTCACATTGTGACTCAAGGTCTCTCCAGAAAGGGTTCCCCAAGTCTAAGCAGCTATCTTGACCCTCTAATCCCTTATATCCCACCACCAGCTCTTGCTTTGCTGCTTATTTGGTATTCCTGGAACTGATGATAGAACCAAATTAGTAATTTGGTTCTATGTTAGTTGCAAGGTTTTTATAGAGTTGGTATGTCCTCACGTCCTCTGTGTGATGCCTTGGTTGCCATTCCCTAAGATGACAACAGGTTGTCTAGTTTGAATGCATTTGGGGTCTTCCTTGCTAATTCTTTAATCTATTCATAAGAATATGCTTCTGTATGTGAAGAGTTGCAGTTCCATTGGGGTTTATGACTGCCCCAGAGTTGTTTTAATCAGCTCTAATGTTTTAGCCTCATCTTCACCTGTCTAATTTTTTCTTGACCCAATTCACCTCATTGTTAGAACAATCCTTCCGGTCAGCACTAGGGTTATACTACGCCATGTTACCCACAGGTTTTGTATTCAGTCCAGAGAAATTGTCCATTCTCTTTGAGTCAACTCTGCTCTGCTTCTTAGCCTCTCGGCTCCAAGGTACCCATTTGGTCCTGTGGTTGAGGTTGATCCCAGTATAAGTTACTAAGTCGAGGTGGCCAGAGAAGATGTAGTTCTGCCATCACCAATGATGATCATAATTTATGGCATAATATGCCCTCATGGGTTTTTGGAGGACTAGGAGCCCATAGGTTGAACGCCTTCAAGTCCTAGCCTCTCCAGTCCAGGGTAGATGTAGGTCCTGTGTGGTGTAGTATCCATTTATTTTGAAGAAGAGAGCTACTTCCATGTTCCAATATCTTTAGGCCAGTTAGATACCAGAAGTAGATCTGAGAGCCATATCATCAGCTTTTGTTTCGTCTCCCTTTTGGATATAGACTACAAATCTGCCTGTGAGGTAAGTTCAGAGGGGACTTTCTTGCTTTGATAGACCTTAGCAATATATGCTTCATTTCAATGCACCTGCTTTCTAAGAAGTTTTTTCACTTCTTATAGCAGGTCCCAGTGATCCAGTTCCTGGGCATTTACTTCAGTGTGTACAGTATAGCCCCTTAAGTTGTCTTACTCCCTGGGCTCATCTCTGGATCTGCTTCTTTGTCAGTATCTGGACAGCTGGCTGTTTTTGGCTTCCTAAAGTTACTGAAGCACTTGGACCTTCAATTGTACTTCTGTTGGTCCTGGGGCTTGCAGATCTACTTTGAGAAGCCAGACCTGGCCCCTTGTATCTAGAAATATGTATCACCATCACAAGGTTGATTTTCCCTTGGATAGGTGGTTTATTGCCCCAGAAAACCATTGAGGAGTGTCAGTATCCCTTGCAACCTATAGACAAGTCTTGGCACATGACAGATCATCGGGTGGTATTGGAGAAGTAGGCTCTCACAGTCACTTCCTAATTCATGGTGTGACCTCAGTGTCTCTCTGTCCATATCCCAACCATGGAGACCATTCTTCATAACTTCTCCACTAATAAGGTTTATTTTTCCACCCTGTCTTTAGTCCTCATCAATAATAAGGTTTATTTTTCCACCCTATCTTTAGTCCTCATCTAGCAGGGTTTAGACTAGGGAAACAATAAGAACACTTTTAACTTTTTTGTCATTTTTTTCCCAGTCTGTTCCAAGGCCACCTTCCAAAATGGGACTTGACTGTGGTACTTTGCTGCAGCCTCACTAGACTACCATATGAACCCTTGATGGATGCAGCTTTACTGGAATTGATTATTAAGACAGTGTTTTGGGTGTCCTTACTTCCAGTAAGTGTGTCAGTGAGGCCCATGCCATTTTGGATGAAGTATCTCATTCCAACCATTAATCCTGCTGTGTGTGTGTCTTTCCTTCATCCCAGAGTTTGTGGAATCTTGCTGTTCTTTCCTCGCCTACCTCATCTGCTTAAGATACCCCTTTCTGCCATCAGGCTGTCTTCATGAATCCAGTTTTGTATTAACTTTGGCAGGTGTTTCACTTGGTTTGACTGGATGATTCTCTAGAGTACAGGCAGTCCCCGGTTATTGGTGGCCTTGGTTACCGGTGATCCGGTTTTACGGCGCTTGTCTAGTGACGACAATAACCGGATTTTCAACACCAATCTCCAGTTATTGGTGCCAATCCCCGGTTATCAGTACCGATCCCTGGTTGTCGGGTCCAATCCCCGTTTATAGGCGCCGATAACCAGGGATCGGCGCTATTATCGCTGATTTTCGGTTATTGTCACATTGTTGGGAATGGAACCCCTGCTGATAACTGGGGACTGCCTGTATACAATCTCAAAACTTGGATCAGTCCCCATGAGGTTTGAGCTCTTAGCCATGCTTAGAGTGGGCACTTTGATTGTCAAAATTTTTTGTGTAAAATTTACCGTACGTGATACTGTGCATATATCTCTGGGTGTTTTGTTGTACAGACCAGCCATTGAGGTGGTTCATGTTTATCAGTTTTAGTGATCTGTGTCGACTATCCTCATTCTTTGCCTTGTACACAGCAGAGTAAATCCTCTCCCTGCTAGTCAGCTTTCAATTCCAGTGTTGTATCTTTGCTCACATAAGAATATAGGAAAATAAACTTGCTGATAAAGCAACCAAAGGTGCAGTTTACCATTTCTAAAAGATTATTTTTGATAAATGGCATTCATTATGGATTAGTGAATCATCTGACAGTAGTGATTAAACTCTTGGAAGGATTGTGGCATTTTCATGTCAAAAAGAGTACCACATTGAAGTATTTTTTTCAATGGTCATGTAGTTTTGACCCATGGGTATTAGATAAATACTCATACAGATTAGTAATACCTGTAACAGTTAAGCATATTATGTGGTTCCCCATTGTTTGCCGAATAATGAATGTCCATGCAAATTTCATCACGAGTCTCTGCTGGTTTTAAATTTCAGAGGAGCAGGTTATAAAATATTAATTAATTCCGAAGCAAATCCTTTGCATCAGTTCTGTGAAAGTTAGAAATATTGACTCAGTGGTCTGGTTAATTATCTGTGTATGGCCACCGCATACATTTTAATACTGTTTAGGGAAGATTTCTTTTTACTCACAGGCAGCAGATAGCAGATTGTGTTCATTATCTATCCAAATCTAATAGAATATCTTCATGTTTTCTCTGAATGTTATTGGATTATTTTATGCAAAGCCTTTTTATGTTAAATTTGTTTGATCTTGCCATAATTAGAGTACTCACAGCTGTTTGGTAAAGTACTCCAAAGCATTAGCCCTATTTCTTTAGTTGCATTGATGGAGGTATTTTTTTTATATGCTTTTCTTGCCATCAGAATGGTTATAAACCTAGAGTATGAAAATGACAGTTTTTAATATATTGTTTTATTGTTTCCTATAGTATTAGTAAGTTTTACAATGTATTGTATATACTGTAGCTTGCAAAAAAAAAAATTTCCTCCTCCAGATCAAGAGATACCGAACATACGTTTATCTCCTTCGTTCACGACTGACTACACAGCAAGGTGGACAGCAGGGAACAAGTTCAGGATTAGATGTTGGTGACCTTCCTGTTTTTGAAGCTCGTCCAGTTACCGATGGATCTGATGGTGGGGATCGTGGAAGTAGAGTGATACCCCCTCCTATTCCTGAGCGCGCTCGGCCAGGTGACAGGTACAGTTATCAGCAAGCAGTGCACCACAATGCCTTCCTTTGACCCACCACTGTGTGCTGTGCTCACCACCACTTCTTAGCTAATTTCTCACACCCACGCCTCCTTATCATGCCAAACCAAACCCTCACCTCATCTGCCTCATAACTATTGGCTTCTGGTAGTAATTCCTGGCTATTGATTTAACCAGAAGTGTGAAGTACAGTAGTTTTCCTAAGATTTTGAGATCGAATAAGGTAATTTTGCTATTCTGTAGAATTTGATTATGCTACTGCCTTAACAAAAGCATCGCCAGAGAAAAGCATTGCCAGACATTAGTCCTAATTTTGCATGGCACAGATAATAGTAAATTTCAATTATCATTTGAATTAAACCATCGTATATATATATATATATATAGATATATGTTTGTATATATTTATATATAGATAAATATCAATAAGTAACTACATATATCCCATAGTTGCTAGTAAACAATTGAGGTCAGGTGACTAAACAGGGTTGAGGTGTATGCGCTATGGGTTTGTTTCCCCAAGAGCTGCCTTTACCTCCTCACTGGACAGGAGCTGTTTTGGGCAAGAGAGCTTTATTGTGCAGTGTGATTGTGTTTTAACAGTCAACTGATTCTTTATATAGAGCTCTGTGTACTTTACATTTGATTCTGTTAGATGACTGGATATTAAAGTGTTGTACAATTTAAAGTCTACACAAAACCTTGTATTATTAGATGTCAGATCAAATGACTGAGACCAGTGTAAAATAATGGCTTTTGTATTAAGTTGCAATGCGCATCGGTACAATATTTGCATTTGTCTAGGTATTTGTAATTTTTGTTAGACCAAAACCTGAATCTGGAATTTAATATGAGCGTAGATGCTCCATATTTGTGCAGCTTTGGTGATGTATCAGAGATTTACCCTTACTGCTATTGCTCATGTTTATATCATTCTATAAATAATCATTTCATTTTAAATTGTGAATTATTGAGTATCATGTTAAGTTCATGAACATGGCTGTTAGGGTTTTGTCTTTTTAAATTGAGTTTATTCTGCTAAAATCCCTAGTCATGTATATCTTTATATCATAAAGAAGTAGTGAATAATATTGCTAGCACAGTATTATGCATTACAGCATCCTTATAAATTTCATTGTTATTCATCCAGAGGTTGTGATTGAAACAAACATTGTTAATGCACATCCTCAGTACTTATAACATGTGGATGTGGCCTTGCCCATGATTTTGCTGTGCTGGTTACTCCAGAAGGGATGAAAGTGCAGGATAATTTTTATGAATTTGTTCTTTTAGAATGTGAAAATTAGTCTTGAGGTAGTAGAAAAAGATATAAAATTAATTTAATTAAAGAACATTACTTGGAATTCAAACTGACATATTATGGACTAACAGAAAATCAAGATAATTGGAAATCCACAGTTGCCCATTTGGTTAGTTAAAATAAAAAGTATTTTTGTAATCATAAAAGTGATGTATCGTATTTTTTATGTTTTACAGTCTATGCAGGATGTGTCATTAGAATGTTTGTTCCATACCTAAGCCTGAAATGAAACATTTAATATTATATATGTCATTAAAATCCCATATCTAATATTTTCCATAATTTGATGTGGTCTGGTCAAATGGTAATATTTTTGTAGTTAAATTATTTATTTAGCTAGCTGAGTTTTGCAATTCCCTTGAGGGAAATTGCTCCAATAGCTTTAATTCAGAACCCATCATTGTTTAATTGTAACCACTTAAAATGCTTCATTTCAATTAGTTTTTACACGAAAAAAATAAAGAACATATGGTAATAATGTAGTTTAACCAATGGCAATTTTTTATAAATTATTTTTTGAAATAACTCAATAGGATTAGTTACTTTATTTTTTTTTTGTTTGATGTCAAGTAATAATAGTATTTTCTCAAGACTTGAGAACTGTCATGTATATTTTACATTCTTAAGGACAGCAGACTATAAATGTTGATATGGATGATGCACAAGGAAGGGAAATGGCTTTGCCTCAGTTTTAGAAAGTCCCACTACTGCATATATGTATACCTTATGAAGACTCTTTGCTTAACATTGTTTCTCCATACTAGTCTGTTATGTTCACTTACAAGTTTTATTTTCAATGAGCTAATGTTTGTGTAATTGGCCGATGATAATCATTTTGATCATGAACTCTGACTGAACTCCCCTGATTTTGGTCAGGGAAGTGAGAGGAAGTGGATTACCTCTATTGTGAGGGTATCATTATTAAGTAGTTTAAAGAGACAGTGAGTCACAATGCTAGGCTTATCCTCCAGATTTGTTCTTACCTGAGATACAATGCTAGGCTTACCCTCCTGATTTGTTCTTACCACACTGCTAGGCTTATCCTCCTGGTTTTTTCTTACCTGAGAGAGGAAAATGGAACAAATCAGAGATAAAGTATTAGCTAGGTAGAAAGTGATCGAAAGGAGCAGCTGAAGAGTCAAAGGGAGCCAAAGGGGAGTTGCAATGTACCCTTAGTACCAGCAGTATTATCAGAAAAATGAAAAGAAATCTCAGTGTGTTGTTATAATATTAAACTGTTATTATTTAATGCCAATGGCTGCAAAAATAAAAAAGCATTCAGTTGGAGATATGTGCACTTGAACTGATAAGATTTGTCATGCAAAGAGGAGTATATATAAAGATATAATAAATGGACATGCTTGGATGCACCACAGCTACAAATAATAATGGTAACTAGAAACGGAATTTTTTTATAGGTCTTATCAGTTTGAGAGAGTTGAGATTTGTTGACAAAGAGTTAAAGATTTGAATATTGCTTACATAAGGGATTTTTTCCAGTTACATATTAGACATTGGACAGTACTGTATATACTGTACCATAATCCTACGTAATAAGTTCTTTAGTTCCTCTCTAATGAAGTATAGTCTGTGTGTGTTATTTGACTTATTGTATTCTTTATGTATGCCCAGTGGAATACTGTTGGGTCTTGGTCATTTGTTGGCTGCAGTATTAGATCACTCTAATTATGATAGATCCTTGTTTCCTGCCATAAGAGCAATAGAGATTCTGCAGTATCTTGGTTAGTAGAAAAAAGAAATTTTCAGCAAGATAGGCAAAGGAGGTTTTCTTGGATAATGATTTTTCCACCCCATTTGAAAATGTTCAGCAGTGAGTCTTCTTGCATATATGGTGTGTACTGTACATGGTTTTTAGTTTATCTAACATTTACACATCATACATATACCCATGGCTATGGACTTGTAAGGTTGTACAATGTTTTTACTGCAGGATGTAAGAATTCTAAGCAGTAGTCTTACAGAAGAGAACATTAATTCATGTTTACTGTTATTCTGATGAATACCAAATAAACAGTATTGTTGTACATTTTTTCCAGGCTTCTGTATTTCAGTGTCAGGCACTTCAGGATATCTTCAATACATTGAGGTGCTTAATAGCTTTCAACACCAACAATAAACATGCTTGGGCTAATGCATTGTCAAGTTTATTGTATTACTACATATAGTTATAAAATTTTAGATTCCAGTATATTATTTTGGCATTACTTATGAAATCTTTCAGCTTAGCAACTGTTCATCATAACATGAGACTCGTGTTGGCTTTTTATTATATTTGATAGGAAGATTTTGAAATCTACTTTCATTTATTAAGGACATGCTTTGTGAGTTTTTCATTGCTGTCTAATTACAGTTTTGCATGGAACTTTAAACAGCAGTGTGTATTCTTATATGATAAAGGAAAATGGAGCAATAGGCATTTAGTTCCCCCTATTTTAATAGAATTAGAAGGAAGTCTTTATTTGAATAATAACACTTGGGGACATTTGGAATGGGTAGGAATATTACAGTATTCCTTTTGATATGTTTACTTTCTTTTTTTAATAATGAAGTCATCCACAATAAGTTGAAAGTTGGATCTTAATCAAATATAAATATATATTCAAATCAGAAATTTTATGTTGAAAATTATTTTACCAGCATAATTTGATAAGCTTATTCATTAATACCAGATAAACTTTCTTCCCTTTTAGAAGTAAGTGACCACTTTTATGTTCACTCATAATACATGGCTAATATACATCATGACAAAATAATTATATACTTAATACTAAAGTGACTAAAGCAGTGTAGGCAATTTAGAAAGCAAAGATAGTTTTACATAAAGGCAGAGGAAATATTTTTTCAGTTAGATTTACATTGTAAATAAGGTGGTGTTGTAAGACCTAATGTTGGTGACAAATTGAACACAAGTAAAGATTTTAATGTTTTTGTTATGTAAGGAAAAGAAAATTAGTTTGATTATTGATTACTTAGGTAAAGTTGTGTAGTGCAGTAACACCTTCGTATAAGCTAGAAGATTTAGTTCTGGGGTAGGCACTACAGATATTTACCATGCTTATAGTGTACACCTGCAAAGATCAGCTCATACATTCTTATGTTGTACGTGTTTATCTTCCTAATGAGATGAATCCAGAGTAAAGAAAGAAGTATATCTGCCTGTGAAGTTTTGAAAATTAAATTCATATTTACAAGACGACACATTTATGGGTCAAGTCATCACTGACATTTTATCCATTTTCTCTTTTGCTTTTAAGTCCTGGTGCATCATAAATTGATGACATAATCTCAAGTCTTTAAAGGGTCTCTGCAGATAAGTTTTATAATATTAATAGTATAATCATTTTTTATTTCAACAATTGTTTTGTTTATGAAGTTTTTATATGAATGTCTTGGGTTGGTGTGTATAAATACACTAATAAATTGTAGGTAAATACCACTACACACAGTATATGTATACATATTTAAACTCATAAACATTTATGCTTGATATTCATCTTCAGCTGTCATTTTCTTAATTTTTTGTCCTGTTATTATTGTTGATCTTCTTTCCTCTTATAACTTGCTTATCTACATATTCCATTTATATTTTTTTCACAGTTTTATGTCATACTTTGCATAGATTATAAGGAGACAGAACAAGCTCAGTGAAAAAGAAAAGACTTCAGAAAATGAAGATATTAGCGTACTGTATGCTACAGAGGAAAGTTATCAGATTTAAATAACTTATGAAAACTACATTAAATGTCTAAAGCAAAGAAAGGTAAAATGCACATTAGTAAGTAGAAATACTGATGGACGAAGATTAGTACTAGGACACAAGTTTTATGTGCTTAGTCCTCAGGTGCTGTTTTATATTATGATGGATTGAAGGACTGTTGAGTAGTGCTCATAGTGTGTGCATCTGTAGACATACCTTTTCTCTTTCCATCTCCTGTACTTCTAATCAGAGATCATTCAGAAATAATTTGAAATATTATTCAAAAATAATTTGAAATATTACCTAAAAGGTTCCAAGGGGAAATGAGTGGAAGTTACGGTGTAAATTTATCATAATATAGAAATAATTGTTCAGATATTACTCAAAAAGTTTTAAAAGGGATAAGAGTATATGGTACAGCATACCTGATGAATAGGAAAATTTTGAATAGGCTTGTTTTGTCTCCAAACAGTGACTTTCGTTGTAAACATACTTCTGTTAAATTTAAACTAACTCACATGTATTCATCAACCCACAGAAGCAATGTATTAGATCTTAGCTTAGTAGTAATTTAATACAATAACATTTTTATCTAATGTTGCGTTGCTGGTATTTTTTCATGTAGAGTATTTCTGCTTGAACCTCACTTCAGCTTATCAGCCACAAGGAATGTATCGTCAAAAAGGCTAGAGTTACATAATAGTTGGAATAAATGTTTAAGGTCTTTATTTCTCTGGTATCTTTCTTATTTTAAATTTTGCTAAAAATACTTTTATATGTTCTCGTTCTGTTCCATATGATGTTAACACTAGCCTTGGAGGTTTAAATACGAGCATGGAATTTGAAAGACGGTCACCATTACATAAATTTCCTCTTTGTCCATGAATAAAGCCTTGTCTTTTGATTTTGATACTGCCACACATGTTTTTGTATAGAATTATGTTATATTTGCATGCATTCAGTGATTAGTGCTATTGTCACTTAATTTTTTTTTCTCTAGAAGTAGACTGTTTAAATCCGGGAATGAACACTTGATGTAATGTGTATGTGAGATTGGAATTTTGTATATTAAATATAGTTGCATAATTACCATATATATCTGCCATTTGGTAGTAAGAATGTTTAGCAGACTACTCTCATTTTCACCAGAATGAATCTTTATACTGTAATAAATTATACATTTCAGTTACAGTAATGCCTCAATCTTACGCGCTTCGAGTTGTGAGAATTCACAGACACGAACTTTTCATTGGAACCTAACTAATTTGCATATGCAATTTTTTCACAGACAAGCAACATTTGCAAAATCCTCAAGAAACCCTGCAGAAGTGGTTCTGCTTAATTTTTGAAGTAGTTTATAAGTTTTCATGCTTTTATATGTAAAATTGGTATGAAAAATTTGTATTTTTATTTTTGTACATAAATACTGTATGATACAAGGTAAACTAGCATACTTCAGTTAAAATACAGTAAAATCAATCAAAATCACAAAACAGCTGTCGATGTAAACATTCTCTCTCTCTCTCTCTCTCTCTCTCTCTCTCTCTCTCTCTCTCTCTCTCTCTCTCTCTCTCTCTCTGTACATTAATATTTGCTTTGACGTATGAGTTGTATTTTTGTTCTCTTTCTCTCTCTAAGAGAGATTTTTTATGCATTAATGTGTATGTTTATTTGTTTTGTATACTGTAGTTTTACAGATAAACATGACTTTACTTTGTTATTAATTTTTTCATATTTTCTATGGTATAATTACAAATCTTTGTAATTATAGATTCCATCTTTTCTTTGAGGATCTGAGAGAGGGGGTGTAACCTAACTGTCAGTTATCTTGACATATTGATTGCAAAGGGAGAAAATGTTGCCCATTGATGGTCAAATAAAATACTGCTACAGAAGTATACTGAAAAATCTCTCTCGCTAAAGCTATTCGCTCTTTTTCCTTCATAAATCATGAATTTCCATGTATTGATATTTAACATAAGAATAATCTTTCTCTCTTTCCAAAGTTATTCTCTTTTTCTCTGTCATAAATCATGAATAATTTCTCTCTAGATATTTAACGTAAGAACAAACCCCCCCCTCTCTCTCACGTTATTCTCTCTTGTAACAATCACGTTATTCTCTCTTGTAACAATTCATGAATAATTTCACATGATATTTTACATAATCTCTCTCTCTCTCTCTCTCTCTCTCTCTCTCTCTCTCTCTCTCTCTCTCTCTCTCTCTCTCTCTCTCTCTCTCTCTCTGTACTGTACAGTATTGAAATATGAATTACAGTATGGTATTAGGCTAACTTTTAAATGAAGTTAAAGTGCTTTGGGAGCATGATTTTGTCATATTTAGGGTTTAAACTCTAGAAGTAAGTATTTACTGTATGCACTTGCATTTTTAGTGACCGTACCAAACTTACGCAAATCCATGCCTTACACAAGGGGTTCTGGAACCTAACCTCGCATAAGTTCGAGGTATTACTGTACTTTGTTTTTATATGCTGTGTCTTTCACAGATACTAGTTGCTATGTATTCATAATTTTGTAAAATTTTATTAACATTTGTAGACGAATAGTGGGCTTCCCATCATTGAAATGAAACCAGAATTCTCATTAACATTATGTATTCTTTAGAAGTTATGTTGAAAAGTAGTTACATGGGAATTAATATTTTATTAAATCATTTGGATGTGCTGCTTCACTCAGAGTTCATTAATTCTCTACCTAAAAGAAACTACTGTCACAGCAAAAGCATGCATATTAATGTCATAATATTTTTAGCATTCATGTTAAAGTTGAAGTAGATTTTATGAAATTTTTGCTAACAGCAATTCAAAGTTTAAATTCTTGATCTTCCTTTTAATTTGCCTTTATAGGAAGTACTCTATAAGGTATGCATAGTTTAAAGAAATCTTATCCAATTTAAATGCAGATATAATTTTTTCTGTGATTGCTTTGAGTTTACTACACAGTTGATTCTGCACATGTAATTATTCATGACATAATGTGTTTGCATATACTTCCAGAGGTTAAATATTTAAAATATTTTCAGTACAATCAGAAATTTTTCAGTGATCTCCACAATTGCTTATATGAAAAATGTCTGCTTGAAAGGCATCAAAGGCAGCAATATTCTTTTGGTAAGAGAAGCTGAACTGTTGCACACATCATTTACATGAATTTTGTGAAGGCATCACTTGTTCAATGCCTGTTGTGGTTTCAGTCAATCCAGTGATCTTAGTGGATAAAGTACTTGAGCCACTGCCATGTTCTGATCTCAGTTGATACTCAGCTGAGCAGTTGAACTTTTTGTGAAAAAAGTGACTTTGCAGTTGCTAACGATTTTTAAAGTACATCTCGTGAACATTTTTAAAATGTTTGTCATGCGTAGTACAAGTAGATGTGGCTTTAAAGCCAAGGAAAGTTTGCAAGATCTTCCTTCTTGAATTTAAGTTGGATAATGCACTTCAAAGCAATAAAGGATAATGTTTCAGTAGATTTCCAAGGCATTCTAACCCTCCCAGTAGACAATGTGTATGTTTCTTTAGAAGGATGTTGTCTTAACCTGGCGGTGTAGAGGATCACCAATCTCTGCATGACCCAGTCATGTGGGAGGTCTAGGTTATGACTAGGTGTGGCAGATGTTCATCACATGATAATGACAAAGCCTTATCTTTGTTCACTATTCTGAAAGATAGAGTTGGAGGGCTATATTACAAGCACACAGTTGTAAGCCATTACTGGTACAAGGGCTATAAGAGGTAGGCTGATGTTTTACTTTTTAATAAAAATTGAGGAAATTGCAAGTGCTGAGTAGGAGGCTGCCAAGGTTTTCCCAAAGTTTCTGAGGCAATGGATTCAGAACAGGTTACAGCTCCAAGCAAATCTTGAATATCGGTGAGATGCATTTTCTGGAAGAAACCAAAGGGAACAAGTGGAAAAGACAAGACAGAATGCCTCACAACAGGGGCCAAGGGAAAAAAAAAAAGGTGGGGGTGCGCTTTAGCACCCTTGACAGTGAGACATTCAAGGCACAATAAGTAGTAACATCTTACGGGGCTTTATCAATGAGAAGCTTCGAGCAGCATAGTAGTCCAATTCTGTGGCGTAGGTAAAGACAGTAATCAACCGTAGCTAATGGTTGGTCATGTTTTGATAGCCTTTGAACAATATGCTAGGTAGAAGACACTGAACAGGTTCCTCTGCATCTTGGAAATGCTGCAAATCATCTCAAGGACACGGATTACTGCTGTGACAATGTGAAGGCAGTGTTATAGCTAGGTTATGCCACCTCTCATCCCTGCTATGACTAATGGATCCTCTCAATCCCCAAGACATCTTAACTGTGAAGTGCTTGGTACATTCCTGTAAAAGAGGAAGATAGTGGAATTTAGCATCATCAGTCAAACCAGTAATAAGAATCTGTTAGGGAAACACTGGAAAAGGATGATATTACTTGACACTCCATTACTGCATTAGAAAAATTATTCAGCTGACCCAATCAAATTTATGCTTAAGTGAAATATAATGAGGTTTTTTTTTATCATGGGACTAGGTAGCTAGTTCCCATTTATAACCACCAAAGTCAATATTCCCTGCCTGTATATTTAAATACTATATCCTTTTCAGAGTCATTAGTGATCCAAGCTCAGGCAATGTTATCAGCAGCAGTAGTTGGTTTCCTGTGTGGTATTCCTTGCCTACATATATAAAACTTTTAAAACTATCTCCTTTTCACATTCACCAGTGATTCATGATAACAAAATCTCGCATCAACAGAAATATTTTACACAAGCCAAGAACAATTATATATTCGGCTATGGAATAAAACTATATTTTTTTTTTATTCAACACCCAGCAGTTTCTCATAATGGGATGGCTCCAGAAGGGAAATAGGCTTCACTGGTGCCCTCATACATACCACAGATCATAATGCTTTCAATCTGTAATATTCTGGATCCCAGAATATGTAGGCATCACACATCATTGCTTTCAATGTTGTGCAATGCAAAGGTTTTTCCATGAAATTCCACCTCCAGTCATCTCCATTCTCAAGTTTTGTTGTTATCATCCAGTAGGTTCGAGTCTTGTAATTTTTCTGGTGTCCAGAGCCTGATCTTTGACATCTCTTTTATCATTTACAAAATTACAACTTAGGTTTTATAACCTTTCACTTTTGATACACATTAAATAACATTATAAAGAGTAACTGTTCTATTTCCTATTGTTGGATTTGAAAATTGCTCTCAACTCTTCAACTCTTGCACAAAAACAGTCGACATTTCCTACTTCTGTAAGAGTTTTTGGGCATTTTCTGGACAATGGCCAACCCACCGAGAGTCAAGTGTTTTATTTTGGAAGTTTGGTTAAATGGCCTAATGATTATGAATAAACTGGACTTTCTATATTTTTTAATTATTAAAGAACTCTTCTTCCTCAGCCTATGTCAACTGTAAGCACTACACTACTCTAACCAATCAACTTGCATGAGTGAAACCAGTAACTTTCTGTTATAACTACTTTCAAATACACATTGACTCCACTTTGCAGCTGAGTGAAATACAAGATAAATAATGTGGAATTTTACCTAGAACTATGAAAAGGAAATCACTAATGACCAGCATCTTGGCTGTATATGAATCTCTATATCCAGCAATCAGGCAGTTATGCATTATATTTTTTCCCTTGGATAAATACTTTATGTAAACACCATTTACAATCACTTAGGCAATGGGATTTTTTTTTAACTACAGTAACTCACGTCTCCTTTAAAAGCTACCTTTTGACCTAGCATGTACTGTAACCTAAAAATCAAGGGGGCCTTTGCATTTTACTTAGCTGGGTTTCCTATATATTTTATTGGTGCTTACTCTCAAGCTGACTTTTGTCACTGGTTGGCAATGTACCCACTTGTTACAAACCAGGTACAGTATACCAGTTTTTTTAGATATTACTTAGATAACAGTACAGTGCCAGAGGGGTCCTCTGTCAAAGTTGAATAACATACTAGTTCAGAAATGCATGATTTTCAGTTACTCTTGAAGTGCTTTAGAAGGCCTGTAAATTACTGTCCCTATTCCTATACAGTACTTAACAAATCACATCAAGGTGGTATAAATATTGACATACTTTGTATCCTTGCTTATATGGGCATTAAAATAAGTGAGGATGCTAAGGCTGCAATTGCTGTGACTAAATGAAATATGTATTATTGTCAGTAATTGATTATTACTGTATCTCTTTAACCCATCATCTTTAGTAAATGGCAAGAATTGTGGAAAAATTAATCTGATAATAATAGACTAAAACACATTAATCCCCCTGTTGGTGTGGTGGTGATCATTTAAAAGAATGTCACCTTGAAGTAGTATCACATCTTCATAGTGGTCACACTTGCCTGACCAATGGATATTTGATTTATAACTCGAACAACCCAGTCCCAAATGTAGAGAATGCAGACCAACACTCACAATCAGACATATATATCTGTAGTCATTCTACAATTTTCAACCAATAACATATCAAGTATTGGCAACAAATCTTTTAAAGAAATTTTGTCAGAATCTATCATATTTCTGTTTATACGACCATTAAATTTTTAAACCAGTATATTATGTAAGATGTAATATATTCATTAAAAGAAATCCTTTGGGCTAATTAAGTATTGGTTAATAATAATAATCAGTGCCAGTAACTGAGTGAGCAGCCTTGTTGTTTTATATGATAACCTGAAGTTCACTGTCACTCTTGAGCCACTACAATCTTTTTTAAATGGTTGATTCAGTCATAACTTGGCCAGACATGCCAGGATTGGCTGTAATTCATGTGAAGATTGAGATCACAACCTCCTTCAAGGCAGGGTCATCATGGGAAGATGATGTGCCCTTAGGTGACCTTTCATTAAATAAACACATCAACAGCTACCAGACTATCATGCTTGGGGCAGAATGTGGCTCTTGACCCAAAATGTGTAATTCTACGGTCTTCCTTTGCACCTTAGAGGAGGCAATAATTATGCAGGAAGAATAACCTGGTTTTTTTCTCAGGAATGGGGATCATCTACATGAGAAGAAAAAGTTAAGAGCAGGTTGGGAATGGCAACACTGTTGCGGGGAGCGAGGCACGCTAGTAGTCAGATTGCAGATCGAAATGAGTATTTGTTACACTAATACAAGATTGAGATAACAGCATTCAATAATTAACACTGATAAGGAATTGAAATACAGGCAAGTCCCTGGTTTACAGCAGGGGTTATGTTCTTGGTGGCGCACTGTAAGCTGAAAATTGTTGTACTGTAAACCGAAATATCATAATTACAGTATATGTAATGGGAATAAATATGGCGCCATAAAACCGAGGTACGGTGCTGTAAACCGCTTACAGCACTGAAAATAAGGTTAATGGCGCCCTGAGCCAAGTGCCATAAAGTCGAAACACCGTAAACTGGGACTGCCTGTAATGAAAAAGGTATATGCTGTATTCGAAAAGCTTATTTTGAGTGGTAAGAATCTGGGTTCCCCTCGATACACTGTACTGCTGTAAATTTTTACCACACCCATTTTCACAAATAGGGAATGGCTGAAGCTGACAAAACAGCAATCAGTTTCACTTTCATCTTTTAAATGCTAAATCAATGATAATTAAACAGCATAGAAAGCAGCTACATCACTCACTGAATACTTACACAAGGTGCAACACTTACTGTAATCAGTGGTTATAAACATGACATTTCAGACACTGAAGTATGGAGTGCCAGTGGCTTGAGATGCATTAGGGACAATGTACCTAGGTAGAGGAATGCATAGTTGAGGGTGTGCCCAAATTGCTTAAAGGAGCTACTTTCGAAAATATAGACGAGTCTTTGCTTCAAGACAATCACATTTTTACTTTATATATAGTGCTCAACACTTTTTTTTTTTCATAACACAAATTTGCTTTCATTTAAATTCAGGTTTGAAATCTTTTTGAGACTCAGCATTTGACATTTTTCAGTAATCAAGTATTTATGTTCCATAAAAGTGAATGGCCTTGAGAGTAGTCTGCAATGCAATATTTATTTTTTCATAAATTTAATCACGTTATCAGTAAAATCAAAACTGTGCTCTTTTATATTGTAAAATAATTTTCTAAAGTCTTTGTGGTTTTTAAGCACATGTCATTTATTTTTTACCATTATAAGTTATTGAAATTTAATATATCTATTACTGTATTTGTTTTTGCATTAACAACTTGTTACTAGTACAGAAGGTATCCCTTGTTCCTTGAGTATTTTTGGAAAATTCTGAAATTTATGGGTTAATACTGCACAGTTTCATAGCTCAAAGTAAACAGTGTAAAAAAAGCTTTGTAAAATCGTACCAGTTTTTGGGAAATGAATGATACAGAGATAAATGTTATATGATATAGTATAAGGAATGCCCTATTGCATGTACATATTTAAAATAATTATGGATTTTACTTTGGTATCCTGTCCTCTGATATGTCTGGAATAAAAAAAAAAAGTTTCACTTTGGAATAACCAAGGGTCAGAAATGGATAATGGATATAGTTGTATTAATGTACATAAAGTCTGATGAAGTTGGAAGAGTATATCTTAAGGATGGTCCCTACCCAATTCTTTTAAGCGCAACTGTTCAGCATGATGAACATAGAAAACCTAGAATGCTGTTCTATTCTAAGGTTGTAGAACAAAGGATATCTTTCTGTTTCATGTATCTGAACATTTTGTCAGTTTAGGAGCACATCAGAAGTGCAATGTTTTATGCTTTATATAGGTAAAGTATACTGCTCAACAATGAAAACTCATATTTTGTGGGCAGGTAAAATGTTGTTACAGGATAGAGTCATTGGTATCTAATATTTTTCATTTATACTCTTCTCAGTTTTTGTCTCCATGTACAGTTATATCAGTGAGAATACAACAATAGCCTTCTCTCACATGTTTTTAGGGGTACTTCAGGAATTGCAGCATCATTGAATGTATGAGTTTCTAGTGTGATCTGGAAAGAAAGTGAAAAGTCTTTGTGCTTTGTTTGTGACTGAAGAATTACTTATCTACAAAATAAAAATACAGACATGAATAAATGACACTAGGTAGGATTTCCAGGACAGGTATGAGTGCAATATGAGTGTAGTACTGTTCTTAGAATTTCAACATTCATGAATATATTCAAGGAAAAGGAGTACAGCATATGCGTAAAGTGCAGCATGCCATTAGGAGATGCAATAGAGAAAAATTAAGTTTAAAAATTTTTATCACAATTTATTTGCAAATATATGGATAATGTAAACTATTCAGTAATGAAAATGGCAGCAGATTTGCCAAATAAACCCATAGTTGTCACAAATTTTGAAATTATGTTGCTGACTGATATCATGATACCATGACATTATTAATAATAACAAGGGAATATCAAGATAAGCACATCTGATTGTCTGTGATCAGGATTAATGACAAGATTACTTGGTGACTAGGATAATGGACTAATTGTTGACAAAACTTGTATAATATTATCATGACTCTGAACTACTGTACAGTATGGGATGCTATCTTATAGCTTTGTAGGTAAATCTCATTTTAAAATATTTCCCTAGTTCCTTTTTAGGAAAATAGTTTTTTGTAAGGTTTCTAAAGACTGGAAAGAAAATAGGAAATGTTAAGCTGTGGCTGCTAATTCTATGCTTTTTTCAAAAGGTACTATTTTTAAGAGACACTTGAAGTTCAGGAATAATTTTCCATGGATGGCTGTGAAACAGGGAACCTTGTGTATATCTCTGGTTGACTGCTAAAGAAGACAGCTGTAACAGCAGTAATACTCATCATAATTATATAAAACATTAAAAAACTGTGCTGATGTAAGAGATCAAATTGCATTAAATTCTTATATTGAAAAACAGTTAATTTGAAAATACCAAGTTGCATTAAATTCCCATGGAGCATAATGAATGATTTTGCAGTGTTAAAAAGTAATTAATTGAATTCTTTAATTACTGGAAAATTATTCTTAACTGTGTAATAATAATAATAATAATAATATCATCTTGGAATAGGAGAAAGACTATGCATAACTGGAATATAGGTAGCTTAGAAACTATTCGGTGAAGGATAGACTTATGAAAAATTTGTATGATGTCTGAAACGTGATGCCTTTTTTAGGAATAAAGATGCATAGGAGTTAAAGTACTGTAATGATGAATATCAGAATTTGAACTTTCACACTTAGTGTCTTGTGAGAGTTGCAAGTTTATTCAGTGATGTTAGCATTACTTATTTAGAATTAATTATCTGTTGTTGATTTTGAATGTATGAATGGAGTGTTTGTGAGAGGATTTAAGACTACCTAGAATGAATGCCTAAGTATGATGTTAGTTCCAGTATTTTAAAGATTGCTGTGTATGATTTATACTGCATAAAACAAGAAACTTTTATTTTTTTACTCTTAATTTATTTTAAAAACCACCAGTAGTCCTTTCTTAATAGTCTGTGATTATAATTTTAAACTATTTTAAGTATACTTGCTGAAAAGTGGTTTATTTTCAATTCAAGTGTAAAGCTTTACAGTTCCCTCTTCTTAGTACTCACTGAAAAAGTTCTGAGTTTGTAAACTTAACTCTGTATTTTTTTTTTCTTTCTTTCTTTTGTACAGTTCTTAGTAAGGGTTAGTTTAAAAATTATACACAATTTGACATGTAATTACTGTAATATACAGTCTCTTCTTATTTTTAAATCTCAGTTCAGTCATTGTGGACACATATATGTTGTGAGGAGTAAGTACTGAGCCCCAACACTATACTAGCAGAATATTTTGAATTTTGCCCTGTCACACTGCAAATGTGGAAAATTAGTTTCCACCTGGTAACACAGAAGGCTTTATAAATTATTCTTTTCGTAATGTACTGTATGTTTTTTTATAGATTTGTTATACCCTGTAACAACAAAGATTTTGGGTTATGACTTTTTTTTTCCCTTACACTGATTACTTTTTTATGTATTGCAGGTTGAGGAATATAGTTTTGATATGACCTTATGATATATTTGTTTTGATAGCTATTTTTTAGAAAGATTGTTTTATATTGCATTTGTTAGTTTGCTTGATGTGATTGCCAAGGTATTAGAAGCAATATTTCCAAATGTATTTCAGTAGTATTGGTCAGGAAATATGAATGTAAGGATATTTTTTATATAACTTTGATAGTGCAGTCAAAGGACTGTTAGATTTTCTTATGCTACAATTTAAAGGAAATGCTTTTGTAATTTCCCAGATCTTACAAAGAACTGTCATCTTTTACTTAGACTATGCATTTAAACTGTATACATTTATTAGACTATTCGTGTAATTTACAGATATTCAATATTCAAAGTTTCTGGTCTCAGAAAATGTCTTCTGTAAGAAAATGAGTCAAGTTTTTTCTCATATAATGTGTAACTAGCTTCAGTGCTATACATTATTTTTAAAGGAAACTACATTTTTTTTTCACACAAGCTAATTTCCTGGGAAACATATTAGACATACTCTTTTATACAGGTATGACAGTTTGTCTCCTGAAGTAGATGCTAATATGTAGTTAAATAAATTTCTGGAGGTTGTGCATAAAGGTACGTAGCTTGCATTGTCTCAGTATTATCTTGATGAGATCTCAGTCACATGTAGTGTCAAGATAGTTCACTATGCATTTAAATTGGCTTTGGTATGGCTTCTATTATCTTGGTGTACTCACATAACTTTTGGTGAAGTAAGTTTTCCGTAAAAATAGGTATATGAGAAATGTTTTTATCTGGCTCACAATATTTCTCTTTTCCACTTTACAATTTCAGAAAGAAGTAATAGTGTGTGAGCCTTAACAGGGGTTGTGCTTTGTGCAGCACAGTCTTTTAACTTATTGTCGCCGAGGATTTGCACCGTATTTGCTTCCAGAATCTTTGGGTCAGATAATTTTTTGAACGAAACTCGGTAGATATTTATTAGCTTTATGTGAAGGTTGTCCATATTGATTTTGTGTCATGGCTTTGAACAAACTTGAGGCACTTCACACTAAGTACTTTTTTGTCTGACTCACTAAAAAGGTTTATCGTTCATAGCTATATTTGTCAGCTGTGTCTAAGCCTATATCATTCCAGATGCAGTCACATACATTCCTTTATTTCAGCGAGCTTCATAACTAACAGTCGATACTAAACTATTGATATACTGTATTGTGATATGAGAAACTTCAATATTTTAAAGACATTATATTATGATTTAGCTAGACTGTTCATATTACTGTATTGCCTTGTGTATATAACTTGTATTTTTGAACTTGGGACATGAGCCTTAAGATAAAGATTTATGTAGATAGATAGTTTTCTTGTAAATATACAGATTTTGTGATTGTATTGTGTGTTTGACTTAATATCCTTGGAAACTAGTTCACCTTCATGCCACCGCTCTTATCAACTAATAAGGTAGTCTCATCTCTGTGACGATGAGCCAACTGTTAAAGCATAGTCCTCTGCTTGATATGGAATTGAATTTATGCTTGGGTGTTTTGGAAGTGGTAATGGTATTTGAATTTCAGCACTTATCAATTGTATATTGATGAGGATTGTGTGAAAGTGGTATTTTTTTCAAAGCTGTGTGAAAGTACTTCTTTTTGAGCTGCATACACCAAGGAACCTTATCAGGTAAAATAACTTTATATTTGTAGTTTACCATGAACATTAGTAGACCTGTGCCTTGCCACTGAAAATACAAGGAAAAATTACCATACTTGTATTGAAATCATAATTTGCTGTTGACAGAGTTTAAAATTTGAAACTGTGATTTTAATTTATATATAATACAGGGATATTATGTACTTTATTTAGTAAAGAGAGCCCATACCACTTTGAGAATATTCTATTGTACTTTCAAATTCAGTTGTGTTTTTTCAATGCTAAGTAGTGTCATGCAGGTAGTGGCTTTTTATCATACACCATTAACAAATGGCTAATATCTAATTGCACTAACATTTGTTTTATTAACCATTGCATTTACGATTTTGACAGCATGTTGACATCTTGCTTCTGTTACTCATAGAGGTTTACCACGATTGTAAGTCTACAAGAAAAGTGTTGTCAAGGTAAAGCAATGTATGTTTTTCTCTTTGGATAACTGAAATTGTGAAGTCTTAAATGCATTTCGTTTCATGTTTTCATTTTGTTTCTTATGTAATATTATGAGAAAATATTTAATTAACAAAAGACTGTGATGGTTTTGTATATGTCTTTACAGTAAACCTATGGTTACAGTCAACACATGATATACTGTAGTATATATCTGCCTTAAGAGGTAAAGCACATTAGGCCAGGAAATGGATAGAGAGAAATGTGCATATCATCATGAAAATCATTCTCTACTCATAGCCTGTTAGATATTCACTTGCTTTAAATATTATGATTATAATAATAATATATCACAGTATCTTGGAAGAAGACCCTCTTTGAGGCAAACTTCACTGAAAAGAGTAGCACTCTGTATGCCATTGAGCTTATATTGCATCTTCTCAATTTGTCATTGAAGTTTCCTTGTTTCAGCAAGTGAAGTATAAAGCAGCTGTCCAAAGTTCATTTATTATCCTCATGCTTAGGTAGTCCTCACTACTATCTACAGGAGGTGATTGGCACCAAGAATACCTTCATGAAATATTTATATGGTCGGTCATATTCAGGGAGTTCTATTGGTTATGAGCCTGGCTGACCAATGGGGGCACTGATTGGTTGGCGTCAGGAAGCTCTCCTTGCCGCTCAAGGAAAAGTGTGACTGTAACTTTATTTCAGGAGTGCCTTATTCTTCTTCTGATGGTGGTCAGCAGGAGGAGGGCCTCCCAAGTAACATTGAGAGTGGGTTCCCACTGAAGAATGGCAAGGGCCTCCTTGTAGCTTAGGCAGTGGTGGTCCATGTTGCCATCTAGGATTGTGGTATTCCTCACAATCTGCTGGCGCTTGGGGGCATTGTCATGTTCCTTCATGTAGTGTTGGTATACTGCCCATCATGTAGATGGATGGCAAGCGTCTTAGGCAAGTTGTATTCATACCAATGTGGGAATGGTGGCATCCATTCTCAGGGCACAGTATTTGGAGAACCATTCCTCTCCTCTTCATGGGGTCTGGGCAGTCCTCCAATCCTTAAGATTGCATGATCAATAATGTTCTTCAGGGCTGCATTGACCTTCTTATACTCCATATTCATATATCCCTTGTAGAATAATTTTATGGTCCTTGTGCCCTCCCTGGGGCACGGCTCTCACGCTGGTACCACCCTTGCAACTTGACAGTAAGAATATCCTCACCATCAAGTTACAAATGTGTCAAGGAGCGATATTAACGGATGGTATTGGTGGGTGAGGCATGCCCCATGGAGGGCACAAGGACCATAAAATTGTTCTACAGGGGATATATGACTGCAGAGTATAAGAAGGACAATGCAGCCCTGAAGAACATTATTCAGGCTCATGTACCCCCTGCCAAAGCAAATAATGGCAAACCTTACGATCTATTATAAGGACTGGCAGACTGCCCAGTACCTCATGAAGAACAGCCCCTCCATTAGCAGCAATTCCATCGAGTGGAGAGGAGTGGTCTATCAAGTACTGTCCCTGAGAATGGATGCCACCATTCTTATATTGGTATGACCATGGCTTGCCTCTCTTAGAGGAATGCTGTCCATCTACATCATGAGGAATACCACAATCCTTGACACCAACATGGACCACCACTACCTCTGCTACAAGGAGAACCACTCTCAAAGTTACTGAGGAGACCCCTCCTGCCAACCCCTGTCAGGAGAAGAACAAGGTGTGCTCCTGAGATAATGTTACAGTTGCCCTCCTCCTCAAGCAGAAGATGACAATCTCCCATCCCACCCTCTACCAGCCATTCAATGCCCCATCAGTTAACCAGACTCACAGCCAATAGGGGAGCTCCCTGAATTTAACCAACCAATAAAAAATTGCCCCACTTTTCAAAAGCCCATTTTTGGGTATATATATTCCATGCATGTACCCCTGGTGCTATTCACCCCTTGTAGACAGTAGCGAGGACTACTGAAGCATCAGAATAATGAATGAACTTCGGGCAACTGCTTTATAATTTGCCTGCTAAAACAAAGAAACTTATACACCAAGTTCAGAAGGCACAATATATGCTCAATGGCATACAGCGTGCCATTCTTTTCGACGAAATAATAATAATAATAATAATAGCTGTTTCTGTGGCATTTGACGTATGTCTTATAGCCTTCATTTCATCAGCATGTAGCTAGTGCATTAGGTTTCTTGAGATCATATAAATGTTCTTCTATGATGATTTTATTTCCCGACATTTCAATGTATGCTCTGACGGTCACCCTACGAGTTAAAAAGTGAATGAATGATAAAAGTATAGGGGTATTTATAGCAGGTGGGTAGGTTATAGTTAGTTAGCAGGCAGAGTTCCTTGAAGGTGGCAGAATGCTTTGATAGGTTGGTAGTAGTCAGCCCTATATGTAAGTGGTGGCATCCTTCCACCAGGCTTGTAAACAAGTACTGTATGCTAACTACTCACTGATAAAAAAAGAAGGGGGTTATAACTTATAGGACACATAAGCAAACTATTTATGCACATTAAATGCCATAAAAACAGGTAATAATCAACACTACTGTCACAAGAGAAGATCTCCTCCCTAATAATAAAATAATAAATTTCTAATTAAAATCAGGATCAAACTCAGGACTCTCGAGTGAAAAGGCAAGGGTGCTACCAACTGACCCAAGCAAGTCGCAAAATAAGTGGAATCTAAATATTCCTTTACCTAAGGCATTACCTGTGCAGGCTATAAAGACCAAGTTTTACCCAACTTTCCAACCCATCAGTGACCCAACTAATAGCATTTTATTTGAGTTACCACTTCTGAGTGAATATGATGAAAATAGTCAACACACAACCTCTTGTGTCGTAGAAATAAATTTCTAATTCACATCAGATTGACCCAAGAACTCAAATAACACAAAATCATGTGTGTAATAGAAATAAATTTTTAACTCACATCAGGACCAAACCCAGGAATCTAATTTGATAGTCCTGAGTTTGATCCCAATGCGAATTAGAAATTTATTTCTAATATACAAGTAATTGTGTATTGATTATTTCCATCCTATTTACTTAGAAGGGGTAATTTAAATGAAATACAATCAACTGGACTATTGGTGGGTCGGGAAGTTGGGTAAAGCTTGCTGGTATGTAGATGCCCAGGAAATGCTTCTAGTACAGAAGTACGTAGGTTCCAACTAATTTTATGCCCTTAGCCAGGCAGTTTAGCACCCTTGCATTTCATTTGAAAATCCTGGGTTTGATCCCGATTTGAATTTGAAATTTATTTCTCTAACACATACTGTATGTGTTGACTATTTCAATCGTATTCAGAAGGGGTGATTTGAATAAAATGCTATCAATTTGGTCACTAGAGGGTTAGCAAGTTTAGTAAAACTCACTAGTATACACCACCAAGTTAAGTAAAACTCACTAGTATGCAGTGTGTGTAGCCTCCACAGGTAATGGTAATGCTTCAGGTAGAGAATAACTGTAGTTAAGTTCCAACTTCTTTTATGACCTGAGTAGATCAAATACAAATTTACTTCTATTACACATTACAAATTTACTTCTATTACACGTGACTATGCTGACTATTTTCAACAATATATCCATCAAAAATAGCATAAAACCCTGTATGCTCCTATCTCCTCGAGGAGCAACTCCCCCAAGACTTCTTAGTTCACTGTTGTTGGGTAGAAGGCATCAGAAAACTACTTTACTCTAAATCAGCTGTGAGTTTCCTCATTTTACAGCTCTGATTTTTATTATCTTGGCCTGTCATGATTTGTTTTTCATTGCTGAACTTTCTTCTTCTTTCGACCTTATTAGTCCCACTGTGTAGCAATGTTGGCTGCTCGAGTCAACTTTCTCCATCTATTTCTATTCCTAGCATCTTCTTCCCCAAGTCCCACCTCACCCATATCCCTCCTCTCCACATCCACCTATCTGATCCATTGACGCCCCACACTCCTCCTCCCCATCATTGGCATGTTCTTAGCTCTCTTGATTGGTTCCACCTCCTCTCTTTTTATTACATGGCCATAGTATCTCAAACAAGCTTCCCTAGCCTTCTCCTTTACATTACATATACACACATTCTTCTTATATCTTGACTCTCCCTCCTTTCCAGTAGTGATATTCCAGCAATCCATCTCACCATCCTCATCTCGATTCTTTCCAACAGTCCCTCCTCGCTCCTCTAAGTGCCCAGGTTTCTGCCCCATATAATAGTATGGGCCTGATAACTGCCGTATAATTCTTCATTTTGAGCTTTAATGGCATTTTCTTGTCTAAAACAACTCCAGTTACTTTGACATTTTTTGCCATGCTTCTTTCACTCTGTCTCACTGCTTTCTCACTACCCTCCTCTTCTCCTTTGATCCCAAATAGTTATTTCACTCTCTGTCTCACTGCTTTCTCACTACCTCCCTCTTCTGTTATGATTGATCCCAAATAGTTAATCTCATTGTTCTGCTTTAGCACTGTACCATCTTCCACTTGAATGTTTACTTCTTCAAGCCCTTCTCTACTATTAGTCATTAGCGCTGTCTTTCCATTGTTCACTTTAAACCCTTTCCTTTCTAGGCTCCTTTCCATGCTAAAAACCTTTCTTGCAGTTCTTCTTCTGTGTCTGCTATAATTTTTAAATCATTAGCAAACAACAGATCCCATGTTCATCGTTGTTCCTTAATTCTGATGTCAGTGTGTCTATAACGAAGAGGAACAAGAATGGACTGAGCTGATCCTGATGGAGGCCCACCTAACAGGGAATGTCTCAGTCTCCCATATTTTGTTTGTACAGTAGTTCTTAATACCCTCATCATCATCTTCACTAACCTTACCAACTTCTCTGGTATTCCTCTCTTTCTCAAACACCAATAGACTACTCTCCTGGTACCCTGTCATACATTTTTTCAAGATCCACAAAACACAAGTAAACTTTCCTGTTTCTTTTCTAGATACGTCTTGGGCTTGTCTTACTATAAAAATAGCATCCACTGTGCTCTTTCCTTTCATAATCCCAAACTGCTGCTCATGTATATCTATCAGCTCTCTCAACCTTCCTTCTAATATTCTTTTCAGTATCTTGAACACATGCTCCAAAAGCTTTATTCCTCTGTAGTTCCCACAGTTTAACACATCTCCTTTTTGTTTATACATTTTAATCATCCAACTATTGCTCCAGTCCCTTGGCATTTCCTCTACATCACAGATCTTTACAATAGTGTGTGTGCACCTACTCTTTGCCTAGATTTCCCAATGCTTTAATCTTTTCCATTGTTACCTCTGATTTTCCTGCAGCTTTATTTACTTTTCCTTTCTTTATAGCATTCTCAACTTCACTCATTCTCATTGTTTAATAGTTGTGAAAAATGGTCTTTCCAACTTCTCCTGACTTCTTCCTCAATTACGTTATTTCCATTTTCATCTTTAATAATTCCTACCTCTCTTACATCCTGCCTGTCTTTTCTTCTCGCTTCTGCAATTCTGTAGATTATCTTTTCTCACTCTGGTGTTCCCATCATCTCATAGTTCCCATCATCTCATACCATTCTCTCCTGGCTTCTCCCTTTGCAATCGCTACCACTCTCTTTGTTTTCCTTTTTGTCCGTCTATATTCCTCTCTTGCTTGGTAGTTGTTATCTTCTTCCCACCCTCTTCTGGCTATACTCTTTTCCTTCACAGCTGTTTGAACCTCTTGATTCCACCACGTTTCTTTTTCCTGTTGCTGCTTACCACTTGTCCTCCCACACACCTCTGCTGCTGCTGGCATCACAATCTCTTTCATATCATCTCATATCTCCTCAGGCGATTCTGACATTTTCATTGCTGAACTACAAGTCATTAAATGCAATTTTGATTATAACTTGATCAGGGAAGAGGAAGAGGTTGAACAGCATGCCTCCTCACTCAAAAAACTGAGTAGCTGACATGGTCGAGAAAAGTGAATCTCTTGTTAGGCTCTACCCTTAGGTCTGTCAGTCACTCAAAATACTGGGTCCAATTTTGATCGATTGACATACGTTTAACACATTTGCATTGCAGATGTTGTATTATAAGACAAATGGCATCCTTTAAGCAAACAGTTCATCCAATCTTGAATTTTGCTAAAATAGTAGGCATAGGAAACTACCTGGATAAATTTGATAATGTACATTATACAACACCCAATACATAAACATGAACATAATCAAGTGAAAACCAAGTCTCATTTAGAATGTTAAACTCACTGGTGAAAAGACAAGATGGTAAGAAATATTCAGACCACCACCAACCCTTATCGTTTGATTTGCTTTATGGGAATGAAAATTGATCCAGCTTTCAAAAATGGAGAAACCTGAAGAAAAATGACATGTCAATAACTCAAAAATTAATTACTACTGAGATATCTATTGAAGGTTATGTGCTTTACACAAATAAAAGAGCAAATGGATGGCTGAAATCAACTAAATCTGAATCAGAAAGACATATGACATTGCCAATATTATAGTAGGCAGACTACCATAAAAAGTGTATAAGGAACAAATAATCAACTGACTACATGATTGTACAGTATTAAAATCTTGAAAAATTATAAGTGAGGTACACTGAAATGAACGACACACCTGAATAAAAAAAAAAAATTCAAGATACTAAAGGTGGAAAAACATAGCTTGGTATGGAAAACCTACCCTGAAATTAGAACTAGACAAAATTGGGAAATAACCCAGAAAATTACATAAACTTTTGTCTTTCTAAAATTTAAATCATCCTCTTAAGATGTGAATTCCACAGATAAAGCACTACATCCCTATATATATAATATATATATATATATATATATATATATATATATATATATATATCTATATAATCTAATCTATATATATCTATATCTAGCCTATATATCTATCTATATATATCTATCTATATCTATATCTATCTATATATATATATATGGTATATCTATATCTATCTATATATAATATCTATATCTATATCTATCTATATATATATATCTATATCTATCTATATATATATTATATCTATCTTATATATATCTATATCTTTATATCGCGGATCTATATCTATATCGCATCTAGTATATATATCTATATTATCGTAGTGTTATCTATATCTATCTGCGGTTTATATCTATATCTATCTATATATATCTATATATATATAATAATATAATTATCTATATCTATATCTATCTATATTATATCTATATCTATTATATCTATATCTATCTATATCTATATATTATATCTATCTATATATATCTATATCTATCTATATCTATATCTATCTATATATATCTATATCTATCTATATATATATCTATATATATATATATATATCTATATATATATATCTATATCTATCTATATCTGTTTAGATTCTATCTATATCTATCTATATCTATATCTATATATCTATATATATATCTTTATATATATATATATCTATATATCTATATATATATATCAAAAATATATCTATATATATATATTCTATATATATATATTATATATATTCTATTATATATATATATATTATATAGACTTATCTATATATATATATATATATATATATATATATATATATATATCTATATATCTATATATATATATATATATATATATATATATATATCATATATATATATATATATATCATATATATATATATATATATATATATTATATAATATATATAGGTTATATATATATATATATATATATATATATATATATATATATATGTCATTTATTTTTAACATATTGCAAGACAGAACTGGTACTAAAACAGAAGCAATATTAAAACTGAGAGTAAAGGGTTTTAATGACTCATCTAAAACAGAAACACAAGCAATCAATTAATAATCCCCAAAAATAACCCAAGCTTTGGGGGAAAGCAAAAACAATAAAAAACAGAATTCAAAGAAGAAATCTTAATCCATTATGCAAGAAATCCATAGTACCCTGCTATCAAAGAAGTCTGCCAACTGAAAAATACTGAAAGAGTGAACATTATAGACAACAGCAATAAAACAACCACCATAAGATCAGTCAACAGTGCTTCACCACTAAATGTAACAAATATAGTCAAACCAATCTGGTGGTGGCCACTGAAAGGTGCCCTCTCCCAGAATGTATCATGTCAGTCTAAATATTTCTGTCATTTTTCATTTAAGAAAATGCTCTTTAGAGATATGTCCAAAAGCCTAAAACACAGCAATGGAGCTGGATTAAACACTCAGGCGGGAGGGTTTCAATGGTGATAATCCTGGATTAACCTTGTTCTCTTCTATATCATCTTTTATATCTTTCCTTTTTCTTTCTTTTAACATCCATTGCAATCCTCTATCTTGTTCTCTCTCTCTCTCTCTCTCTCTCTTAATAATGCTGTTTCTCTCTCTCTCTCTGAAAAAAAAACTACTCTCCAATAGCAAGAAATATATATTATATATACATATACATACATACATATATATGTACAGTCACTCAAAAATGTTTTGCAACGTTCCAGAAGTTTTCGTTCACCTAACAGTAATTTGTTCTTTTGATATTTACAAGGAAATGTAATTTTCTTATTCGATTTTGGTTATTAATCATACGGTTAACAATATAAAAAGAATGCCTAGTGAAAAATTCATATTTACGAAAAATGACGAAACATTTTGAAAAATTTCACTTCAGATGATTGGGCAAAAGAGTCAAAGAAGAAACTATATTTTGAATCCAGATAAAAGCTTATTGACTAATAAAAAAATATTGAATAATCATCAATGAAATTATATATAAATAAAGAAAGAATTCAACCATTATTGTTGTCAAAAACAAAAAGACAAAAAATCTCATAACGTCGTATGTTATCGTGTGACTCCACATTCGGGCAGGAAAATTAAACTAAAATGTCTCGTCACTTGCACCGATAAGATGGGCAACAGACTCAGCCACACCACAATCATTAGCATGCATGCAAGACTAATGTCTCTATTGTAGATATTGCATCGGCAGCTTAGCATAAATAAAACAACCATGTATAGAGGAATAAAACAACAGAGGTCGAGGAAATATGATAAATTCATTGTAAAAAGTGGAGGATGACCCCATTGTTGCACTACTGTTAACGATCATCATCGGATGATCACTGAAGGAGCTCCGCCTAACTCCCTGACAAGCCGGTGTTGCCAAAAGAGAAAACATTACGCTTTTCCTTCAAGTTGCTGCTCAAACCATCCGTAACAGGCTACATGAGACCAAGATATTATTTCATCATACTCCTGCCAAGAAACACTTCATATCAGCGAAACACAAAGAACAGAGGCTAGGGTTTGCGTTATAATATAATCCAGTGGCCGATGATTTCTGTAAGAATCATCTTTTGCGAAGAGGAGGAGACATTCTCCACTGATGAGCATGGTAGTCTTCTTCACTGCTGGCGTTTAGCATTAACTAAATTAATGTTGAACTTCTTGCTAATTTTAATTCTTTAGAAACTTAGATAATACAAAAATATATTCAGTTAAAAAGAGCATCAAAATATATTCGGTTAATGAAAGAAAAGAGAAATTAAGATAGGCATCATAAATGATAGGCTAAGTATAATATATAAGAAATATAGAAATTATATATGATAACAGCATTATATATGTGTGTGTGTGTGTGTGTGTGTGTGTGAGTGTTATATTCTGATTATGTATTACAAAAACAGACATGAAATCTGTTAGTCTACTTCAGTATATTTTATATTAAGTTTCACTAGTTCACAATATACATAGGATTAGTCATTCAAAAATTTGATTAATATTAATGTGCAAGCAAATCTTTACAAAAGTCGTATTTGTTGATGTTAATAAGACTAATAGTTCAACTTATAACAGTCGTAGGCCTATGTCTACAATGTTCACACAAAGGAGATAAAACAACGATAGTGATGGCAGTTGGAGATGAAAATATTAAAATATAAGAACAGCGATGACCTCTGAAGTATTATAGTAACATCCTTTTATTAAGTAAAGTATGACAACAGTAAGCAGTATCAGAAAAAGCCCTGTTTAAGGGAAACTGCAGGTAATTTCTCAGACCCACCACTAGTGTTCAGTTGTTTCATGCGCTTACAACTGAGTTGCCAACAGCGCCAGATGTCGCTATTATAAGCTGTTGTAAGAAAAGTTTTGAAGTATGTTGCAAAACATTTTTTGAGTGATTATATACTTATATAACATGATGCATATATAATATATATATTTAAATACAGATATATACATATATATATATATAAACATATGCATATACATAATATATATATACAGTGAATATATTATATTCGCGGGGATGCGTTATATATGTGTAATGGGTCAAATTTATAATATATAAAACCCCTCTAAATATTAGAACTGCCCATTTTGATAGCTTAAACACAGAAAAACCCTGTAAAAATGCTTATACCTGATATATTTTTAATAGTTTTATATACAAAAAGTGCATTTATTCATGAAAATTATATGACAATATAGTATATAGTGAATATTTTATGTGAAAATATTTGAATCGGCGAATTTTATGAATGATGGTAGATATGTTCCATAGAGATACCCGCAAATTGGTCCGAGAACGTTGACAACGCGAAATATGGGGTTCACTGTATACATATACATATATACACATTACATACAAATATATACATATAGTTTTATCACATATATAAATATATAGATATATAAACATACATATACGAGTATATATACATATATAATATATATATACATATACATATACATATATACATATAATATAGCCATATACATATATATATATATAGTATATATATATATATATATATATATTAATATAATATATAATATAAATATATATATATATATATATATATATACATCAATATATATTCGGCAGAATATAATTACCCATATATATATATATAAATAAATTGTTATAATATTTATATAAATTTATATATATATATATATATATATATATATATATATATATATATATATATATATATATATATATATATATATATATATACACACAGTATACTATAAACAGATATAATGGATACAGTAATTGACAGCAAATCAGTCAGATATATCAGTTTCTTGAGGGCACTTTTGGAAACAGACTGTCACATAAAAACATCTTTATTTGTGCAGACGTTTCAGACAACTAGGCACAACAAAGATATTTTTATGTACCAGAGTGTTTCACTTGAAATTTCATAAAATATATATATAAATATGCTTTTCTAAAATAATATATGTATACTGTATATATATATATACATATATATGTATATATATACATATATATTATATATATATATAAGATATATAAAAATTTTATTATTAACGGGACTTAGAATGACAGTAGATCCCACAGGTATCTGTTAAAGACAAGCAGAAGTTTCATCCTTCCTATAAAACATCACCTTTCGTTTATTGACCCATCATAACGACAAAAAAAATTGAAAGTGAAAGCACTTTGTACTAAAACTGTCTTTTAAAGCCATCACCATGAAGTTGTCTCCAGGTATATATTTAGCCCCAAGACGACAAATATTATATAATATATGATTATATATAATATAATGAGAAATATATATATATATATATAATATATATATATATATAGAAAATTGTTTCAAAATTATTTTCCACAGCATGAACTAAAATTGATCACTGGACAAAACAAAGTAATTCAGAACAGGTATTTATTTAAGTTTCTAAAGACAATGTATTTAATATTTGTAAAGACAATGAAATTTTTGGCTCCATCTGCCTGTACCAGAGCCTGCATTCTTGAGGAAGTATGATTTCTTTCATGAAAAAGCTGAGACTCAAACTCCATTTCCATAAAAAGCACTTTGCTGTCAGATACTTTCTCTTCCTGATCGTCCACTGGGAGGCTTGATATTGTTTCATCATAGTTCATTGTGAACCACACTTACACCATGATGTCTTTAAGATATTATTTAGTTAACGCAACATTCAGGTCAGGGAGCTAAACCAAAAAT